>NC_137077.1:78937099-79153406 GCF_951640355.1 Cnephaeus nilssonii
AAGATTAAACGCAACCTCTTTGGATTACATTTGCATTTATAATTCTCTAGCAAACATTCAATTTCACTGTTATCCTCAGCAATCTTTGTTGAAGCACTTTCTAAAGGCGGTGTAGATGGCTGGTCTTTTAAATCACTCTCAGAAGGATATGTAAATGTTTACAACTCACTTCATGGTGTCTGCCTGCATCTTGATATTAAGTGCCTTTGTCATATACCTTTTATCACTGAAAGTGCAGTACACAGTTCTTCTTATAATTTCTGATATATTTGTAGAATACTATACAACTAGCCAGCTAATAAAAGCAGGTAAGACAAGCCAAGAAAACAGAGTATCTTTATGTGATAAGTATTCTCCAAATCAATGTAAAGATAATAGCTTAGTGGCCGTGTTCTTCCTTTCTATGACTTTATGACTTAGATGTGTTACAGGACATTAATATTTATAGGTTCATATTTTCTTTAACACTATAGCAACTTGGTGCAAAAAATAAACATCTATTGTATCAACTAAAGAAAAATATTTTCCAATAGTTTATCTGAGTTTCTCATTTAATCAATTTAGATAGACTGAGTAAAATAATTCCTAATTTTTTTTGTACTGTAGCATGCCAGTGAGGCCTAAGGAATTTGTTTCAGAATGAAAGGAATAACAAGAATTTCCCTTTTATTCTCAGTATCACGTCTAATCTTTACACACACACACACACACACAAACACATATCCACACACAAAGTGCTCTTCATTTATTTTTATCAATTTTCACCTTTGCTGTTTGTCAAAAATAGAAAGGAGGAGACAAGTTCAGTATATTCTAAAAACAACAACAACAATGTTTTAGGATGCACTAAGGTGTCCTGAATTGCTTTAATGAACAAATGGTGTAGTCACAATTATCCTTATAACAAAATTTAGTCGTTTACTTACCATTTGGATACATCATTTAGGACACTTTAGGATTACTCCACAGAACGGTAATAGGACTTATGGAAAAATAATACCAACTTTTCCAGATAGCATAACATATACGTATACCAGAGAACAGAAAGCATACATTGTGTTAGGAACAATCTCCACATGAGGGGAAGGACATTGTCTGGATGTCAGAACATCTGATCTCTCACTCTGGCTTTGCTATGAACTCACTCTGAGTGTAGAAAAGGCAACTGACTTCTATGTTTCTTACTTTTCTTCTTTATAAGATGCTTATTTAAACATCCCAAAAGTATATGATTCTAATCGTACAACTTTTAATATAAAACATATAAAATCAATTTTGAAAATTTTCTGTATGTACTGAAAATGTTTATAGGAATGAACTAACTGTAGGCCTTCTCCAATTTCTTCTATTAAGTGCAGGAACCCAATGTAACCTGAAAATATTGCGCATAACTATTTTTATTTTTATTTTTTGCAAAAGGGAAACTAGAAAAAGACTGCCTCCCACAGAAAATTTATTAATAATAGGTGCTCAATTAAGTGTTTTTATGCAATGACCAATGTTCCCTTTCGTATAAATAATTAGGAGAGAGATTTTGTAGTTTTTCTTTCTATTGCCCCATCTACACACAAAATTCTGTTGTAAAGACATCATTTTTATGAGGAGGTATTCATTATCGATGCACAAGAGTCTATGGAAACAAATTTACAAGAAAAAAGAACAGATTATCATTCTAACCAACTGTATATTCACAGAGATTCTTAATAAAAGCTATCTGATGGATATAATAAATTATAAATTTTTGAGAAAATGTACACAGTTGGCAACTATTTTTCAAGACTTACCATCCAATAAACCACATTTTCTCTTTTTATACCCTTCATGCCACCTTTTTTGACATTCAGTTGAAATTTTGAAATTAACATAACATTAAAAATATAAATGAAAGCATTAACTGTGAATTTATATATTCAACTCCAGAAGTGGAAATAAATACAAGTGGATATTTAAGTAAAATTATGATGACAATATGTAAATCACAACTGCCAAGATGATTGACCTTTCGTTTAAAATATCCCATCTGTTGCTTTACCTCCATAGGACAAAGGTAGCAAAAGAGGAAGGTAACAAAAAAAGGAAACAGGAAGACCTGTTTCAGTTACTGGACATGTTGATTTAATTGACTAAGAAGTCCAAATGCTAATACTCCTAATAATCAGCCATTCTTTCTGTGTTTTCGTAATGTATATCCTTATACACTTTATATCAAATGGAATTTTTTGATTCACATCTGACATTTCAAAGTTTCCATTTTTGAATTCCCCTAGTCTTATATAAGTATCACATTGTCTACTTTGTTTGAAAAGTATAACATTTTCCCCAACATCTAGGGCTCCATGATGTAAAATGTCATTTTGCCGATCTTCTGTTCCAGTACTCACTTTAATTTTTTTAATTACAATTGGATTTTCAAAAACAATCACAAAGGTGTCTCCTGTTGAAGGTGGTTTCCCCCAAAAGTATTCATCAACACTACTATAAGCCTTGCTGGCATCATAATTTTCGAAAACATTCATATTGGTATACAGACTTGCAGGAGGGTTATCAGGGATGTCAAATGACTCCTCTTCAAAATCATCATCCTTCAGCTTATTCTCAGTCCCTTTATAGGATGAATAATAACCCATGTGCTGAAAGAGAGATGGTTTAAAACGGATCACATTTTTCTGAGCCAGCAGACCCCGAAAATGAGTCAATAGCCAATCACAAGGCATTTCTTGATAAAACATTAATAAAAAATGGGCCAAACGTGGGAGATCATGTGAATGATAAAGTTTTCCAATGTAACCAAGCTTAGAAAACTCAAGAGTTACCCAGTAGGTTCCTTCTAGGGATGTAATGACTTTCTTGATGGCAGTTAAGAAATTTTTTGAACATCGAACGTCATCTTCAAGCATTACATAATAGTCTGATGTATTGGCACAAAAATTAAGCAGAAAAGCATAATCTACATTTTGCTTGGAACGAAATCTGACTCTATCTTCCGGATCATTATAATTTCTTTTAAGGCCATCCAGGATTGGGTAATATTCCTCTGGAGCATGTATCACTATTAATCTTCCTGCAATAATATGGTGGGCAAATTTTTGTGTAATATCCTGGACCATGACCTCACGCCAGGATGAATTAAAGTCTGCCAGATGAACCACCACTGAGATTTCCTTCAGCTCTTCGTAGCTGGACTGCTCAAAAATTGACTTGATTGTCTCAAGTAAATAGTTTCCTTTCTTTCGTTTCACTGATGAAAGTCCAATTGTAAGAAACCCTAAGCAAAGAATGCAGAAGGATGACAAATTAAACATAAAATAGGTTTTGAGTAACATATAAAAAGAAACAAAATGTTATTTCCCCCTTATGCCTGCTACTATATTAAGTAAATCTAGTAAATGATTATGTATAGAACATTTTGTGATTAAAATATTATGCTAAACACACAAAAACTATAGTAGTTTATACATAATTGATATTTTCTATGGAAAATTGCATCTTAAGCACAATGATATGAGTCCTATTGCTGTAAACATTTGTCTATGAAATGAAAAATATGGTTTAAAGTGTTCTGTAGCTTAATGTCCTCATTATACTCCTTAGAGAAGATAGATATTTAGGTAATATCCACACTATTTAAAAAAATACTACAAAAGAAGAAGGAAATTCATAGTTAAGTGTGACAAACTAGTCTCAAATTATGAAAAAAAGAAAATTAAGAGTAACTCATTCTTTTAATTGTCTTAAATTTTCCATAGGACACATATTTTCATTTTTCTTTGATCACAGTATTATCTTATATCAGAAGAATTCATAATTGGACTTCAAAACTTTAATTTGAAATTTATCCAGTATGTTCATTAAAATGCAAACAATAGTGTAAGCTAATTTTGAAAAATTGCATTATAGTTCAAACGTAAGACACATTGTTCTAAGACATTAATATTACTATTTTGAAACACATTTTATGTTAACTTGATCTGGAAAAATTTTTATTCAGATACTTAAATCTAAAATTAGAAATTGGATATTTTTAACAAATAAAATAAAACCTGGTGAAGTGGCAGTTTGCCTCTGAGAAGTGTTATCTGTCTTTCTATTGAAATATTTTCACTTTTTAAAGTTTTCATTTTCACCATGACTGAGAACTGAATAAAATTTCAGAACTGCACTTGAAAAATAGGAAAACGTTTATATTCACCAAGATCACTGTTTTAATGCAGACACCTACATAATGTAATTTACACAGAATTGAAAAAAGCCCTTCCCAGAAAAATCTTTCTTACTCATCTGTCAGAGAGGGAGAGATTTACACATTTTGTTTAAATACCTGATTTAGAACCCTGACTTCCACTGAAAATCCAATATGTTATCTGTACCATTAAATTAAAACTACCAGCCTTTAATAACGCTCAATATTGGCAATACTTATAGAACACGTTCTACATAAAAGACAGAAGGCTATGCATTTTACTAGAATATTCATCTTAATATTCCTAACAGTCTTTTGGGATAGCTTCGTATGTATTATTTCTGATTTATAGCTGAGAAAACTAAATCACAGTAAGATTAGGTAACTTTGCAAAGTGGAATGCCTAGTAAGTGGAATGATTCAAACTGTTTTGCCCTTATTTCTGTTTTATATTGCCTCCTTATTATAAAGCATTTGACATGTGTGTCAATATACATTAGTAAAATTAACATGGATAAATGGAAATGAGTAATATTTGATCAAAGGTGGTGAAACAAATGTAGATCACAAATAGTGGCAGTCTTATGCAATTGGACAGAAGCTTAAGATCAGTAGATATTTGAAATAGTAGAATGAACAAAAGACCTAAAGAAATCTGAGTTAAATTACAATTTCCTCACCTGGTGATCACAAATTCACTTGTATAAACACTTCTGAACAGGGGACTAAATTTTTGTGGTCTCCATGCAACCTATTAAGAAGTTCATGATATCACTGTATTTCATTGAATCTAAAATTCACATTTTTCATACAGAAATACTTTAAAATCTGATTGCATGTTATGACTGATGACATCTTACAATTATTTTATTATTTTTAAAAATATATTTTTATTGATTTCAGAGAGAAGGGAGAGGGATAGAGAAATAGAAACATCAATGGTGAGAAACCAAGATGGCGGCATAGGTAAACACCTGAACTTGCTGCCTCACACAACCACTTCAAAACTACAACTAAAAGACAAAACAGACATCATCCAGAACCACAGGAAGGCTGGCTGAGTGGAAATTCTACAACTAGAAGGAAAGAGAAAAGCACACTGAGACTCAGAGGAGCTACAGAAGTAAAGGCAGAGGTACAGAGGTGCACGTGGAGAGGGCTGGCAATTGAGTACGCTGCTGGCTTTTTCAAGCTGCAGGGAGACACAAGCTCCTGACTGCTCTGAACTCCAGTTCTGGGCGAGACTCTGGGGACCCAGACTCATACGGGGAGAACCTGGACTGTCTGGCATCAGGAGGAACTCGACGGCGGCTTTCTCTTAGAGGTGCTTGCAGTGATTACCCAGGGACATTGAGACCCAGGGGCCTCTTTGGGCAGGGCTGACGGGAAGCCATTGCTATTTGCTCCGCCCTGAGACTCTGCCCCATCCAAGCTGTGCGCAGAGGCTTTTGCATATGAATGGCCTGGTCCTTTGAAATCTAAACTTACCTATCAAACTGCAGCTGAGTCAGAGAGACCCAGAATTTCCAAAAGAAGGCCCAAGGCCCCACAGAAACTTGCATTGCTTCACAGCTGGACCTCATCTGGGCACCTCCAAAACCCAAACATAGAAGAGGAATCTGCAGATCTCTCCATAGCTCCTGCTGGGTGGCCTCAGGCAGAGGCTAAATTTGCACCTCCTTAGAGATCCAAGAGCCAGTGTACCCAGGGGTCAGAGTAGGACCATTCAGATTACAACTTCTCAGATCTATAAGGGACACACTAAGGGGGCAGACTCAGTGAGTACCAAAGCCCCACTGAAGCCAGTCTTGCCTCATAAGGGTGTCTCCAGCACAGCAGTTCTCCCATCATAAACACAGCTGATCCTCACAGCCAATTGGCCTGGAGGTCAATTCCTCCCAGTGATACCAACAACAATCAAGGCTTAACTACAACAAGACTGTGCACACAGCCCACAAAGAGGTGCACCAAGAGTGTCCACCTCAGGTAACTGGGGAGGCTGAGCCACTGGGCTACATAAGACACCTAGCACACAAAGCCACTCTATCAACTCAGGGAAGCAGCCAAAATGCAGAGACAAAGAAAGAGGTCACAAATGAAAGAAATGGAGGAAAGCAAATGACTGGATATAGAGTTCAAAACCACAGTTTTAAGGTTTTTCAAAAATTTTCTAGAAAAGGCTGATAAATTTAGCGAGACCCTCTAGGATATGAAAAAGGACCAACTAGAAATTAAGCATACACTGACTGAAATAAAAAATAATATACAGAGATCCAACAGCAGACTAGAGGATCGCAAGAATCAAGTCAAATATTTGAAATACAAAGAAACAAAAAACACCCAACCGGTAAAGCAAAAAGCAAAAAAAATCCAAAAATATGAAGACAGTGTAAGGAGCCTCTGGGACAACTTCAAGTGTACCAACATCCAAATTATGAGGGTGCCAGAAGAAGAGAGAGAGCAAGATACTGAAAACCTATTTGAAGAAATAATGTCCAAAAACTACCCCCACCTGGTGAAAGAAATAGACTTACAAGTCTAAGAATCGCAGAGAACCCCAAACAAAAGAAATCCAAAGAGGATCACACCAAGACACATCATAATTAAAATGCCAAGAGCCAAAGACAAAGAGAAAATATTAAAAGCAGCAAGAGAAAAACAGTTAGTTACCTACAAGGGAGCACCCATACAACTGTCAGCTGGTTTCTCAACAGAAACTATGCAGGCCAGATGGGAGTGGCAAGAAATATTCAAAGTGGTGAATAGCAAGAACCTACAATCAAGATTACTCTATCCAGCAAAGCTATCATTCAGAATTGAAGGCCAGACAAAGAGCTTCACAGATAAGAAAAAGCTAAAGGAGTTCATCACCGTCAAACCATTATTATATGAAATGCTGAAAGGTATTCTGTAAGAAGAGGAAGAAGAAAAAGGTAAAGATAAAAAGTATGAACAACAAATACATATCTATCAACAAGTGAATCTAAAAATCAAGTGAATAAAAAATCTGATGAACAGAATAATCTGGTGAATATAATAGAATCAGGGGCATAGAAAGGGAGTGGACTAACAATCCTTGTGGGGAAAGGGATGTGGGGGGTGCAAGAAGAGACTGGACAAAAATCATACACCTATGGATAAGGACAGTGGGGAGGGGGTAAGGGCAGAGGGTGGGGTGGGAACCAGGTGGAGGGGAGCCATGGGGGGAAAAAAGAGGAACAACTGTAATAATCTGAACAATAAAGATTAAAAAAAAAAAAAGAAACATCAATGGTGAGAGAGAGTAATTGATCAGCTGCCTCTTGCATGCTCCACACTGGGGATTCCGTCTGCAACCTAGGCATATATCCTGCCTGGAATTGAACTATGATTTTCTGGTTCATAAGACGATGCTCACCCACTAAACCACACTTGCTGGGCAGCATCTTACAATTAAAACTGATACTTATATTTTCTTAGTGGTACAGTAGTTAGGCCATGATACTTTCTGTAATCCATGATATCTTGAAATCAGTGAAATGTAGTATATTACTTCATGGATTCAAATTGCCTGTAGTAAGTTGAATAGTTTCGTCCAAAAATTCATGTCTACCTGAAAACTCAGAGTGTGACCATATTTGGAAGTAGAATCTTTGCAGATGTAATTAGTTAAGGATCTTGTGATGAACTTAAATTGGATTTAGAGTGGTCCATAAATTCAATGACTAATGTTCTTATAAGGAGAGCAGAGGCTATAGAGAGACACAGAGAGGCAAAAGGAAGAAGGCCATGTGACGGTAAAGGCAGGGATTGTGGTTATGCTACCACAAGCCTCCAAAATTGTGAGATAATAAATTTTTGTTGTTTTACTTAAACCATTGAGTTAGTGACAATTTGTTACATAGTACCTTAGGAAACAGATACAATGATTTTCACAAATTCAAAACTAGTGGCATGTTACAAAAACCAAACCATTAAAGTTTGAAATATGGGAATATCAATATGGGAACAGTTATTTCTTAAAGACAATGTTTAAAATTTAAAATAAAGACTTTGCTTGGGGTGTTGGGCACATGACGCAGTGTGCAGATGTTTTGTTGAGTTGTACCCTTGAATTCTGTATGATTTTGTGAACTAATGCCACCCCAATAAATTCAACAAAAAACTAACAATAAAAATTAAAAGGTGTAAAAAAAATAAATAAATAAGTAAAATAAAATAACTTGATTTTTCCTAGTCTCTTTACATGGTCCTACAGTGAGGCATTATTTTTTTTTTAATTAATAGAATTGGATCAGTGAGTGATTGTAATTTCTGAGGAAAAATTGAACAATTTTCCCAACATGTATTATGTTAGTAAATTCTATAAACTTGTATTGCCATACAAATGAAGCAAATCATCATTTTTTAAAACAAAATATTTTATGTATTCCTGATTTAAAAGTATAAGGATACTTACGCTTTCTTTGCAAAGGAGTAGAAGCTAAGTAGCGATAGGTGACATTGATGGCCCCTGAGAAATTGGATAAATCTTTGAAAGTATGCACATAGCGTTCTGAATTCAGTTGATGTGTGGATGTTTCCCTTATAAGCTGTTTGTCTCCTTCCTGAATGCCAAGAAAGAGGCAGAGGAAATAAATAAATAATAGATGGTCATGGGTTAAAAAAGTTTCTCCTGATGTATAATATGCATGCTATATAAATCTTAATTACTGGCACCTCTGTAGGTCATGATTTCTCACCTGGATTCCAACCTAGAGTCTCTGCTCCAGGCTCTCTCTACTCTATTCTACTAGTTATACTACAATTACATTTGCTTTTCTATAGCATCCTATCTAATAATAGACAAATATGCAAATTGACCATACCTCCAACACACAAGCCACGTCCACAAGCCACACCCACCATCCAATCAGAGTGAGTATGCAAATTAACCCAAACCAAGATGGCTACAGCCACAGAGAGCAAGATTTCCTAGGTAACAGAGGAAGCCAAGCTTTCCGCCTGCCCTTGCCAGGCCTAAGGCTCCACTCAAGCTACAAAGTTTCAATTATAGAAGGTAAACAAATTCAAACAAATGGCGGCAGAATGGAGCTTGAGAGAGCAGGCCAGGGTTGCCGCCGGCAACAGGGGAAGCAAAGCTTTCCACAAACCCTGGCCGGGCCCACCCGCTTAAGGCAACAAAGTTTCAATTATAACCCCAACAGAAATGGCTGCGGGCCTCGGAGGGAGCCCCAGGCTTGGCTCTGCTCCAGGCTACAAAGTTTCAATTGTAGAAGGAAAATAAATTCCAGATACCAGGGCCTCTGTTTGGGTTGCCAGGGGGCGTGGCCAGCATGCAAACCACCACAGGCCCCTCGCTCAGGCCACCCAACACCCCAAGGGAACCCCCACCTGATCTGGGACACCCTTCAGGACAAACCAGCTGGCCCCCACCCCTGTACCAGGCCTCTATCTTATCTAATAAAAGAGTAATATGCAGATTGATCATCACTGCAACACACAATATAGCTGCCCCCATGTGGTCAAAGATCCTGCCCCCATGTGGACACAGATGGCCACCACAAGATGGCCAGCAGGAGAGGGCAATTGAGAGGCACCTGGCCTGCAAGGGAGGGAAGTTGAGAGGGACCAAGCCTGCAAGGGAGGGCAGTTGGAGGTGATCAACCCTGCAGGAGAGGGCAGTTAGGGATGACCAGGCCGGCAGAGGAGGAAAGTTGGGGGCAAACAGGCTGGCAGCAGAGTGGTTAGTGGCAATCAGGAAGGCAGGCAGGCAAGCAGTTGGGAGCCAGCAGTCCTGGATTGTGAGAGGGATGTCTGACTGCCCATTTAGGCCCGATCCTGGCCTAAACGGGCAGTCGGATATCCCTCAAGGGGTCCCATATTGGAGAGGGTACAGGCTGGGCTGAGGGACAACCCCCCTCCGTGCACGAATTTTGTGCACCGGGCCTCTAGTACATTAATAATGGCACTATCTTGATAAAAATACCTACATGAAAACTCTCACTGCCTTCATGTTAAAATTCAAATTCTTTACAATAATTTCAGGATCTTAAAATTTGACTTTAATTAATTTTAGTTTCATGCAAAACTACTTGCCATTAAATTCCCCATTTGAATCATATTAACCCTCTATCTTCTGAGCCAAACAATCTAAAGTAAGAAAATATATTCTTATTTGGCTAAAATACACACACTGTTACCATTGATAGCTTCCTTTTTTCTCTTTTCTTTAATTTAAGTTTAATTGTATATTTCAATTTATCTAATCACCATTTGATCAAGACTATTGCTTATACTAGTACATTATTAGCAAAATCACAACTTGCTTGGCTTTTCTATGTAGTTTACAACACATGGAATATGTTTGGGGGCAACCTAATTAGAAAAAAAGTCAGGTATGTGCAAGCCATTAAAAAGAAAGTGAAGGCATTAAATAAATTTGATTTTCCTATTATTTAGCTGTGGTCAACAAAACTTTCATTAAAACTTTGTTTTAAAAGATTAGTAAAAGTTAAAATACAAATTTTACCTTAATTGGATCATTTACTATTTTGTATCAAATTCAAATGTCAATTGCAAAAGTGATTCACCAAACTTTTAAATCTATGGCCAGACTGCAATTTTTTAAAAAAATTAAAGTTGAGAATCATATACAATGACAAGAAAAGAGCTTACAATCTGGTTCTTGCTAAACCAAGATTCATTCTGATGATATTTTCTGTATATTCAGTTCTGTTTATGAACTGATATTTGGTGTTAAACACTATCTTTCTTTATTTTATATTGCCTTGACAATTTTGACAAAGAAAAAATACTTTAGTCTATTACAAAATTTATAATGTGTTTGCCATCTGTAAGTTATACTTTCAAAATATATAAAATTAAATCTTGGGTGATAGATTTCTGATAAATATACTAATTAAAATTCCATTGAATCTGATTTAAAATTCTTTACATTTAAATATTTTCATCTTTGTCTTATAAAACCTATAAAACAGAGGTGAGAACTTACGGTCCATGGGCCGTATGAGGTTTGCAAAATTATTTGGTGTGTCCCTGCCAAGGCATCAAGGTTAATTTGATTAATTAAATATTTGACCAAAAACAGCAGGCTAATGTTTAAGTTGATAATTTTGTATGGCCCATGAATGAAGTTATAAGTACCCAAATGGACCTTGGCAGGAAAAAAAGTTCCCCACTCCTGTTATAGAACATCATTAAAGTTTTAAAATAAACAAATTTGAATTGCCAAAAAGCAACTGGAACTCAATTTAGCATCAACTACTTTAATAGTAATGTAATGGTATCCATAATCAATAAGATCTAGAAGATTTAGCTATAAAACTTACAGTAGTGACAATACTAAATTCATTGTACCAGTCTGCTCTTAGGTGATGTCACATTCTAAAGGAAGAGCAGGATACTGAATATCACTTTAAGAATTCTATCTTCAATATGTAAAAATTCAGATTTTTCTGTGATAAGATAAAATGCATTCATCCTGATGGAAGGACATGGCAGGAAATAAAAATGGAATGTATATAAAATAACTTTATTAAATTCTTAAGACTAAGCTTTGCACTTTTCAGCATAAATAAATAATGCAACTTTCACCTGAGTCAGCCTTGTTGACTCCTTTCCAGAGGCATATACCTGAACAGCAAGAATCTCCCTAGATACCTTCTTTCTATAGCTACTAAGCTATAGTGTATTTCTCAAGAATAAGACAAAAGTTTATGACAATCATTTTCTGGATGGGAATGAAATTCAGTGGACTAGCTACAGGCTAAATACTAGTATTTACCCTACCGGCTACTTTGAAGATGATCACAGCCCAGAAGCTAGGTTGATTGGGCAGGTAGTGTCTCTTCTACTTAGTTTGCCTCGTTATACTATTTGGCTCTCATATACTGAGCTTGGCTTCCTTTCCTGCTGAAAGGCACTTATATCCCTAATATGTAAGCAAAACACCAAACTATTATATGCCCAGGATTTCAGGCCACCAATGCATTTTCTAGCAAAAGAGCAGAGTATAAATTGCTAAGTAACTCCAGAGACCTTACTACTTCTAATTGTCTGATTTCTCCAAATTATAACTCTTATTTTCCCTGAAATAAGAAAGGCAGAAAGACTGACTCATGCCTAAGCTTAGAAAATCGCACACATTGTGGCATTTTGGAGTCAAGAAAGAAAATAAGTCGGATAATTTTATGAAAATGAAATAAGCACAGATAAAAGGTTCAAAAGGGAGAACTTTGAAAAAAAAACACAACAAAACACCTGCATTATATTGTAGTAGAGGACTAGTTTTCTAAGGATATTCAACATTTTTGGAAGAATAATTTTAACATAATTTCACATTAATGATTTAAAAGTGTTTAAAATATTTATACATGTTAAGAACTAGGATAAAATGTAGCTCAAAATATGAATTAGGAAGAGAATATCACCTAATAAATAGTGAAAAATTAAACTAATAAAAATGCTTTCATTGAATTTTCAATATTGGGGGTTTTTGTACTTAAAAATCACTTTAATTCCCTTTCCAAGTTAATACAGTTAAGAATAATTTCAGGTTTTAAAGATAAAAATTAATTTCTTTTCTATATGTGGGCTAATTTGCTAATTTGACTATAGGCTTAATATAGCTAGAGAAAAATTCATTGAGAAAGTGATTTTCAAGAGCTACATCCTTAAATCAGACCTTTTAACTTAGGTGGCTAGGACCTATGTTTAGATATGAACATGTACAAAACAGGGCTGTAGTATTTGATCTTCTTATGGATATATAGTCTATTACTCCTTAGGCATTTAAATTTTATGAATTTAAAGAGGTTTTATTTCAAAAAGATATAAAGATGTTATAAAAATGTACACAATGACCTTTTGTCTGTTTAAAGTGAAACATTAAAATTGCACTTAAAAAGTGTCTCATAAATGCAGCAAATCATTGGCTACAAGCATCCTGCCAATACCATGTGTTTGATTTACAAGATGTGATTCCCTTCTACCTGTAGACACAGATGCAATAAATAACGTTTTATTATAGAATTAAATAATTCATCAAAAGCTCCGTTAGTTAATTTATAATCTTTAATTTTATTAAAAAATGCTGGATCACATGAGCCTTGTTCTATTGTCCTTAAATCTAATAAACCTAATAATCATGTTTTAAAAAAATCCAAAATGATTATCATTAGAAGTTTCTCCAGTGCTCTGTTTACCTAAATCAGGCTTAGTTGAATTGTATCAGTGTGTGGTGATTTTAGCCATTGTGAACTGACTGTGAATGGTAGAATGAAGGGTCCAAGAGATCAAGACCTATACTTCAAGGAAAAAGGCCTGGTAGAGCCAAGAAATTGAAATCTGGCAGAATTTCACCATTAAAGAAAAATGCTAAATGAAGCAAAGTGCTTTACAGAAGGCCTTCTAAGAAGATCCAAGTACCAAGGTCATACGGTTGCCTCATAGGATATTGAATAATATATAGTAGATAGTTAATAAATCATGTTTATTGGATGAAATAAAACATTTTATTGGGACACACTCTTTGTGGTTATTTTCAGATTATCTCTTGCTAAGGATTAATTCAAACTTTCAGTGTGCTTGCATGATGTACTTTTTCAGTGTACTTTCAGTTCTCTGTATGTCCAAAGGTTTTGATTTTCTAAAATATGTAAACAGGCCCTAGCTGGTTTGGCTCAGTGGATAGAGCGTTGGTCTGTGGTCCCAGGTTTAATTCCAGTCAAGGGCACATGCTCAGGTTGTGGGCTTGATCCTCAGTAGGGGGCGTGCAGGGGGTAGCCAATCAATGATTTTCTCTCATTATTGATCTCTCTCTCTCTCTCTCTCTCTCTCTCTCTCTCTCTCTCTCTCCCTTCCTCTCTGAAATCAATATATATATATATATATATAAAATAAAATAAAATGTGTGAACAGGAATAATAACATAAAAATTAAGATTTTTCTAGATATCTTCAGCTCAGCTCAGATAGAAAATGTGAATAAGCAATAATGTCCATGTTATTCTCATCACACATGATATGATGTGATAATTATAGTAACAATTTAAATTCTCACTATTAGCCAGAATCAGTCATTTTCAATATTTCCATAATCCACTTAAAATTAATTTATATATTATGTATTAATTTATCTTTCATAAACTATTGAATATCTTAACATCAATACCTTTAGTTCTTGAGGTTCTATATTACTTTTTAGTGAATATAAATATATAAAACACTAGCCTTTTATAAAATCTAAATGAGGTGTCACATATTTTACCTAATAATAGACAAATATGTAAATTGTCCGTACCTTCGCTATGCCCACAGCCAATCAGAGTGAGTGAGTATGCAAATCAACCTACCAAAGATGGTGGTTAATTTGCATACAAAGGCAGGGCGGGCAGCACCATGGCCTGCTTCTGGGGGTACAGGTCCATTGGGAGCAGAGGAGGCCCTGCGGGCAGCGCCAGACACTGCCCACAAGGTACTAGTCCATGGCCGTGGAGGTGGTGGGGTGGGCAGCACCAGACGGCACAGGAGGGGTCCGGGTTCATCGCCGCCCCGGGGAGGCGAGGCCAGACCCGCCTAGCCACTCCCGGGGGTCCCTGGGAGCATTGCCGCCCGCCGCTCCCGGGGGTGCCTGGGAACATTGCAGGCATGGGGTTGCTGAGACCCAGACCTGGCCTCTGGCCACAGATTCATAGATTTGCAGAGACCAAGGGGATCTGCCTCATCTGCAGAGAGACAGGTTCTGCAGTGGCCCCAAGACGCGGGTGAATATAGTCAATAGTGTTGTAATGATGGTATGATGCCAGGTGGGTACTAGAGCCCAGCCAGGGATCAAGGGGCATGGAAGGACTCCCGGGCAGAGGGGCAAGGACCCTCACCCCTGAGGCAGGAGTTGAGGGGTGGAGCCACCTCAGTGGAGGGGTGTCACACTGCAGGGTACTAGACTGACTGATGTGATTCAGAGAAGTTCCCAGTGCTAACGGGCCTCGCTCAGGCAGCCTTCACACTTCAGAGGCAGTGACTCCTGCTCCTGCCTTGACCCAAAAGCAAGCCCGTGGTGCCCTGCTCCATGGCAGAGCATGCCTAGGCAGTGAGTGCAAAGCCTTCCACCTGCTCTGGAGAAGCGGGGGCAGTAAAGAATGGGGGGCAGGGGACGGGGAGAGGAAAGAATGTGGAGCATCCCCAATGAAGAGGTGCTCGAGAAAGAGGCTCGGACGCCTGACTGGAAGATTTGTTCTGTTTGCTGGGCAGCTGCCCCTTAGGAAGCGCAAAGAGCATGGCTCTGAGGGCTTCCTGTGTACTGAGTCAAGTTCCACAGCCAACTGGAATTGGCCTCAGTTTCCTGGTCTGTAAAATGGATGAAGCGTGTCCCAGTGCCTTCACTGAGCTTTGATGGCCAATTAAGATACTATATAAAGAAAATGAGGGAAGAATTGAGAAAGAAAAGGAAGGACGAGCAACACGAAAGAAAGACTGAAAGGAACCTATAAACCCATTGTCACTTAAATAGGGAATATAGTCAATAGTGTTGTAATGATGGTATGATGCCAGGTGGGTACTAGAAATATCAGGGAACACTTTGTAAAGTATATGATTGTCTAACAACTATTCTGTAACTAATATAAAACCTGAAAGCAATACAAAATAATATTGAATGTAAAGAAATGAAAATTGGAGTGAAATTTTTATAAATTTCAAAGTTTAAATAAAAGCTGTAAAGGAAGGAAGGGGAGAATAAAAATAGTGTTTTTCATTTTATTTTAAAGAGTTGTCTTTATATGGTGCTTTTATACTTTTATACTTTTCTAAGTCATTATCTCATTTTAATTTCTGGGCAACTTAAAGACAAGATAATTGTTCCCTCCACTATTCAAAGAAAGGAAATCTTGGTGTCTGGTCCTAATGATTCAATCATCAAGCCCTTATTGTAAAGCAGGGTTAGTAAAATTTTATGTGCAGGGTCATATCTATACTAATAAAAGCCTTTGGGGTGATCAGGCCAACAGGGGAGGGTATTTGGGGGCAATTAGGCCCGCAGAGGAGCAGTTAGGTGTCAATCAGGCCAGCAAGGGAGCAGTTAGGGGGCAATCAGGCAGGCAGGTGAGCAGTTAGGAGCCAGTGGTCCTGGGTTGTGAGAGGGATGTCCAACTGCAGGTTTAGGCCCAATTCCACAGGGATCAGGACTAAACCTGCAGTTGGACATCCCCCGAGGTGTCCCATATTGGATAGGGTGCAGGCTGGGCTGAGGGACACCCTCCCCAGTGCACAAATTTCATGCACCGGGCCTCTAGTAATATAATATTACTTCTTAGCAACATAGCATAATTAGTATCATTAGTTAGACAATGAGATTTTTTAATTTGAACAATACAGAAAATAGTGGAAGTAAGGTGTAATGTCATTAATCAAATTTTGTTTTGTTGTATATATTTCAAATTAAAGCTCAAATACTGAAATGGTTTTACATAAAATTAATTCAGCACAGTGATAATAGCTAACTTATTTGTAATTATATATACATATTTGAATCACTATATATAGCACTAAAGAAAGCACTGCCATATAAAACAATTGTGAAGTTGGTAATATAAAGTAAATACAAAATAGTAAATAGGTAGATAATAGATGTTATAATGCTATTCTAACAGCCTGGAATTGAAGTTAGGTTACTAATGAACTAAGTCTAGTTGATTTAGGCATTGTTTTAAACAAACAAACAAACAACCTCTAAAACTTACCAGAACATAGCTATCTTCAATGTACAAATTCATAAATAGAAGAAAAATTACAAGAACTCCCAAGAATGACACTGTAGAACGTTTTCTCAGGCATCTCATTTTATCCAGTATTTCGAAAATATGTTTCACTTGATGAAATTTAAACATTCTCTCCTATAGAAAAGAGGCACATAATTACTAACCATTAATTTGGTTGAAAATATTTCTTTACCATATATATCAAGAGCCAGACATTTATAAAATCTCACCCTTTTACACATAAGATTGGCATAGATATTCTTAATACATTGCATAAAGTCAATAAACAGGTTTATGTCAATATGGAGCAAATAAAAATGAAAATAAAATCTCAGTTATTTCTGAACAAATGAATGTTGGTAACAATATTTTAAGAAAAAAATAAGTCTTTAATGAGAAACAGAACACAAAAGAGGAAAACAGACATGTCAACTTTCATTAGTGAGATATAACATTAAAGTAATATCCCTCTGCCCGTAATATAATGTAATGAAAATGAAAGAAACCAGAAAATTATGAGCCTAATTTTCATGCCAGATGCATTGAAGACGCACTGAAAAGAGCTATTGGGTGTAAATCTGGAGAAAGAAAAGAGAAGTGACAATGGAGGTTAAGTTTGGGGCACAAGTCCAAACATGTATTTGAGAACTTCTAAGTTACAATTTTTGTTTATTTTTCCAATAATTTTTGTTAAATCAGAGTAGATCCTAGAGTATTACATCTGCATTGCCCCACTTGATCTAATTTTAACTAGAAGTTTGGCTGTTTATAATAATTTATAAGCTCCAAAAAGGCAAAATTAAAGTCAACAAGATTAGTAGGGACCTAATATTTTTTCATTTCACTCTTCTATGTCTTCTATTTCACTCTTCTACCCTCCAACCACAGATGCATTTAGATTAATGATCATTTTTTAAAAGTCTAAACATATCTGAAATGATCAAAAGACTAGTTGAATCATTTGGTCTAAAACTAAGCATATTCTGGAAATTGTGCCACTTTGAGTTGTGTGCTGGGTTTCTCTGGGTTCATCTTTAGAATGAAGTATTTATGTACATAAAGAACTTCAGGATGTGATATAAGGCCTGTACCCCAAACCTTTAGAACAATGTCTAGGACATAGCTGGCAATCAACGTCTCTTTGATTAATTAATACAATAAATAATTTATGGATCCTTACAAATTATAGAAAAGATTATTAGGAATAAAGGAAAAGGCTTAAGAAAGGTGGAGAATAGAAGAATTTAAAAGGTAATATTATCAAGAATTATTGTCCATTTCTTTTAATCATATTTTTCCCCCAGGGTTATTTCTATTTTTCTTGTTGATGTGTAGGTGTTTTAAATATATGTATATAAATGCACACATATATACTAATTATTGCTTATAATGAAAATATATAAATATTTTCCTCAACTATTTCTTATATTTTCCTCTTTGTGGTATGATTTTTTGCAGTATAATATTTTTGATTCAAATTTATTGCACAAATGTGCGATTGTTTTATACAATGTTTTAAAAATCCTATCATTTTTAATGTTGCATGGAAAATGTCTTTTATTATCTTTTGAGTTTGTTTTTTATGGGTAGATTTTCAATATACCTGGAATTTATCTTTGTGCCTCTTATGAGGTGATAGAAGAATTTTATTTTATTTTTTCTATATGGAGAGCTCATGGTCTTCTAGTCACAGTGCATTGCCATAATTACTGGTCACATCACAACTTCCAACTGCAAGGGTGTGGACAAGTGTAATCTCCAAAGTAACCAAAAATTGAGAACTGGATATTGGTAAACACTATTATAGTATGCCACACCATATATTAAATTATCTATTCTTTTCTTTAGGTTTATTATACCACTTCTATAATAATGTCACTTTCAAATTTGTATTTATGGGTCAAAAATTTATTTATAGGCCCATAATTTACATTCTTCTTTTTCTTTAAATTTTACTTTTTAATTGTAGTTTATATTCAATATTATTTTCTATCAGTTTCAAGTATATAGCATAGAACCACAATAGTTAGACAATCATATACTTTATCAATGTTTCCTTTGATATTTCCAGTACCCACCAGCATCATACATGATTATTACAATATTATTGACTATCTTCCCTAAGTGGTACTTTACATCCCTGTGACTATTTGTAACTACCAGTTTGTACTTCTTAATCTCTTCATTCAAATCCCCCAGCTCTCAAACCTTCTGTCAACCATCAGTCTGTTCTCTGTATTTATGGATTTTTTTCAATTTTATTTATTATTTATTTAGATTGGACATATAAGTGAAATCATATGGTATTTGTTTTTCTCTGACTAAATTATATAACTTAGCATAATACCCTCTACGTCTATCCATACTGTTGATAAAGTAAAATTTTATTCTTTGTTATGGTTGAGTAATATTCCATTGTATATATGTACCACTGGTTTATTATCCATTCATCTATTGATGGACACTAGGGTTGCTTCCATATCTTAGCTATTGTAAATGATGCCACATTGAACATAGGGGTGCATATATTCTTTTGAGTTTGGGTTTATTCAGACTTATACCCAGAAGTGGAATCACTGAGTCAAAAAGCAGTTTCATTTTACATTTTTTTAGCAACCTTCATAGTATTTTTATAGTGGCTGTACCAATCCACATTCCCATCAACAGTGTATGAGGGTTCCCTTTTCTCCACATCCTCACCAACACTTTTGTTGACTTATTGATGATAGTCATTTTGACAGATACGAGGTGATATTTCATTGTGGTTTTAATTAGCATTTCTCTGATGCTTACTGACATTGAGCATCTTTTCATATGTCTATTGGCCATTTGTGTTCTTTAAAGAAGTGTGTTCAGGTCCTTCACCCATTTTTAATTTGGATGTCTGTTTTATTGCTGTTGAGTTGTATCATGTCTTTATAAATTTTGGATATTAAACCTTTATTGGATATATCATTGACAAATATCTTCTATTCAGTAGGTTGCCTTTTCATTTTGTTGATGGTTTCCTTTGTTTTGCAAAAACTTTTTAGTTTTAAGCATCATTTGTTTATATTTCTTTTGTTTCTTTTGCCCAAGGAGATAGATCAGAAAAAGTACTGCTAAGAGAAATGTCAAAAATATTCTTATCTATGTTTTCTATAACCTTTTTCAATCAGAAAATACGTAGAAATTTTGAACCAAAACATTATAAGTAAAATTATGTAATCTGGGAATGATTCTGTAGAGAAAGCAACATTCTGATTGTAAAAATGTATCTAGATTTGGAATATTACCTGAAATACAAAGAATTATAATATAATCATATGCAAATGACACAATATTCTCAAATAGCAATTTGGAAAGACTTATCAATAGCATAAAATACATGCATTTCCTTTGATTCAGCAATTATACTTTAAAAATACTTTGCATGGATACCTCGGGCCTTCATAAATATGCTAAGACTTCAATAGTAATATTAGATAAATTTTACAAATGGAAAGAAAATAAGGCTTTCTTGTGATATCTCTATGAGGGATGATTCCAGTTGCTTTTAAATCTTAGAACTCACGAAGTTCTAAGTGAGTCTTAGAACAGAGTCTGCTCTATTAACCACTATTTATAAACCATTTACTAATTAGGTTTTATAAGATATTTTAAATATATTATTGTCAACACACTATCCAACATATGTGGTATAGTAATTTGAGGCACTGATCTGCTGAATAAAATAGAAATTAAATATTAGATTTAAATTATTTTTGGAGAAAACATTTTTTATTAAATCTACTTAACCTAATATACACATAAATATATAAGGAGAAGACAGGTGATATATGATATTTCAAATATTAGGAGAGGTGTAAAAATAGTGCTTTGGAGGCATATTGTAGTGCACTCAGCATAATACAAAATAGAACAAAACCCCAGGAGGTAATTTCAAAGAGTTGACAAAGAAAGAAATGCAGAAGTCCTTAGGCATTATGGTGCCCACCCAAATTCTAATATCTAACCTTCAGGTTATAATTCTCCAAAATGCATTCAGAACAATCAGAAAACAATAGCCTTTCATTGTGTATATCCTCAGAATAAATAGGAGAAAGACAATAGCACAAGCTTCAGTTTACATGTAAGTGAAAATAATCAAACCCAGGACAAACAGAATTGGGTAAGGAGGCCAAATCAGAGTAAACAAAAGATCAGAAAAAAAGATAAAAATATGTCAGTTTTTAAACAAACTACACCCCAGTAAAAGACAAATTAAGGAAGCAAATAATACAAAGAAACTCCTCTCCTGCCTTATACAAAGAATCACCTGGGTCTAGAGAAATACAAATAAATATTCAGGAAAAAATATATGGACAAACAAAACAAAAATAGCTTATTGTAAGTAAGGGAAGGGACTCAGATTACACTATAATTTTGTTGTGCTATAAAGCAAGAGGACTTTCAAAGATTAATGGGAGTATATATAAAGGACACATAAAACAGATTTAAGAGGCTTTCATTTTTTAAAAAAATAGGGAAAAAGAAATTATAAAAATGACTATGAATAATACTAAAATATTAAATTAATACAAATTTATGATTACATTACAATAATAAGAAGATGATAAAAAGAAAAGGCAGGAAACCTATTTGTACAATTAGATGTGATACTTGAATCACCTTCTGACCCTAGAGTTGGTAATCAAAACAAAAATATTTAAGTTTTTCCCTTGAATTTCCAAAAACAACTGTATGTCATTCATAGTTGATGATGGGTATTTTTATATACTGGGCAACAGGCAACATAGGGCAATGATCCCTGAAAGAAAAAAAATCAACTGCCAGGAGGCAGTTTGCAATTTTTAAAATACAGGACAGGGCATTGATAAAAGAAATTGAAAAAAACAAAACAAACACACAAACAAATAGATATACTGTGTCCATTAATTGTAATAATCAATATAGTTAAAATATTCATACTGTCCAAAGCCATCTGTTGATTGAGTACAGTTCCTATCAATGTTCCAATAGCATTTTTCACAGTAATAGAAAAATATCCTACAGCTCTTGTGAAACCACGATAGGCCCCCAAAACTAAAGCAATCCTAAGAAAGATGAACAAAACTATTAGAAGCATCAGACTTTATAATTTCAAACTATATTACAAGGCTATAGTAATCAAAACAGTATTGTATTATCATGAAAATAGACATAGACCAATGAAACAATCCAAAGGCCAGAAATAAACCCATGTATATACAATCAACAAATATTTGAAAGTAGAGCTAAGAATATTTGATGAAGAAAAGATAGTCTTTTCAATAAACTGGTTATTCACATACAAAAGAATGAAATTGGACCCTTACTTCACACCCCTCATAAAAAATTAACCCAAAATTGATTAAAGACTTAAATGTAAGACAGAAATCATAAACTTTCTAGAAGAAAACATAGGGAAAAATTTCTTTTACACTAGATGTGACACCAAAAAATATAAATACAAAGCAAAAGATAAACAAGTAGACTACAGGGTGGGGTGAAAGAAGGTTTACAGTTGTGAGTATATGAAACAGAGTTTATTTTATTATTATGATTTATTAATTACTGTATTATTTTCCATGTGAACAACTGTAAGCCTTCTTTTGCCGCACCCTGAAATCCAAGTAAAAATCGATTTAACACACAAAAAAAGAAACAATCAACAAAATGAAAACACAACACAAAGAATGGGAGAAAATGTTTTTAAACCATAAATGTGGATAGAGGTTAATAATCCCAAATATATAAGGAATTCATACAACTCAAAAGCAAAAAGCCAATAATCTGATTAAAAATGGCCAGAGGATATTAATATATATATATTTCCTAAAGACGTAAAAAAAAAAATGGCTAATAGATAGATGAAAAGATGTTTCACATCTCTAATTATCAAGGAAATGGAAATAAAAACCACAATGAGCTATCACCACACACCCATTAGAATGGCTATTATAAAAACACACACAATATAATATACAGATGATGGATTATAGAATTACATACCTGAAGCCTATGTAATTTTAACCAACTAGAGGCCCGATGCACGAAATTCTTGCATTGGTGGGGTCCCTAGGCTTGGCCAGCAATCAGGGCCATCAGGCTTCCTGCCTTCCCGCCTTCTGCCTTCTCCTTCCCTCGCTGCCCATGCACCACTACCACGTGGTTCCCTGCTTCCCTGCTTCCCTGCCTCCCTGCCTCCTCCCCTCCTCCTTCCCTCACCTCCCATGTCTGCCACTACCCACCCCTGGTTACCCATCCCAGCCCGGGGCCTGGCCATGATTGGGCAATCAGGACCTGCCATCTGGGGGGAGGGGCCAACTGCCACCACAGCAGGCAGGCGGCGGGCCAATTGGGGCCTGCTGGCCGGGGGAGGAACAGGGAGACAGACCTGGGAGGTTGGCCTCTGACCCTGAGGAGGGAGCCGGCCCTTGGACGCCCTGGGAAAGGGGCCATGTCTACCACCATCCACCCCTGGTTCCATGTCCCAGCCTGGGGGCCCAGCCCCGATCAGGTGATCGGGACCTGCCGGCCAGGGGGAAGGACCAGGAGGTTAGCCGGCAGGCCCCATTGGTGATCGGGGCCTGCAGGCTGGGGGAAGCTCCTGCATTAAGCATCTGCCCCCGGGTGGTCAGTGCACGTCATAGTGACTGGTCATTCCAGTTGTTCTAGTTGTTCCATCATAACGGTCGCTTAGGCTTTTATATATATAGATGTCACCCCAATAGATTCAATGAATAGAAATAAAATAAAAAAGACTAGAGATTACTGTTGGCAGGATGTAGAGAAAAGGGTGTCATTGTGCTCTGTTGGTAGGATGTAAACTGCAGTATGGTGGTTCTTCAAAAAATAAAAATAAAACTACCATATGATCCAGCAATTCCATTACTGAGTATATATCTGCAGGAAAAAAATTACTATCTCAAACAGAAATCTGCAATTTCATGTTTATTGCAGCATTGTTCACAATAGCCATGATATGGAAACAATCTAGGTATCTATCAAGAGATGAATGGATAAAAAAATGGGATATATATATATATATATATATACACAATGTGTGCATACATACACAAACACAGTAATATCATTCAGCCATTAAAAAAAGAAAATTCTGCCATTTGGAAAGACATGAAAGGATCTTGAGGGCATTATGCTTATACCTAAAATGGCAAGCTTGGACTCTCTTCATGGGTATTGTCCTCTGAGGTTTGAAGAATAAAATTCTCAGACCAAAATATTTTAAGCAAACGTGTGGAATCATACACAAACTCCCCTGGGGAGGTAGTCCCAAATGGGAATCCACTGGGAAGGGGTCCTCAAATGAGAAAAACCTCTATCCTTTTCTAAAATGGGGAAAAACTAGTCCTTTGTGTTTCTTTGTCTACAGGTATATAAATGCTGAAAGCTTCTTTGTCTCTTCATGACATTTTCTAATTAAATCCTTCCTAATTTTATGTCCCTCATTCTTTCCTAATTGGCTGCTTTCCACCTTTTCCCTGCATGGTATCAGTTTCAAAGTTTCAAAGCTCACCCAGTGACTCCTCTTCTTCTTCCCCTTATCTTGTAACGTTCTTATAAACAATCTGGCAGCTTGGAGTTGTCTATGCCGGTCAGGTACGCATTCCTCTCCCATGGACCCGCTTCCTTAAAACTACTTCTCCTGTCTCTAAAATCCTTTCAATACTATGTGAGATATGTCACCCAGAGAAACACAAATAATGTATGATTTCACTTAAATGTAGAATATAAAATACTCCCTAAATTCATAGAGATAGGGAGTAGAATAGTGGTTGCCAAGGTCTGGGGAATTGGGGGCGGGGGTGGTGGATGGAGAGAGGTTAGTCAAAGGGCACACATTTCCAGTTATAAGATTAAGTTCTGGGGATCTAATGTACAGTATGGTGCCTAATAGTTAATATTATATATTTGAAAGTTGCTTGGAAAGTAGATCTTAAATGTTGTCACCACACACAAATGAAATTATGTGAGGTAATTGAGGAGTTAACTAACATTTTGGCAATCATTATGCAATGTGCACATGTATTACTTAAATCATCAAGGTGTACACCTCGCACTTACACAATGTTATATATCAATTATCCTATCTAATAAAAGAGTAATATGCAAATTGACCATCACTCCAACACATGAGATGGCTGCCCCCATGTGGCCACAAGATGACCACCACAAGATGGCCAGCAGGGGAGGGCAGTTGGGAGGGATCATGCCAGCAGGGGAGGGCAGTTGGGAAGGGCCAGGCCTGCAAGGGAGGGCAGTTTGGGGCGATCAAGCTTGCAGGGAGGGCAGTTAGGGGTGACCAGGCCAGCAGAGGAGGGAAGTTGGGGGCGACTGGACCTACAGGGAAGGGCAGTTGGGGGGGACCAGGCCTGCAGGAGAAGGCAGTTAGGGGTGACCAGGCCTGCAGGGGAGGGCAGTTAGGGGCAATCAGGCTGGCAGGGGAGTGGTTAGGGGTGATCAGGCTGGCAGGCAGAAGCAGTTAGGGGCAATCAGGAAGGCAGGCAGGCGAGTAGTTGGGAGTCAGCAGTCCTGGATTGTGAGAGGGATGTCCCAGATTGGAGTGGGTGCATGCTGGACTGAGGGACACACCCGCCCTGTGCACGAATTTCATGCACCGGGCCTCTAGTATATTAATAAAGCTGGGGGGAGAGAAAATTCATGTTCACATGGCTTCCTTAGTGAATCCTTCCATCCTTCCAAATATTTTTAGGGAAAAATAATACTAATGCTACACAAGCTGTTCCAGAAAATAGTTTTTTTATTATTATTTTAAGTCATTTCATAATAACATAGGAGTTAAATAAGATAGTGAAAAACATCATTATAAATATTAGTAAGAATTTAAACATAACTAACCTATATTTTATTTCCCCCCCAATTTTGAAAGTATATGTCCATAAAGTGTACAATGCCTCAAACTGCTCTTCAACTATCATTCCTGAACCTGGAATGTATTCATCTAGTAAATTCTGATTTTTATATTTTAAGTACATCTCTAACAGGTTCTTGCTTATCATTACTTCAGGTTCTTCTTGTATTTGAACCAAGATACAAACTCCTGAGAACTTTAATAACTCCAAATTTTGTTGAAGCAAGCACAACTTTCTTATTTGATCCATCATTGCAACACATTTTCATTTTTGAATTCAGAAACACTAATCTCATACCCATATCATCTATTTCCTTACATTTATTTTTATTTCTTGCGTTTATGTACTAATGATCTTATCAAGTAAATGCTTATGCATAAACATCATAAAATACGAATGAATACTGTTCCATACCTTTTTAGTATATAGGATTGTTAGATTTTTGTTGCATAATCTTGTGAGATGAAATTCTTCCTGTTGAATGATGTTCTGAACAAGATAGCTTATTTTTTTATTTTATGTTATTTATTTTTTAGTTAGCCCTGGGAGGAACAGCAAGATTTATTTATTTATTTTTGTTGACATTATTATAGATGTCCCCCATCCTTTCCCCCTTTAATCCCCCTTCACCCAGCATCTGCCCATCCCAGATTATGTATATATACATATAAATTCTTGGTTACTTCCATAGACATATTTTCCACTCAGGAATTAATCTGAGTTTTTCATACTATGAATTTGACCACTATCATTCTAGCAGAGTGTCACTCACCATTTCTTTACATTTATCATCTGATTTATCTAATAATTTTGAAGTGTCTCCCTCTGTTAATATTTTTCTCCTTGCACTGTAATCAGACAATTTTTAAAAATACTTCATATTCAGCTGTGTTCAATAAAAGGTGAAAAAAGAAGCTAAAAAGATAGTGTCTTTAGAGTTCCTTTTTACCTACTTGAAAGATGACTCAGTACTTTAGCAACATTAAGACTGAAGGATATGTCATAGTGATGCTTTATTTCAAATCTGTATCAACTTCCTAGGTGAAGTCACCATTTTTTCCCATTTTCTAAGTATTTTAATATATTTTTGAATGGTTGGGACAAATTATGTGTAATTATTAAATACTCCCTAAGGAAGTTTGAATAGCAAAATATTTCAAAATATAGTAAAGACCATCAAAGTTGTTAGTATATCTTATGATTTATAAAAGGGTCTAATAGCTCATATGTTAAATGTAAGTTATAATGAACTTTATGCCATTCAAATAATAATCAAGTATTATTCTCTTTACTCTCTAGATTTCTACGAAAATATAAATATCAAAATCAAACCTTAAAATAGTTTAAATTGCTTTAAAATAAAGAAAAAAAATACTCAATTGGTTTCAAAGAACCTTGATGATATATCAAACATTAACACCGGGTTTTTTATTTGTTTGTTTGTTTGTTTTACCTTGGGGGAGCCTCCATATTGTTTTTCATAGTAGTTGTACCAATTTTCATTCTTATCATTATTGTACAGGGATACACTTTTCTCTACATTCTCTCACTACTTGCTCTCGCTTTTCTTCTTGATGATAGTCATTATAACAATTGTGAAGTAATATCTCATTGTGTGTTGATTTGCCTTTCTCTGTTGTTCCCTGATGATTAGTGATATTGAGCATCTTTGCATGTACCTGTTGCCCATATATATGCCTTCTTTGGAAAAGTGTCTATTTAGTTTCTCTGCACATTTTTTTATATTTTATTTTTTAATTAAATCTTTACTGTTGAAAGTGTTACATATGTCCCCTTTTATTTCAATTGGATTGTTTGTTTTACAAAATAAAATTATAGAGTTGTAGAGTACTTTATATATTTTGGTTATTAATCCCTTATCGAATATATGGTTTGCAAATATTTATTCCTAGTCTGTAGATTGCCATTTTATTTTGTTGATTGTTTTATTTGTGTGCTATGCAAAAGCTTTTAAGTTTGATGTACAGTCATGAGTAGCTTAAAATTTCAGTCAATGAAGAGCTACATATATGCGGGTGGTCCCATTAAATTACAATGGAACTGAAAACTCCTGTTGCCTAGTGAAGTTATAGCTATTGTGATTGCATAGTGCAACAAATTATTCTTGTGTTTGTGGTGATGATTGTGTAAACAAACCTACTGTGCTAAATGATATAGAAGTGTAACTCATACAATTATATATAGTACATAATACTTGTTAATAATAATAAATATCTATTACTGGTTTATGATTCTACTATAATATAGTATTTATCATTATTTTACAATCTACTGTATCTACTTATAAAAAACTAGAGGCCTGGTGCATGAAATTTGTGCACAGGGGGTGTGTCCCTCAGCCCAGCCTGCACCCTCTCCAATCTGTGATCCCTCTCACAATCCAGGACTGCTGACTCCCAACTACTCACCTGCCTGCATTCCTGATTGCCCCTAACCGCTTCTGCCTGCCAGCCTGATCACCCCTAACCACTCCCCTGCCAGCCTGATTGATGCCTAACTGCCCCCCTGCTAGCCTGATTGCCCCTAAATGACCTCCCCTGCAGGCCTTGTCCCCCTCAACTGCCCTCCCCTTCAGGCCTGGGTCCTCCCCAACTGCCCTTCCCTGCAGGCCCGGTTGCCCCCAACTTCCCTCCTCTGCCAGCCTGGTCACCCAGAACTGCCCTCCCCTGCAGGCTTGATCGCCCCAAACTGCCCTCCCTTGCAGGCCTGGCCCCTCCCAACTGCCCTCCCCTGCTGGCCTGATCGCCCACAACTGCCCTCCCTTGTAGGCCTGGTCCCTCCCAACTGCCCTCCCCTGCTGGCCATCTTGTATCCACATTGGTTAGCCATCTTTGACCACATGGGGGCAGCCATCTTGTGTGTTGGAGTGATGGTCAATTTGCATATTACTATTTTATTAGATAAGATATCTGCTGTAAAACAGTGTGCCTTGTTATGCTGGAAATAGCCTCATACATCTTGTGTTTACTACATCTCTTGATTGTACCATTTTATCTTGTTCTTTATTTAATTTCATGATTTTTGATTATCATGGCCCCACTGCTAATGTTGTCAGTAGGAGGCCACATTGAGTGATTGACCTGGAAATGAAATTAAAAGTGATTAAATATAATGAAGTTGAAAAATCAGTGATGGTTATTGTTCACCAGTCAGGCATGTCCCATCCCATTATTACTATAATCTTCAAGAACAAGAACAAAATGATAGCTGTTAAAGGATCTTCTTCATTGAAGGCAACAAGACTATCAAAAAATCAAGAAGGACCTATATCAGACATAGAGACACTTCCAATGACCTGGATTAAAGACCAGACACAGAAGTGTATCCCTCTCAACAGTCTGAGGGTCATGACTAAAGAAAAAAGTTTTTTGTCATGTTGAAAAAAAAAGCTGGCACTGACTATGCCTTTGAATTTACTGATAGCTTTGGGTTCTGTAAAAATTCAAGAATGTGAAAATGAGTGGTGAGATTGATAGTGCTGATTTGAAAACAGCAAAGGAATTTTTTGAAATCCTGGATAAGCTGATTGCAGAGAAAAATTAATTGCCAGGGCAAATATTCAACATGGATGAAACCTCCTTATTCTAGAAATGGATGAGTGAAAGGCTTTTCATTTATATGAAGGACAATTCAAGGTTTGGTTTCAAGAATATTAAGAAAAGGGTAATAATGTTGCTTGAGGGCAATGTTGCGGGGTACAAATTGAAACACTTTGTGATCTGGCACAGTGAGAACTTCAAGCATATTAATAAGCACACACTGCCAGTGCACTAACAGAGAAATAAACAGTCGTGGATTACCCAGCTCCTCTTCCAAGAGGCTCTCCTGAATTGCTAGGCCAGATAAATGGAAATGTTCTATTTGGAAAATAATACATCTCTTAAGATTTGGCTCATTGTTGATAATAATTCCAGGTATACTCTTTTTATTGGTGGTCTTCATTCCAATATCAATGTGGTCTTACTCCCCCCAAACACCACATTTTTGATCCAACCACTAGATCATGGGATTGTAGCAGTTTCTAAGGAATACTTCCTGAGGAGGACCCTTGTCTAGGCTACCACTGCAACTGAGGAAGACATAGAGAACGCACTGACCCAATTCTGGAAGGATTACAACATCTATGACTATATCAAGAACCTTGTTTGGACTTGGGGTGATGTTGCCAAAAAGTGAATGGATGGCAAGACTTCAAAGGACAAGGTTGTGACTGAGACAGTAATCAACGTTAACCTGGGTGTGGATGAGAATGACATTGAGGAGCGCCTAGATATGGTTCCTGAGGAACTGACTAATGAAGAGTTGTTAGAAGTGGAACAGGAATACATAGCTGAAGAAGCGACAAGAGAAAAGGCATCTGCAATAGAAAAAAAAAAGAACCCCAATAAAATTTACAGTAAAGGGATTAGCAGGAGCTTTTGCAGAACTCAACAAACTCCTTTAAAAAATCGAGAGCCCTGGCCAGTGTGGCTCAGTTGTTTGGGTGTCTTCCTGTGCATTGAAAGGCTGCTGGTTTGATTTCCAGTGACATACTTGGGTTTCGGGCTTGATCCCTGGTTGGGGCATGCAGGATGCAGCTGATGGATGTTCTGCTCTCACATTGATGTTTCTTCTCTCCCTCTCTCTCTCTCTAAAAATCAATAAAAATATACATGTATGTTTTAAAAATTGAGAAAATGGACCCGAACACTGAATGCTTTCCATGGTGCATTATCTACTTACAAACCAATTATGAAAAAAGAAATGAACCAAGAAAACAACCATCAGCATATTTTTGAAGAGTGACACCTTCTCAAGAAGAGCCTCGGGCAGGTCTTTAGAAGGTGTTCCAGAAGAAGGTATTGCTGTCACAGAACATTGCCCCTGATACCTTCCACTGGGACAAGATATGAAAGCAGGTGATAGTGATATTGATGATCCAGTCCCTGTACAGGCCTAAGCTAAGGTGTATTGTGTTTTAGTTTTTTACAAAAAGAGTTTAAAAAGTAAAACAAAAAAGCTTATAGAATAAGTTTACAAAAAAAGATATTTTTGCATAGCTGAATGATGTGCCTGTGTTTTAAGCTGTTATTACAAAAGAGTTGAAAAGTTTAAATAATTAAAAGTTTATTAAATATAAAAATTACGATAAGCTAAGGTTAATTTATTATTGAAAAAAAATTTAGTGTGGCCTGAGTGTGTAGTGTTTGTTGTCTACAGTAGTGCACAGTACTTCCTAGGGTTTCACATTCATTCACGATCTCATTGATGTATTCAGAGCAATTTCCAGTCCTGCAACTTCATTTATGGTAAGTCTCCCATACAGTATCACTTTTTAAAATCTTTTATACTGTATTTTTACTACAATACTTTTCTATGTTTAGATATGTTTAGCTACACAAATACCATTTTGTTGTAATTGCCTACAGTATTTAGTACAGTAACAGGCTGTAAAGTTCTGCAGCCTGGGAACAATTAGCTATGCCCTAAAGTGAAGGTGAGTAGTAACCATCAAGGTTGGTGTAAGTGTACTCTATGATGTTTGTACAATGACAAAATTGCCTAATGAAAAAACTGCCTAATGATTCATTCTTAGAACATATCCTTATCCTTAAGCAATTCATGACGTAGCCTACTTATTGATCTTTATTTTTGTTGTGCTTTTGGTGTCATATCCTATAAAATCCTATAAAATAAAGAGGTAATATGCAAATTGACCCTCACACCCTTATGTCACAAGATGGCTACCCCCACGTTTATCACAAAATGGCCACCACAAGATGGCCACCCCCACATCATCACAAGATGGCCACCACAAGATGGCTGCCCCCATGTCATCACAAGATGGCTGCCCCCACATTGTCATAAGATGGCCACCCCCACATCGTCACAAAATGGTCACCACAAGATGGCCGCTCCCCCCCTCGTTGTCACAAGATGGCTGGCAGGTGAGGGCAGTTGGGGGTGACCAGGCCTGCAGGGGAGGGCAGTTGGGTGTGATCAGGCTGGCAGGGGAGCAGTTAGGTGGTGATCAGACTGGCAGGCAGAAGTGGTTAGGGGCAATTAGGCAGGCAGACAGGCGAGCGGTTAAGAGCCAGCAGTCCCGGATTGTGACAGTGATGTCCGCAGGTATTGGGCCTAAACCGGCAGTCAGACATTCCCTGAGTGGTCCCAGATTGGAGAGGGTACAGGCTGGGCTGAGGGACAGCCCTCCCTCCCCCATGCATGAATTTCATGCACCGGGCCTCTAGTAAAAAATAATCATTTCCAAGACCGGTATTCATGAGGTAAAAATGTTATGATAGAGAGTAAGAGGGAAGTAGTATAATTTTATTTATATCTATACAGTGTAGATAATATGTGTGTGTCAAAGACTATGATTTAAATTTGACAAAACAAATATCAGAAACAAAAGTAAGGAAATGGGACTAAAGGCATAATTAAAGATACTAGTAAAAGGTGACTATTCAAAACAAAAATACAAAAATTCTTAAATATGAAAAGAAAATATAGAAATATATCTGCAAAATTAATCACAGAGAGATATATTAAATATTTCATAATACATAAGACAGTAGATACCAAACACATTAGTAGTATCAATAAATGCACATGTCTTAAATCATTTTTTAAAAGAAAAAAATTCTCTAATTGGTGTATGTACATGTGTTTACATGCAAATACACATATGAACCGTAACTTTAAACTGCATAAATGAAACATAAAATAAAAAAAGAGATTCATAAAGAATAATAGTAAAAGAATAGGCAAAGTATTTTAGGCAAGTACAAACAATAAAATATCATAATTCGCAATCTTAATATAAAATGTGGATAAATGTAGGCTATGAAAATATAAAAATATACAACTAAGCCCACTTTATAATGCTAAATGCTATGATTCTCAACCAAATATATATGGCTAAATAAAACAGTGAACAATCCTCTAATTCAGAACCAACTGAAATTCATGAAGTCGAAACACTTAATGCTTGGAGTCATTAATACTCACAGACCAACTCACATCAAGAGTCCAAAAATTATCAAATATTCCAGCATAAAAATACATAAAACAAATACTCTTGAAAGCATCAGCACACACTTATGGTTCCACCAACAGAGTGAAAGATATTAATATTCTCCTCTCGGAGTTTGATAGTTCCAATAGTAAAAAAATAGGAAGGCAGGGAATCTAAATAATCCCAAGTTACCTCTTAATATTTTGTGTGTTTTATCAACAAACTATTTATGATAGCAAGGGATTATGAGACATGTTTGCTTTGTGACTATAAACCAATGTGATTCCAAATAATCCAATAGAGAAGGAGAGAACCTCATACCAGAAAAGAGATGCTAATGGCCTAGAATAGTAAGGTAGAAAAGGGTTGGAGAGAAGTAGAGAGATTTAAAAGCAAAGTAACTCCTAGGTATCAAGATAGAGTTACCAGGTAGCCATATAAACTTAGACTTTTAGTACATAGATACTCTGTAAAAACATTAATCTCTCAGGGCCCCTGTGTAAAAAGAAAACATGTTAAAAAGGTAACTAATAAAACTGATTATTTATTGAAAACCACTAAATCAAACATGGCAAACACAAGCTCACCATCCTGTACAAACTGGAAGTATTAAAAGCCAGTAAAAATGTGGTTTCAAATGTTTAAACAGAAGGGCACATTCTAGTAAAACTTCCATAAAGCATGCTCCTGCTTGGGCATATCAGTCACAGAAATGAGGGTAAATTGCTTGAGCAGTATTGTGATTTCACATTCAGTAATGTCTTATTTGTTAGAAATTTCCCACTGTGTCTGGAATAATTTTAGAAAGTGTAAAATGTATTTTTCAATGGTCATGGGTTGATTATTACAGATTTGGTTCATTTAGAAAAAAATGATAAGTCATATTTTCATGGTTTGAGTGAATTATTTTCTCAGGTTGATTTATCATCTTTGTACACCTTAAATGTCACCAGAGATTCATTTGCTAACAACATATGCTACAATACACTTTATCTCTTCCAAGTGCAATGGAAAATACTGAACATGTTTTGTTTAGTAGTTTTATTGCATTTTCAAATACAATTTCCGTCACAAGTTGAAAATACAACACATTTGTGAATACAGTTATGGGACAAGGATACATAATAACCCTACTCCTCTGCCCCAAATATATGCAGAGTTGGCCCATCTGGTTCAATAAGACTTAACCAGTTTTTTATTTTTATTTTTTTAAGGCAGAATCACATTATCTCTGGAAGACCCAGGTGTTGAATGTCCATATATATGAAACTACTATTACCAAACTTCAAAGGTATCCTATATAATATAAAGCTAATATGCAAATCAACCAAACGGCAGAACGACCGGTTATTATGACACACACTGACCACCAGGGGGCAGAAACTCAATGCAGGAGCTGCCCCTTGGTGGTCAGTGCACTCCCACAGGGGGAGTGACACTCAGCCAGAAGACAGGCTCATGGCTGGTGAGCACAGTGGTGGTGGCGGGGAGTGGGCCTAAGCCGGCAGGCGGACATATCCTGAGGGGTCCCAGACTATGAGAGGGCACAGGCCAGGCTGAGGGACCCCCCCCCCCCCCCCCGCAGTGCATGAATGTTTTTCACTGGGCCTCTAGTAGACATAAATATATAAAATAATTTGATGTAACATCATAGCAAATTATTTTTATATGGAAATAAATAATTTTCACTTGATAATTCCTTTCATAAAAGTTATTGTATATATATGTATAAATACATAAATGTATATTACATATTCATCTATTTATATACAATTTTGAAATTATAAATAGTACAGCACTTATACATATATATATGTACACACTAGGGCCCGGTGCACAAAATTCATGCAAGGGGCTAGGCCCTTGCAACTGTGGCGGCCTGCCTCAGCTCTCACAGCCCCAGCTTCATCCAGAAGGACATCTGGAATGATGTCTAATTAGCATATTGCCCTTTTATTATATATTAGAGGCCCGGTGCATGAAATTCATGCACAGGGGGGTCCCTCAGTCCAGCCTGCACCCTCTCAATTCTGGGAGCCCTCGGGGGATGTTCGACTGCCAGTCTAAACCAGCAGTCAGACATCCCTCTCACAATCTGGGACCCCTGGCTCCTAACCACTCACCTCCCTGCCTGCCTGATCACCCCTAACCACTCTACCTGCCTGCTTGGTCACCCCTAACTGCCCTCCCCTGCCAGCCTGGTTGCCTTCAACTGCTCACCCTGCTGGCCTGGTCACTGCTAACTTCTCTCCCCTGCCGGCCTGGTTGCCCCTAACTGCCATCCCCTGCCAGCCTGGTCACCCTTAAATGTCTTCTGCTGGTCTGGTCACCCCTAACTGCCCTCCCCTGCTGGCCTGGTTGTCCCTAATCACCTCTGCCTCGGCCCCTGCCACCATGGCTTTGTCTGGAAGGACATCCAGAAGGATGTCCGGTCTAATTAGCATATTTCCCTTTTATTAGTACAGATATGCCTGCAGGATCGGGCCTAAACTGGTAGTCAGACATCCCTCTCGCAATCCGGGACCCCTGGCTCTTAACCACTCACCTTCCTGCCTGCCTGATTGCCCCTAACCACTCTACATGCCTGCCTGGTTGCCCCTAACAGTCCTCCCCTGCTGGCCTGGTCACCCCTAACTGCCCTCTCCTGCTGGCCTGGTCATCCCTAATCACCTCTGCCTCAGCCCCTGCCACCATGGCTTTGTCCAGAAGGACATCCAGAAGGATTTCTGGTCTAATTAGCATATTACCCTTTTATTAGTATACTAGAGGCCTGGTGCATGAAATTCATGCACGGGGGTGGAGGGGTGTCCCTCAGCCCAGCCTGCACCCTCTCCAATCTGGGACCCCTCAAGGGATGTCCGACTGCCCGTTTAGGCCTGATCCCACTGGGCTTGGGCCTAAACGGGCAGTCGGACATCCCTTTCACAATCCAGGATTGCTAGCTCCCAACCGCTCGCCTGCCTGCCTGCCTGATTGCCCCTAACCGCTTCTGCCTGCCAGCCAGATCACCCCCTAACCACTCCGCTGCCAGCCTGATCGACACCTAACTGCTCCCCTGCTGCGCCAATTGCCCCTAACTGTCCTCCCCTGTAGGCCTGGTCACCCCCAACTGCCCTCCCCTGCTGGCCCAGTCACCCCTAACTTCCCTCCCTTGCCAGCCTGGTCACCCCTAACTGCCCTCCCCTTAAGGCCTGATTGCCCACATCTACCCTCCCCTGCTGGCCGTCTTGTGGTGGCCATCTTGTGCCCACATGGGGGTGGCCATCTTTGACCACATGGGGGCAGCCATCTTGTGTGTTGGAGTGATGGTCAATTTGCATATTAGGCTTTTATTATATAGGAGATATATATATATATATATATATATATATATATATATATATATATATACTAGAAGCCCGGTGCACGAAATTCGTGCACGGTGGGGGGTTGTCCCTCAGCCCAGCCTGTACCCTCTCCAATCTGGGACTCCTGGAGGGATGTCCGACTGCCCGTTTAGGCCCGATCCTGGTGGGATCGGGCCTAAACGGGCAGTCGGACATCCCTCTCACAATCCAGGACTGCTGGCTCCCAACTGCTTGCCTGCCTGCCTTCCTGATTGCCCCTAACTGCTTCTGCCTGCCAGCCTGATCACCCCCTAACCACTCTGCTGCCAGCCTGTTTGCCCCCAACTTCCCTCTTCTGCTGGCCTGGTCACCCCTAACTGCCCTCTCCTGCAGGGTTGATCACCTCCAACTGCCCTCCCTTGCAAGCATGGTCTCTCTCAACTTCCCTCCCTTGCAGGCCTGGTTCCTCACAACTGCCCTCCCTTGCAGGCCGGGTGCCTCCCAACTGCCCTCTCCTGCTGGCCATCTTGTAGTGGCCATCTTGTGTCCACATGGGGGCAGGATTTTTGACCACATGGGGGCAGACATATTGTGTATTGGAGTGATGATCAATCTGCATATTACTCTTTTATTAGATAGGAGGATAGAGGCCTGGTGCACGGGTGGGGGCCAGCTGGTTTGCCCTGAAGGGTGTCCCGGATCAGGGTGGAGTTCCCTTGGGGTGTGGGGCGGCCTGAGTGAGGGGCCTGTGGTGGTTTGCAGGCCGGCCACGCCCCCTGGCAACCCAAGTAGAGGCCCTGGTATCTGGAATTTATTTTCTTCTACAATTGAAACTTTGTAGCCTGGAGTGGAGCCAAGCCTGCTGCTCCCTCTGGGGCGGCAGCCATTTCTGTGGCAGTTAATTCACCTTCTACAATTGAAACTTTGTTGCCTTAAGCGGGTGGGCCTGGCCAGGGTGTGCGGAAAGCTTTGCTTCCCCTGTTGTCGGTGGCAACCCTGGCCTGCTCTCTCAAGCTCCATTCTGCCGCCATTTGTTTGAATTTGTTTACCTTCTATAATTGAATCTTTGTAGCTTGAGTGGAGGCTTAGGCCTGCAACGGCTATCAGAAAGCTTGGCTTGCTCTGTTACCTGGGAAACCTTGCTCTCTGTGGCTGTAGCCATCTTGGATGGGGTTAATTTGCATACTTGCCCTGATTATATATAGATTCTATATATATATATATATATATATATATATATAGAGAGAGAGAGAGAGAGAGAGAGAGAGAGATAAAACCTCTCTAATAAAATGGTAATATGCAAATATTACCATCACTCCGCTACACAAGCCATGCCCACCAACCAAGCCACGCCCACCAGCCAATCAGGGCAAGTATGCAAATATATATATATATATATATATATATATATATATATATATATAGAGAGAGAGAGAGAGAGAGAGAGAGAGAGAGAGAGAGAGAGAGATAGCGCTCTATTGACTGACAATGAAGCAGGTAAATCAGTGAAAAGGTACTTTTTACTTTTCTTTCTCACTATTCAATGTTGATCTTACCTGAATTTTGTCTTCTCAAGTTTACAAACAATCACCAAAGGGGATACAAAACCTTCCTAGTAATCTCCTTTCCCTCCTATAATATTATTCTTCCCCACCTTATTTTCTGTTCTTTCTTAATAACCTTTTGGTATTACATAACATCTCCTAAAACCACATTTTGTGTAAAATTCAAAATTTAGACTTCCAGCTGGAACTCTTCTGAGCCTAGTCTCAATTTTTAAATAATTACTTTTATCTCTGTGTAAACTTCCTGCTGACCAATCAAGCACAATGAATCTAAACTATAGGATGATTTTTCCTTTTCAGCTTGCTCATCTTTCCAGTCTCAGAAAAGAGACTGGACATTTGCTTCCTATGCTCAGAAACCATATCAGAAACCAGCCACCCCTAGCTCAGTCCTCCCTCAGTCTCTCATTGGCCACAGTCTCTCTGGGCCATCATCAGAGTCCAGGTCCTATTTCCCTTAACTATGGCAATAGCAGTGGATTACTGATGGCTTTTCCTACCTGTTCACTGTTTATCGTGTGTGTGTGTGCGTGTGTGTGTGTGTGTGTGTGTTAAGCATCGTCCCCTAAACCAGAAGGGGGAATCTGTTTTGGAAATTCACTTCCTAACCCAGAAGTGGGAAGACCCAGACTAGGTCACGTTGTGTTCCGGCCCAGGAATGGCCAGAAGGTGCCTGGCTGCGGAGATTAGCAGGGAAAGATAAACAAGGCCTTGCTGTGCGGCAGGACAGAAATGAAGAAAGCTGCCTGCAAGTGATCTCAGTCATCACAGTGTAAAACAATGCGCCACGGTAAACTGCACATTAGCCTGGCAGCAGAGTGCGCCCTGCACAGAGCTCGGGAGCAGGTCCATACAGACCCGGATTTCCCCTGCTACCCAGAACCCAAGATACATGCAGTGAAAACTGTACAGAAGCCAAATCCAGTTGGTCTGTTTCAGTCCTGATCTTTACAAAATTGGGGGAAAACAAAGGAAGAGCCTCTTCAAAAGTATTTTATTTATTTTTCAAGTTCTGGAATTAGCTATGATTTTATTTGTATTATGCAATTCATGACAAAGTGACACATGGACGAGAACTGAGCAGTACGTGGGCAGATAGAGGTCACAGAAAGCCTGAACAATTCTGAATCAAAACTACAATTTTTTAAAAAATATATTTGTATTGATTTCAGAGAGGAAGGGAGAGGGAGCGAGAGATAGAAACATCAATGAGAGAGAATCATTGATCGGCTGCCTCCTGCACGCCCCACACTGGGGATTGAGCCTGCAACCAGGGCATGTGCCCTGAGTAGGCATCGAACATGTTGGCCAGGCAAAACTACAATCTCTTCATCCTGTGTCCTACTTCTGCTTCAAACTGCTGAGGTAAAACAACCGAAGCTTGTTCTGTCACAATAGGTGTAGTTTTATATTAAATTAAAACAAAACAACAACCAAAAACCTCGCTACAGTGTAAAAACAAACAAATAAACAAACAAAAAACAGAGCCCACTGTAATGGGAGCCCCATTGCTTCCAGCACTCTCTCCCTCTGCTGTCTCTCTACAAGCTATGCAGCCAAGACAATCCGCTGGACTTGGAAGAGGAGCCAAAGGAACAGCAGGAATACATCCTAGGCCAGCATCACCTTTCTTGACGGATGGAAGGCAGAGGCCTGCATATTCTGTTTGAGAACTCTGAAACAGGTGTGTCTTTGCCCAAAGTCACTTAACTGAGAAAAACATTGCAAAGTTGCCACAATAAAGCTTATATTGCTTGTGGCAGGAACTTTGGTAACAGCTGCAGTTAAGTGAAGGAAGAAAGATGAACTCTTAGCAGCTTCATTCAGAAATTTTCTGAATGGGAACTTCGTAGATGTGAGCCATTAACTCCAATAGTCTCCCTCAGACCTTTATGGTTCTTAAAGTGCTGTCTCCTAATGTTTTCCTTGTATACAATTACACATATTTTAAAATGAAAAGCTGGTGACCCCAAAGATCATTGCTTAACTAACTTTGTCACTTGGACATTTGGCAAGATTGACCATCTCTGTGTTTTGAATACATCAAAGTGTGAGTGGTTGTAGGGACACAACTCCACAGAAATGGGCTACATTCCTTGCTCAGACATGCAGCCCTTAAATTACTGCAATTCTTTCCACATTGAGTGTCAGTGGAATGATTTACAATTTTCCAGAGAATCCAGAAAAAGTAGCTAAGGAATTAGGCTTGCTTGGAGGATAGAGAGGTGAATAGAAAGGATCAAGAAAAATTTTAAAATAATAATCTTTTCTGCAATTGGGTCCAAATCTTTGATGAGCTGGTTGCCACCCACAAACAATTAATTGCAGAATAGCCAGTCAAGTTGAAAAATGCCTTTTTAATTTTTTAAAAATGTATTACTTTTTTGTTACAACGTATAAACTCTTTATTTCTGGAATATTTCATTTTATATTTTCAGAATGTGGTTGACCAAGGTAAGAAAAACCCAGAAAGGGAAACCGTGGATAAGGGGATCACTTTTAATAAATCTTTAAAAATGTTCTTAATTTTAGAAACAAAAGTTCATATAGTTGATTGGAACTCTCTATCCTAGCTATCTGATACTCCTGCATCATCAAGTTGTGTCACAAAGTTGAAATCACCTATCTGAACAATTTCAGAACCATGAGGATTTTTTAATATTCTTAAAAGCATGAAAAGATGGCCTGGTATTGGCAGGACTTGGATTTATTTGGCAAAACCTCTGGTTGAGGGCAGGTCCAAGCTATGGAAACTAACACTGTGTGCAAATGGGATAGCTCCAGGGGAACTACTCCATTTCCAGACACCAACGTCAGCATCCCTATATCTGGAGATAGCTCCTGGAGAAAGGCAGAAGATTTCCATGAAAGCTCTGTTGGGCCCTCCTTTGGAACTCAGAAGCTGCCCTGTATTAGAGGTAAAACTGAGTAACATGGAAGTCACAACTAATCTGCATGATAGTTCTATAATTCCTACCCTGGGTCAGAGAAATTTAGTAATTGAACTATTTAGAAGCACCTGAGGCCAAAAAAAAAAAAAAAAAAAAAAAAAGATGTAACTTGGTGCAACACCATGTATTTTATTTCTCAAAGCCTAACTATAGATTATTTTATGCTTGGACATGCTTTCGTACATAATTCCTTCTGTCCTTAGGCTAAGTATACTTTGTGCTAAGTTTAACATGGGGTGATAAGTACTATTGTCAATAATTGACTCACATTTGATCTCCATGGATTTCCTCTGTTCTATTACCAATTCTGGAATTTTGAATTATAATTTTTATGTCACAGAAATGCTATCTTCTTGCTGAAGATTTTTCTGAACTTATGTTCAGTCAAAAATTGTTTTTCACCATAATCCTATCTAATGAAAGAGTAATATGCAAATTGACTGTCACTCCAACACACAAGATGACTGCCCTGTGTGGTCAAAGATGGCTGCCACAAGATGGCCAGCAGGGGAGAGCAGTTGGGAGGAACCAGGACTGCTAGAGAGGGCAGTTGGGGGCAATCAAGCCTGCAGGGGAGGGCAGTTAGGGGTGACCAGGCTGGCAGAGGAGGGAAGTTGGGGGCAACCGGGCCTGCAGGGAAGGGCAGTTGGGGGGGACAAGGCCTGCAGGAGAGGGCAGTTATGGTTGACCAGGCTGGCAGGGGAATGCAGTTAGGGGCAATCAGGCTTGTAGGGGAGCAGTTAGGCATCAATCAGGCTGGCAGGGGAATGGTTATGGAGTGTTCAGGTTGGCAGGCAGACGCGGTTAGGGGCAATCAGGAAGGCAGGCAGGCGAGCAGTTGGGAGCCAGCAGTCCTGGATTGTGAGAGGGATGTCTGACTGCCTGTTTAGGCCCAATCCTAAACGGGCAGTTGGACATCCCTCGAGGGGTCCCAGATTGGAGAGGGTGCAGGCTGTGCTGAGGGACACCCCCCCCTTCGTGCACGAATTTCATGCACCGGGCCTCTAGTTTTTTCTATAATTTCCTAACTTAATGCTTTCTAGTTTTTGATATTGAATTTATATGTCTTATTTCCCTTTGGATTCTGAACTTCTTACATGTAGAATAGTTTTAAAAAGTTTATATCACTTGAGTACTTAGTGAAGTGTTTTTAAAGAAGAAAATAAACAACTATTCCCTGGTCTTGTGTGTGTGTGTGTGTGTGTGTGTGTGTGTGTGTGTGTGTGTATGTGTGTGTGTGTGTATGTATGTTTGTGTGTGTATGTGTGTGTGTGTGTGTGTGTATGAGAGAGAAAGAGTGAGTGAGAAAGAGAGAGAGAGAGAGAGAGAGAGAGAGAGAGAGAGAGAGAAAGAGGAAGAGAGAGAGAAAATTTTTGCATTGCAGAAATCTTGAACTTGGAGCTGTGAGGAAACTACCCGAAATGTTTGTATTTCTTTCCTATGGCACTCTTGAATCTTGCCTAAGAGCTTTCCAGTCATGACCCAAACCTACAATGTAATCTCTAGGCTCTTTGGCTGAAAGCATGAAAATGAGCATATCAAATTTAACTGTATCCCTTATCAATCCACTATAAAAACTTTTTTAAAATTTGTTTTATGATTTTATTTAGTGAGAAGTAAGGATAATCCAACTTGTTTATTTTCTATTTTGAGGGATTGAAATAGTTCATAACTGAGATAACTCGAAATATCTTAGGATGTTTAAAAATGCAGCATAAAAAATTACAGTTGACACTGTGCACACTTGAAAGACCAGTAGCAAAATAGAGGAATTAATTTATGCCAGGGAAGTCTCAGACAGATATAATCTGATCTGTCAAATATCAGAATTCAGATATGGGGCAAAATTTTCACAGGCACGTGATTTGCAGACAGATATTCTTTGGATCTATTGGGCCATTTGCTTATCTTTACCACCTCATACATTTGCATGCATATGTGTAGAGATAATGGTTCTGTCATTGTAACACTGTGAACATGCATTTTTATTTCAAAGTGTTGCTCATGGAGGCAGATAAAGTATTAGGTGTACAAATACTCTTACATTTCTTCTTGGGAAGACACTGAAAATTTATGTACTAGTCTTCATCAACTCAAGGTAGATGCTCATTTATTAAAGAATTGATGCTGATATAAAGTGACAAGTGAATTATTACTCTGTAGAGCTGCTTGCTTAAAGTGCATATGCTTTACCATAGTCACAAATTCATCATGTTTATGGAATGTTACTTAGATTATTTGCAACAAACCACCAAATGTAATGAGTTTTGTTTTCTCCCTCCAGCTTTTTAGGGTAAAATCACAGTTTTCCAATGCAAAGTATACCATGCCATACAAGGGGATGGAAAAATAGAAAAAAACATATACCTATTTATCAGAATGAATGTGGCTACATTAATCTCTCCAAAGGCACTAAATTATAACATATTTTATTTAATAGTCTATTTTTAAATCAATAGTTATAATGCAAAAGGAAATTATATTCTTCAAAACATATGGGCTTGTATTCAACACTTAACCTCACATCAGTGAAAACATGAGAGAAGTCTCGCAGTCAACTGTTCATCTGTCTGACTTGTAACAATATGTGTACCTGACTTGCTTAGCTTGCCTTTTTAAATTCTTGCTCAATTTGTTTTTCTACTTTGCTTAGCAGAGGACTGCACATGCCCTAAGGGCAGTATGCAATACTTTCTGATGAACAGAAAGAATGTTGCTGACATAGCAAAAGCTTCAGGAAGCCACAAAATTGAAAAGGGTTTTATAAAACTTGGTTATCACTACATTTTGTACAAAAGGCTCAGGTATTGATAGGAGCAGATGTAATTTTTTCCCCATTTAATATATATATTTTTACAGTCCTAGGTTGTACTTTCCATTTGTAGCTATCAGTAGTAACAAAGTGGAAAGTTATAGAGGCTAGACTGTTCAGTAGTGTTCACAATGATGACCAGCAAGATTTATTTTCTGGTTCATGCTAAGCTTCAACACAGATAGAACATGTGTAGTGTTGACAAGCTAGAGGTTTCCTGCCACTGACCGTAAAAAAGTAAAACTGGAAGTGAGAATTGGAAGAAACAGCAATGTTTTTGAAACTGAAGCAAGAGATGTACTTTATTAACTTCTTTTTTTAGGATACCATTCTCTTACAGATTTCTAGTTTCTTTTCAATGAGCTGAAAAAGGCCAGGCTGGAATGGAACCGATAATAGCAGACATTAAATTACTTTAGCAAGAATATAGGTGTTAGTGCTAAGGAAAGTTATAGTCCTGAAGCTATTTTGAGTTGTGGTGGGTGAGAAAGGAATAATGATGATGATGATAACTACCTCATTCAGAGGGCTATATAGTACATTTTGCTAAATCTTCCATGAAACTCATATATACATTTGGTTATTCTCAAGTTACCAATAAGGAAACTAAAGATTGGATAGATTAATGTTAAATTAAGTGACCAAAGTTTATACTGCTAGTATGCTATAAAGTTATGATAAATGACAGGTCATTTAATAAATCTAACTTTTTATGCATTCCTGTCTACTCAGTTTATCAAAGAGATATAAAAATTAGGTGGTTCCAAATCAAATTTAACTTGGTTAAAGCAATTATATTGAAACATATTAGTAATAATATGTATATCACTAATATGAAGAGATAATACATTGTCTCAATAAAATTGCCACACATTTTTGTACAGCAATATATCTGGTAAACTTTAACTTGAATTCAGTCATATCAAATACCAATTTGACAAATATGGTATATGCGTAAATATATCTCATCATTCATGCAATATACTCAGTTAGAATACCAATTGTTTTCCTCTTTAAGAATTTTTACTTGAGCTTGTTATTAAATTTTAAAGTCAGAATGTGTAATTCTGTTATAGATAACTAGAGGCTCAGTGTATGAAATTCATGCACTAGTAGGTTCCATAGCAGCTACTGGATGCTGGCCAGGTACTCCCTCCCTTCTCCCAGCTGGCCCTACCCCCTGGTCGAACTCCCAGACGAACTCCCAGTTGAGGGGACAATTTGCATACTATGCTTTTATTATATAGGATTCATTACCATGTATTTTTCCTAGGCACAATCATTAAAGTTTCATATTCATCTTAACTAGAACAGAAAAAACTAACAAAGTACAATAAAAACACATGTTGTAGTTAGAAATACTTTCCTGATAGCTGTTATCAGTAATTTTTAGAAACATCATTAATGATTGTTTAATCTGTGTTGCCCTAGATGTTAAATACTGATTTGTTCTTTTAGCATTTATTGAAGCTTCACTATACAGATGACATTGTGGTAGAAATGAAAGGTTAATAAGTACATGTGCTTGCCCTACTCTTTAGTGCAAGGTAAACGGAAGGTAAATGTGTCAAAACTAGATCCTAAAGTGTGACAGGTATGACTTTAGAATGTGCACAGATTACAATAGAACACAAAACAGAGAAAGAAGGGGTCTGTCCCATCTATCCTACCGGGGAGTAGATGTCCTCAGGAAATATTCCATAAAGGTGGTGATGGCAGACAGGAAGTGGGTAAAGGCGGTGAGATTCCAGACAGAGGGTACAGTGTAACATCTCTGCATTATGAACTTGTGTTTTCTCTTTTCTTGTAAATCTTTCAACTAACCAGAAAGAGTAAAAATTAATATACTTCAAAGATCTTGACAAACAAAATGAACTGACTTGTTTCAGACTTCTACTCCATAATAATTTTAAAAGGGAAGAAATAACAAAATTTCTTGAGCCTTTTGAAGGGAAAAGTTATTGTTCCATAACTGCAGTTCACAGAAGTTATCTTTATTTTTCAGGGGCAAATATCACCAGAGGATATTTTTCCATTGATTTTTAAAGAGAGGAGGGAGGGGGAAAGACAAAGAGAGAGAAGCATCTATGTGAGAGAGATTGGTTGCCTCCCGCAGTGAGCTGATGGGGGACCGGGATGGAGCCTGCATTTCAGGTACATGCCCTTGACCAAAGGAATCAAACCCAGGATCCTTCAGTCTGTGGGCTACTGCTCTATCCACTGAGCCAAACCGGCTAGGGCAGGGGCAAAAATAACATGTAAAGTCTTAGGAAACAAACTATTTTTTTCCCCCCCAAAAAATACTTTAAGATGTTCCACTAAGTCATTTTAGAGATGAATTAAGAACCAAGAATGGAGAAATTTGGTGTAAAGGACTGCAGTTCTTTCATTTACTTTTTTTTTTTTTTTGTGGTTCTCTCTTTTTTTAAAAAATTTCTTTATTGATTAAGGTATCACATATGTGTCCTTATTCCCCCATTACCCCCACCCCCCATTCATGCCCCCACCCCCCTGTTGTCTGTGTCCATTGATTAGGTCTATATGCATGCATATAAGTCCTTTGGTTGATCTCTCCCCCTTACCCCCACCGTCCTCTACCTTCCCTGAGGTTTGACGTTCTGATTGATTTTTCTCTGTCTCTGGATCTGTTTTTGTTAATCAGTTTATGTTGTTAATTATATTCCACTAATGAGTGAGATCATGTGATATTTATCTTTCTCTGCCTGGCTTATTTCACTTAGCATAATGTTCTCCATCTCCATCCATGTTGTTGCAAATGGTAAGAACTCCTTTTTTACCACAGCGTAGTATTCCATTGTGTAGATGTACTTTTACTTTTGATTCCAAATTCAAGAAACCAATAAGACTTAATCATTCTCATGTAGATTTTGATCTGAATAGTGAAGCTGGACTTTGTATTATGTACTACAAAGCTCAGGTCTCCTTTTGTACCTTCAAATTTTCTGGAATCAAGAAATCTATAACAATAAAAAGGTAATATGCTAATTAGACCAGATGTCTTCTGGATGTCATTCCGGATGTCCTTCCTGATGAAGCCAGGGCCGGTGAGAAGCCAGCCCGGGTCCCTGGTGCCTGCAGGAGGCTGGAGGAGGGAAGCAGCCTGGGTCCTGGGTGCCTGCCAGCCGCTAGAGGAAGAAAGGCCAGGTCCCCAGTGCGGGACGGAAGCCGGTGCCAGCAGCCCGGGGAAGGAAGACCTACTCTTGCACGAATTTTTGTGCATCAGGCCTCTAGTATGATAATAAAACTATATCAAATAGAATATATTATCCATTATTTATAACCACTTGAAGCATAACTGGATTTCTTCCATTCAGAAATTGCTTACAATGCTATAACCTTTATATAGTTTGTAGTTTACAAGGATAATTGTCAACAAATGTTTTTTGTTTATTCCCATTAAAAGGTAGAGCTGAGTTGGGTAATTTACTGGTCACTCCCATGTCAAAAAAACTTGAGAAAGTATTTTTTTCTGTATCGTTAAAACTCTTCCTGAATGAAAATACTCAATAGCATTTGCTATTAAATTATCTCTGGATATTTTCTTGTTTATAAGGCTGTAAATGTTCTTATATATTTACTATTCCTAAATACACAAAAGTTTCACTATGTAAAAATGCATAGAAAAAGATTAAAGACTGCAATGACATTAATATTGGTTGTATGTGTTTAATACAAGTATGGATGGCTATTATTTTTCTTGATATATTTATCTATTTCCTTCAATAGTAACATAACATATTTAAAACTACATATTTGTCAACAAGGACCTAAAATTAGACATATAATATATTTTCAAAATTATGCAAAATATGTGAAGCAAAAGCACTATCAGGGGTTTGTTATCAGGGTACAAACTGTATTCTGAGCCTGTTCCAATTCTTATTTCTCTTTTAATATTTTATAAAATTATGCTCATATATTAATTTTCTGGGAGAGAGACATAATGTTTTATTTCTAAAAAGACTTTTATAACTGAATGTACTCCAATATCTAACTGGACAACTTAGGCCATAAAATGTACATTCTAGGGTTTGGTTGATAAATAATTTCAGGTTGACTAGAGGTGATAATTCATATATAAAAAGACAAATATTCTAGGACCTGCCCTTGGTGAAATTAAACCAGTCATTTCCATAGTTAAATGTTCATATGGGAAGCTTATAAGCATCTATGGACTAGGAATACTCATAGCAATGTCATAATTAACATTTTAAAAATGAATTTTAAAGTTTTCATTTTCTTTATCCATCTTATTATCAGAAATCTTAACAATTTCTAATATATCAGTTTAATTTTTTTTTTCAATTCCCAGACTCAAGGTTAGGATTAAGCTAGTAATATTCACAGTTGTCTGACAATTTTAGTTCATAGGCCTTTTCTTTGTCTTTTCACCACTCCCCCCACACCCCAGTTGATTTCTTAAAGTAGATTGTCAAGTGGTTTTAAAACAGAAATAAATGAATTTTAAAATAGACATGCTAACCAAGATTCATCACCAGTTCCTTAAACATAATTTTTATATCAAACTTTCAATCTATTCTCTTTTTCATTCTCCCACAGTATGAATTACTTTATTGATCAGGAAGCTATGGTCTGAGTGCACAATGAAAATCTCTAAAGAAAGACTCATTTCAGAAAGAAATTAATAATTTTAACAGTGAAAACCAATTTTCCTATGTTCAATCTTATAATTTATTTTCCATTATTTCCCACGTATACTCCAAACATCACTGATTTATGGCACTGTGCAGATAATCAATTAAAATGAGAGAATTACACAAAATGTGTTTTTCTAAGGCTAACTTCCAGCTCGCTTATACTAAAATAGCTATATTTCTATTGCAAAAGCTAAAGATGTTATTGGAAAATTATACAGTTTTGCAAATATATTCAGTGGTTAAAATTAATAGAATAATATTTCCATATGTTGTTTCAGGAATTATACAATTTGTTGAGGAAAACAAAGTATTAATATAAACTATGAAAAAGCACAAATGAATTCTAAGTGTTAGGGGAACTTATTACATGGTAAGCACTGTGCTACAGGGCTTTTTACATGCATGATCTATTTTAATCCTCTCAGAATTCCAACAAGTAGTTACTATGATATTTATTTATTTTTAATTAAGGAAAAAATGAGGCTTTCAGGAACATTTAACAATCTTGTCCAAGGTCTTATAGTATTGAGATTCCAACCAAAGATCTACCCAACTCTGCAAACTGTTCTGTTAAACATTATACTATTTTGTCTCTTTTCATATAGTAAAACAAATTAATAACCAACTAAAGTCTACTATGTAGCCTTCTTTTATATATACACATGTGAAATATACATATATATATATGAAAAATTATATTTAGTATGGGCCTGCCCAACTGTCCCATACTAGTAAATGCACAGTGATAAATTAGGAGGAATACTGCTTATATTACCATAGGTATATTCTCCCATTATGTTGTCATATTTATGTCACCCACCAGTCCTGAAAACTCATATTTTTGCAAGTATAAAAATAAAAATGAATGCTGTAATACACAAAGGCATGTTCAAGTTCTATTCATAAGGAGTGAGGAAGGAAAGAGAAACTGTATTACTTTAGCTTTTAATTATACACAAGTAAGGTAAGAATATGAAAAAATAGAAGCAGTAAATGTATCCATACACCCCATCCCTAAAATCCTGCTAGAGGTAACTAGTTTCCCCTATAATTTAATTTTCCAGGGCCTATTCTACACACACACACACACACACACACACACACACACACACACCTGCTTAAAATCAACATTGACTTCACTGCATTATATGCATGGGGAAAGGCTAGAAGGGGTTAATGGAGGGGGGGAAGGGAACATCTGTAATATTTTTAACAAGAAAGATAAATTAAGTATATATATATAATCTTTTTGTGTCAGTACAAATAGAGTACTTTGTTCTTTTAAATAGCTGAATTCTTTTGCCCTAGCCAGTTTGGTTCAGTAGATAGAGCATTGGCCTGAGGACTAAAGGGTCCAGGGTGGGATTCTGGTCAAGGGCACGTACCTTGGTTGCAGGCTCTTCCCCAGTATGGGCCCTGGTAGGGCGCATGCAGGAGGAAACCAATTGATGTGTCTCTCTCACCTCTCTCTGTCTCTCTCTGTCTCTCTCTGTCTCTCTCTCTCTCTCTCTCTCTCTCTCTCTCTCTCTCTCTCTCTCTCTTCCTCTCCTTCCCTCCCTCCATCCCCCTCACTTCCACACCTTCTAAAATTCAATGGGAAAATATCCTTGGGTGAGGATTAAAAAAATAAATAAATTCCTGAATTCTCTAGCTGAAACACTTATTTATTTGACCCTCTTCTTATACATATATATTGTAGGTTGTTTTCAAATATTCTCTATTGCAAAAAAAAACCACTGTGAAAATTCTTACAATATACCTTTGTGCATAATTTTTGGATGTAATCCCATAAATGAATTTTCTGGGTCAAAGAGTAGGCACATTTATGATAGCTACTGCCAACTCCCTACATCCTTAATATATCTCTGTGTATTAAATGTAACACTATTAGCACTGGTTCTGTGTTTATTGTCAGAATTTCAATCAGATCTTCCAGCCTCTCAATAAATGTAAACAGATCTGAGAGATTACTGTTGACAGTTTAGTAGAATAAGCTTTCTTAGTGCTTCTAACTTGTGTGTTTATAATTCCTCCAGAGCCAGAGTCATTGCGAAAAGGGGTCCTTTCTAATTAAAGTAGCAATAGCAATGCATTTTATATAGCACCCCTTACTAAATAGGAGCTAATCTCAATAGAAATGTGCACGTTTCAGTTTGCATTGGATTTGGTTTCTAAAATTATTAGCCAATTCTTGGTATATTTTCAATAAATATGTCCACATTCTTAAAAGAAAAATAGTAATAAGACAAAGCTATAATGAACCATTATTAGGAAACATTCAGGAAACAGAAGATTTTTAACTTTGACACTACATCTCATCTTCTAAACAAACTAAATATAGTAGATAACGAGGTGAAAGGGGCTGCAAGGGAACCCATGGATATTTTTCTGATGGGTATTTTAAACTAAGCATTAGAGGAAGACTTTCCCTGTCTTCCATGTATCCTCAAAAACAATGGCCAGTTGCCCTAGCTGGTTTTGCTCAGTGGATAGAGCATCGACCTGAGGACTCAAGGGTTCGATTCCAGTCAAGGGCACATACCAGGGTTGTGGGCTCGATCCCCAGTGGGGTTATGCAGGAGGCAGCCAATCAATGATTCTTTTTCATTATTGATGTTTCTATCACTCTCTCCCTCTCCCTTCCTCTCTGAAATCAATAAAAATATATTAAAAAAACAAACAATGGCCAGTGACTAGGTTGAAATAGCTTATCAAGTATTATTGAATGACTAGAGGCCCGTTGCACAATATTCGTGCAAGAATAGGCCTTCCTTCCCCTGGCTTCTCTCCCGGCTGCCTGGGGCCTGCAAATCCCCGCTCCCGGCCACCCGGGAGCCGGCAAGTCCCCACTCCCAGCCAGAGCACCGCTCCTGTAGCTCCCTCTGCCCCAGCCCCACACCAATGCATAGCAGGTGTTCCACCCTGCCCAGCCGCTCCTCACCTGCATATGCAAATTAACCCACTATCTTTGTTGGGCTAATTTGCATACTCACTCCTGATTGGCTGTGGGTGTGTTGGAGGTACAGTCAATTTACATGTTTGTCTATTATTAGGTAAGATAATTAATTTTTTGTATTTTTCAATAATTTTCTTTTTTATCAATTTTTATTTTGAAATTTATTATTTCAAAATTACTGGTTTCTCGTGTGTTTCATTGCCTAATACAACATTTAATTATGTAGATAAAATGTCATAGTATAAAATATATTTCTTGTGCAGAATTTTGCAACTTACATCATTTTCATAAAATTTATGTGATAAAAACATTAACTGAGAATATAGAATATTACAAACTGCACATTTTAACTACTTTCTATCCAGTTAAGAATTTTTGCCTGGTAGTAAAACATTATGGTTAATAGAATCCATTTCTACTAATAGTGAAAATTTTGGAATTTATGGGAATACATTTAACACTGAAACTATGTTAAACATAATATGTCATGGTTTGTAAAAATGTTCAGAATCACTATAGCTTTTGCCATAATTTTTCAGAGATTTGACTTATTCTAAAATTCACTTTAGTTTGCTAAGCTCATCTTTACTAATAAAATAATAGTTTAGACTATAGTGTTCATTTTTGCAGGACTATGGTAATATTGTATAGGTACAGTAATAATTCAGCAATATAAAATATATATTATTGTCAATGACTTATGATCAATAGGTTTGATTTTTTACATTCTCTATTGATCCAAGGTATTTAATTTTTCATCCTTTGAAAGTTAAGGATATCTTAGTCCAGAAAATATCAAACATATGCTGTTAAAACTCTTTCATCCACTGCTGTCTCTAAAGAATATCTTGCTTCTTTCAGATCCCTCTGCCACACTTAGAGTCTCTTAATGGAGAGTCTTTTAAATTATAATTAAATAACAGCATACACTTTGCTTGATAAGTACCTCTGTTTAGCAGAGCATAATTAGAAAGGGAACCTGTAAACCCAACCAGTTAGCCAAATCACTAAGTTTTGCTTCTTGCATCTATCTGAGAGGTGATAACAGTAAAGATGGAAAGCAGAAGGGAGTTTCTTTAGCAGAATCTCATTGCAAGTCAGTCACAAAGTTACAGATAGTATTTTCTACAAAATATAAATTCATTAGTTTCCACAACAAACTTGTGAAGCACATGTTCAGTGTGCTCCACCGTTCTGCTGGAGGTTGGAGACAGATGCATAACCAAGAAAATATTTTTTTTTCTGTCCTACTATAGCCTACCATCTATAGTAACCAATTTTCAGATCCCACTATCTCTACTGGGATGTACAGACACCTGTAATTTGACACGTTCTAAATCAGACTCACTTTCTGCTCCTCTCCTCAACTCTGCCCACATGTGTTCTTGGGTCTCTTTTCCTATTTTGGCTAATAATAACCCTATGCCCTGTGCTGCTGCTAGAAGTCACCAGAAATTCAGCTTCATTCCTACCTCTTCCTGTGTTCCCCTGACGTATGACACATACCACCCCGCATGTAGAATATAATTTAGTTCTATAAATTATATATCAAACAGATCTGTGATATTTTTCTCCTAATCTTTTTTGCTAATATTTTTTTCTGACTGCCCTGCCTTTCTAGAATTTAAGCCCTTGAGAACAAGAACTTTATCTGTTTTGTTCACTGCAGTATCCAAATCCTCAACAAGTGTTTGTTAAATGAACAAATTGATTACTTTTTCCAAAATAACAACAACTAGTTTTTAGAGAGTAGTTATTTTTCAGGCACAAGGGTATGCACATTATAAAAAATTGTATTTAGTGTTGGAAATTACTCTAGAATTGATTGGTATGATAAGGTGTTTAAACTCAGTAGCCCATGTTCATAGCATAGGGTTTTACTTATTTGTCCTGCCATAAACCACTTATTGCTGAAGTTCATCTTGCATATTGTTATTAGCTCCATGTTAGGCATATTACATCTTGGATACAACCTATATTTCCAGTCAGGTATTTCATTTGAAAGATCAATATTATAGCTTTGAGGGACTACTCACTTCCTAAGTTAAGTCATTCCCTTCATCACATGTATCTTTGTTGCTGTTGATTTCTATGCCTGAAATTACTTATTCTTTGACTGTTTAATTAGCTCTTATTCATCATTAAAGCTCAACTCCAAATCTCATTCTACATATGCTTTATTAAAATAATGTAGAAGATACATACATCTTAATTAGCATTTTCTATTTACTGGATGTATGTTTGTTTGTTTGTTTGTTATGTTGTTGTTGTTAATCCTTACCCAGGGATATTTTTTCCATTGATTTTTAAAGGGAGTGGAAAGGAGGGGGAGAGACAGAGAGAGAAACATGGATGTGAGAGAGACATATTGATTGGTTGCCTCCTGCATATGCCCCTTCAGTCTACAGGCTGATGCTCTAACTACTGAGTAAACTGGCTAGGGCATATATGCATGATTTTAAGCAGTCTTAATCCTCAGGTTCTTAATTTAGTTTAATTTCATTTATTTATTTATTTATTTACTTTGTTCAAGTATAGTCAGCATACAATATTATATTAGTTTCAGATATGCAACATAGTTCAGGTTCTCATTTTAAAGTTGGCACATCAGTACCTGACTTGCAGAATTATTTATTTGATTTAATGAGATAACAAAGCAACTAGAACTTGGTACACATTCAAAAAGTCTATCAGGCTTCCAGTCAAGATGAAGGCATAGGTAAAACTGGTACCTGCATCCTCCCACAATCACATCAAAATTACAAAGAAACTACAGAACAAACATCATTCAGAACTGCCTGAAATCCAGCTGAGGAAGACTCCTAAAAGTAAGGCTATAAAGAAGAAGCCATGTTGAGACTTTTAGGAGGGACAAGTAGCAGTTAGCTTGGGGAAATTTTTTTTTTGTGTGCCTACAATCCTATTAAAAAGAACACTTTGGATATCTGAGTTTATTTTTTCTTATGTTAGAAATATTTTTCATAACACCACTTGTAAAGGAGCGATGGAAAGAGATGACAATAAGTTTAAGTCATGTGCCCTTTTATAGGAAAAAACAAAGGCTACGAGATAGAATTAGTTTGCCCGTATTCAAATAGCTATTAAGTTACAGAATAAAAATTCATAATTAGTTTTGTCCATTTAAAATCCCATGCTAACTGGTGAAAAACTTGCTTGTGAGCAGTTTACTTGCATGCTATGGTCTCACTCTTTGTCCACACTAGAAATTCAGATGTTGAAAATCTAACACCCAAAGTGGTGATGGTGTTAAGAGGTGGGACTTTGAGAGCTGATTAGGTCATGAGAGCAGAGCCTTCCTGAATGGGATAGAGCCCCTGGAAGAGAGGTTTCAGACAGCTCACGAGTCCTTTCTGCCATGTAAGGGTATGACCAGAAGTTTGCAACCACATAAGGATCCTTACCTGCTCATGTTGGCACTTGTCTGTTGTTTATAAGCTACTCAGCCTGTGGTATTTTGTTAGCTGCCCAGACACGCTAAGACATTGTGTCTACACATTGATATCTGAGTTGAAATTGGTATGATTGTGGAATAAAAGGATGATAGTCTACACTGCAGATTTTCACTTGGCTATGCATGTAAGAGATGAAGCCTATAACAGGTCATAATATTAGTGAGTGTGACTATCTGTATACTAGTAGATGGCACTGTGTGGGATAAAGCTCATGAAACACGAACAAACACTTGTTGAGAAATCGACCATGCACAAAGCATTGCATTGTTTCTTTTTAAAAGAATGCTGAAGAGGCAAGACTAAAAATTAATTAGATGCAAATAGTATTTATCCATTGTTTTCTAATAGAATTTCACTTACATTGTTATCTGGAGGAATTGTTTATCATTTACTCAGCAGTTCAAAGCACATTTCATTTTTCATTAAATTATGAAATAAACCACCTGAAAGTCAAACAGATAATCATATAATATTCAAGCTACAAAGAAATGTGAAGATCATTAGTGCAACCACAACTTTATGGGGGTGGGGAGAAATCAATGTTAGAGAGTCCAACAGACAGGTTTAACTTGTTATTGAAAGGACAAAGCCAAGCCTGAGGTTTCTGACAATCAATATAATACATTTGAAAGGATTCAATATTGTCTTTAGAGTCTAAAATCATAGTGTGTCATGTAGCCATTTAATTCAATGTTTACCAACTAAAGCATAAAACATGTATAATCAAAAATGAGAGAAATAGAACTTTTATGCCAAGCTTAAGACTGATATTCTATCTAAAATGGGATTCACCGATAGTGGTTTTCCCCACATATTAAATGAGTGTGCTTTTTCTACTGAGTGCCAAATGTAATCTAATTGGATTTAGGCACTATGTGTGAAATGCATGCACCTTAAGCACTAGAATCATGTTGTTTGGTGAATAAGATGTTCACACATAGGAATGGATAATATCTGAGGGAAGAACACACATCTCCCATTCCATTCTCAGGTTCACACTGGGTATATAAGTTAAATGGAGGAGGGGGGGAGCTTGCAAATTTATATAAATTGTTATTTTTGTTTCTCTCCCGTTCTCTTTTTCTCTGCATTTTTTTTTTGTCTGTGTGACCTTTTACAGTTTTATTCATTTGAATTAAGTTTGCTTAAGATGTTCCTACACTTTAACTATGATAGGACAAGTTTGCATAATTTTAAGGAGAAAAAAAGATTAAATTATAAATATATAAATATTAATACATGCCCTGGCTGGTTTGGCTCAGTGGATAGAGCATTATCCTGTGGACTGAGAGGTACCGATTTGATTCCGGTCAGGGGCATGTACCTTGGTTGCGGGCACATCCCCACTGGGGGGCGTGCAGGAGGCAGCTGATCGATGTTTCTCTCTCATTGATGTTTCTAGCTCTCTATTCCTCTCCCTTCCTCTCTGTAAAATATCAATAAAATATATTTTAAAAAATATTAATACATCAATATCAAAATATATGAACATTAATAAGACAATATGTCAACTGAAACAAGGTCTGAAAAGTGGGAAATTTATGACAACATCTGCAATGTTCAAATAATATCTGTTTCACAACAATAGCCACCTAAGGGAGAATCTAGATTCTAACAAGATTGGCTTGCTCTGTGCAATGTATAAAAAAAGAATTTCAGATAAATATCTAAAATTCTTTTGAAATTAGAGTGCATAGTACTAATGGGCTTTCATTCTCATATTGCAATCATTGGCTGAACCTAGTTCTATGTAGAAGGGGAAGCTGCTCTTGTTTCCTACAATCTTCCCACCATCCAATTTCTTTATATTTTACTACTGAACTGCATCACTCATCTGTATTACCTATGTGTTTCTAGACACATAGTTGAGTATGTAACTTCTGGTCCAGGAAGGGCAATTTGGGTATTTTTGCCCTTAATGGTGTGGTTATCCTTGAAGTGGAAAGAGATGCAGTGTACATATTTAAAGAATTTTCCATCCTGTTAGAAAGGAAAAAACAAAGCAAACTCATCATTACATGTGATTCTCTTAGCTAGGTATAATTAGATCTTTGCTCATCTGACCTCCTATGCATATTTTGATAATAAAAGAAAAACATCCTGATTTCTATATTCATTTTCTAAAAAATAAATTGCTTAAATTATATATTTTGACTTTTTTCTGGTCTCTGTTAAAGTGAATATTCAATGGCAGTTTCATAGTTTGCTTAATATTACTTGGCTACAGTGAGAGATTTGCTAATTATACACATACACATATTTTCATCTTGAATACTATTTGTAGTTCTTACTATAAATTAAGCAATTAGCAAAGTCATTACCCATGTCAATGTATTTTATTTAACATGAGCACATCTCTCATAACCTGACTATATCTGAGGCCCAGGTTATACCTGAGCATATACATGTAGGGACAAAACTAATAAATTTTAGATGACACCATTACTTCTAAATTTATTCTTACAGATTTTTACAGTGTATACAATGAAGTTAAATCAATGGAAAATGATGCAAAGAATTCGTTTAAATTTGTATTTTTGTTGGAAATCTAGGATTCTATGGTTAACTGACATAAAATGTTCAAAATTCTTCATCCTTTATTTATATATCCCTTTTGAACGTGCCAATACCACTTTGTTGTATCTCCTAACAAGAGGAGAAATCTGTTTCCCATGATTGAATGTAAATTAACTTTTCAATATATTTGGCCAAAAGAATGCTATAGAATGAATAGTGTGCATTTCTAAGCCTAGAACTCAAGAGGCCTTTCATGCTTCACCTGCCCTCCTGAATCCTCACTGCCATGGAAAGAGGCCAGGCCAGCTTGCTGTAGGCACAGAGGCCAGGGGGAGAAAGGCCCCATCATCTCAGCCAAGGCCAACCTAGAGCAGCCAACTTCCAGACAACCCAGTAACTGACTGCAAATACTGGCATAAGCCAAGTGAGCTTAGTCAACCTAAATTCAGATTGGTGGAATTGCCCAGGGGACCTGTAGACTCATAGGGAAAAAAGATTCTTCTTTTAAACCACTAAGTCACCAGTTTTCAAAGTGTGTCTGGGGTCACCTTTATCTGAAGAACTGCAATATCAAAACTACTCTCATAATTATATTGACATTATTTTGTCTTTTACTTTCATTCTGTCAAGGGTGTGCAGTGGAGTTTTCCAAAGGCTACATAATGTTTGATATTAAAATGGTGAATACAGAAATGTACATGAGAATCCAGCAGTCTTCCTATTGAGCCATACATGAAAGAGATTTGGAAAAATGTAAAATGATGCTACCCTTTTCACTAAATTTTGCTTGTTTAGAAAATCCAGTTATTTTTATTATAAAAATATTATAAGTAATTATTTTCTGTTAATGTCAAAGGAAATAATAAATCATTTAAAATTTATATTTTAGTTTCTAATACAGTAAATATCAATACAAAACTCACATAATGAAAACCTCTTTGGAGTCCTCAATAATTTTTAAGAAAGTAAAGGATAACAAAAAGTCTGAGAACCACTACACTTTTTTATTTTATTTCTGCAGCATTTCTTCATTATGAGAATAGCAGTGGTTCAAGTAAAAGCCACTATACTTTGTGCTACATGTCACAGTTCCTCTAATACATACTATGAAATATAAAGACTTAAAATTTATAGACAGTGTATATACTTTCCTTTCATGAGTAATATTGAGTCATTCTCTGCCTTATTATTTTATACTTAAAAAATAAGACATTCTTTTTCTAAAACATGCAGAAATTTAGATTATTTATCAATATTGATTTATCTAATTTGTAAGCAAATATTTACTTGCCAATTTTATACAAGCAATAATTTTCATGTAACATAGAAACATAGAAGCTTATTATTTTAAATAAAAAAATCCATTCAAGGTTTTGCCAAATTTTGTTTGAGATTAAAGGTTGAAGAATCCCACTGTAATTGAGATAATGATGCTTTGGGGAAGTTAGTTGCTCACAAATCTTATTATATTAAGATCAAAACTAAGACATTTTGAACTTAAAATGTCCTTCTACTTTAATTCTATGAGGTAAAAAGTGAAAGAATGACAACTCAGTACCTAAAGAGTCCATATTTATAAAAAATAGCAGACAGGTAATATGGAATCACATGTCTATTGTGATAAAAGGGTTATGAAGAGTTAAGTTTTTCTGTGGGCTAACATTGCATACTACAATGCACAATTGCCCACTAAAATATCTCCACAAAGTTGACCAGTTCAACTACATTTAAATAAAATAGTTTCCTGTGGTTAGTACTTTGGTATTAACTCTTTGGCTTAACACTAGATAGCTGCAGGAATAGAAATGCAAGAACACGATATAATTAAAGAACTCTACCTGTCAATGCATTAAAAGAAATGAATCACATACACTATAATATTTGGAAAAACAGAAATAACTGTGAACTCTAATTGCTACTAAACACTACTGAAAAATAAAAATTAAAAAAATAAAACAGCTTGTGAAAATAAACTCAGTACTGATGGGTTGAAATTTCAGTTTGAAAATCCCCTTCTCCCTCATTCAAAACACAGCCTTTTTATATATTAAACTAGAGGCCCGATGCACAAAATTTGTGCACTGTGGGGGGTGTCCCTCAGCCCAGCCTGCACCCTCTCACAGTCTGAGACCTGTTGGGGGATGTCTGACTGCTGGCTTAGGCCCGCTTCATGTGGGCCTAAGCCTGTAGTCAGATATCCCTCTTGCAGTCCGAGACCTCTCGATCCTTACTACCCTCCTGCTCGCTGCTCCTTAGCGCTGCTGCAGAGGTGGGAGAGACTCCAGCCACTGTCATTGCACTGGCCAGCCATGAGCCCGGCTTCTGGCTGAGTGGCACTTCCCCTGCGGTGTTGGAGACCAGGTGTAAGCTGACACGGTCCTTGCACCCTAAGGGACTAGCAAGGCTCAGCCCCTACCCACACAGTTTTCCCAGGCTTGTTTGGATGGCGGTTATCAGTAGAATGAGAGCAACCTTTGTAGAATGAGAACAGCCTTTCATGGCTTACCAAGAAGTCTGTAACTATTTTACTGAGATTTGCTGTACCGAGAATTTGTCCTTCTACTCTGTCTCTCCATTAGAGATTAAAAGGAACAAAGAATACATACCTCTTGACAGACCTCCTATTCAGTGTTTTGTATATAAAAAGCATTACGCAGTTAATAAAGTTGCTGCAGTCCGTTGATGACTCGTAGTCCTCCCTATCCCGCTTTCTTGTCTTTCTCTCTTTTCTTAATTCCCACCTCCCTACCTCAGCCCTGTTCAACCATCAGGCTGGCCCTGACACTGCGGGAGTGCACTGACCACCAGAGGGCAGCTCCTGCATTGAGCATCTGCCCCCTGGTGGTCAGTGCACATCATAGTGACCAGTCGTTCTGGTCGTTCTGCCATAGCAGTCGCTTAGGCTTTTATTATACAGATGTTTTCATCATGGCATTTTCACATTATTTTTTTTAAAACAAAACAAGAATATAGCATGTAATGTATTTTAAGGAAAAATATATTAAAACAAAACAGAGCAATGAATAATATAAATACTAATTTATACAAATAAATCTTGCTGATTTAAACTAACGTGAAAATTCCATACTCCAAAGGTAGTAACCAGATATTTTTAACATATTTATGCCAGAAAATGTCAACAACAGGTGCCTTATATACACATATTCCACATGAGTAAAGGGATGACTATGCACATCTCTTATCCAATTCTATCTTCCTTTTCCAACTATCACATGGATAACTTCACTAGTGAGCTTGAATGGGCATTTTATGAATGTCCTATTTAGTTAAACAATAACCATTAATGATAATTGTAAGAATCCCAAATGCTATAAAATTAACATTGTGTGATTATAAACTCTAAAAGATTAGAATGGGAACAAAATTATGCTTTTTGTTTTATTCAAAAGCAGAATCAAACAAAATTATATTCATTTTCTCTGTTGACAGGGCTTAATAATTTAATAAGATTAATGAGATAAAGTTTTTGTTTTAGGGACAAGAAAGATATAACAGAAGCTCATCAGAGTTATGTAAGGAAAAGGTTGGAAACTCACAGATGTAGGAAATTAGTTTGAATTAAAGTTTAAGCAGAGGTTACTTATTTATGTTGAGTTAAAGAGAAAAATATCCCTGTTTACATTGTCTTCATAATGTAAATGACTATTACTATCTTTATAGAGCTACAAACAATTGATTTTCTGCTTCAAACCAGTATATTGTATCTATATACTCAGAATTAATTTTCGGATGAAGGATAAAAACAATTAAGTTAAAATAAAATTATGGCCCTGGCCAGTGTGGCTCAGTTGTTTGGGCATAGTCCTGCCACCAAGAGGTTGCTTGGTCTATTCCTGGTCAGTGCACATGCCTGGGTTTTGGGTTCAATCCCCACTAGGGGGCCTGCAAGAGGCAGCTGATCAATGTTATACTCTCACATCAATGTTTCTCTCTCCTCCCTTCCTCTCTCTCTTTAAAAAATTACTAGTAATAAACTATTAAAACATTTTTAAAATAAATAAACAAAATTATGTATATACACACATGACATAAAAAAACAACAACTCTGCAAAGCCTAAGATCAAAGTAAAAAATGGGAACCTAAGAGGTAAGGAATCACCAAAGTCAGCTTTCAGCACGAAGATTTCTAGTGATCCTTGGAAGCCTTGAGCTTTCCTATTGACTGGCTGCTTCATGAGGAACAGAGTAAAAAGTATAATAGAACACCACTCTCATAAAGTGAGAAATAAAGTCCATAGGGACAAGGGGTTTAAAAATATATACATAATCTTTCATTCACTATTTTAACTTTTGTTAAACTTTACTTTCATTGTTGACACTATTACAGATGTTCCCATTTTCCCCTCCTTTGCTCGTCTCCATCCAGCCCTCACCCCCTTCCCTCTGGCCATCACCTAACTGTTGTCTATGTGTATATGGTTAAAAAGTTGTTTTATATGCCAGAAAATACGGTATATTAGACTATATTGATGGGATTAGATATAATGGATTAGATATATTGGACTACCATATTTTCCGGCATATAAAACGACTTTTTAACCCAGGGAAATCTTATACGCCCAGTTGTCTTATACGCCAGAAAATACGGTATATATAGTCTTGTTCTTAATGCTTGCTGAAGGAAAAAAAGATCATAAAACAACTTGGTCCTCATCACAGATCTGAAACCTAAATTGATGCTGTTTGTTTTGTCAAAAAATATAACCAATAACATTCCAGATATGTGATGTCATAGTCAAAAACAAAAACACACAAGGAAAATGATTTAATGAGTGAAAATAAGGAGAAACAATAAAGAGTACAATCATAACCACGAGATGAAAATAGAGGTTGAGATTGAATATAAGAACAACAAAGAAGAGATTATTAAATTTATAAAATACTTAAATGGAATTTCTTAATATAAAAATTAAAATAATAAAAAGAGATTTATTTAAAGTAAGTCACAAATGCAAATCAAATCAGTCAACTGGTTGTAGATTCAAAGAATGAGGCTTTAAGAAACTATGAATTGGCCCTACCAGGTTTGGCTCAGTGAATAGAGCATTGACCTGAGGACTGAAGGTGCTCAGGTTCAATTCCGGTCAGGGGTACATACCCCTTGCCTCACCAGGGTAGAGCCTGCAACAGGGGTATGTACCCCTGACCGGAATTGAACCCGAGTACATACCCCTGTTGCAGGAGGCAATCATTTGATGTCTCTCTCTCACTGTCTCTCCCCTGCCCTTCCACACTCTCTAAAAATTAATGGGAAAATAGCCTCTGGTGAGGATTAACAACAACAAAAAGAAACTATGAAATTACTTGGAAAAAAAGAAAAAGAAACATAACAGAGAAAAACGTAGGAAGTCACATTAAAGGAGATGAATGATGAATAAGAAATTCCAGAATTGCTGAAATACATCTGTCTTCAGATTCAGAAAGATCAACAAAGTAAAGTAGGATACACAAAGACAATATGGAGACACATGGTAAGCAGCTTCAGAACACTGAGGGTCAAGATTTTCAAAGCAGCCAAAGAGAAATAACAAATTACAGCACAGTTATAGCCACTAGACAGACAATTGGTTTTTCCTTAATAAATGAAATCCGGAAAACAATAGGATAAAATTTTTAATGATGTCAGAAAAATAACTGATATCTAGACTCACAGTCCAGGGAAATACTTTTTAAGAATAAGAGCAAAATAAAAATACTTTCAGAAAAGAAAAACTAAGAAGTCTTCACTAAAGGAAAGTCTAGAGAATATATATTAACCCTTTGCACTTATTCTACTCGGGATTTAATTTTTTAAATACCCTAGATTTTACAAAGCACGGCAGTAAAATAAAAAACTGGAGTTTCTTTTCATACAAACTTATTTATTTGGATTTTTTTATATTTCAAATTATTTATACAAAGAGTAATTTGCACTCGACATCCGAGTGCAAAAGGCTAAGCATGTAGGTAAGGTGGACGTTCTGATAGGAAGGAATGGCAAAACATTTGTAAATATGTGAGTAAATGAAATATAATAGCCTATATAATAAAGAGGTAATATGCAAATTGACCATTACTTCAACACACAAGATGGCTGCCCCCAAGTGGTCAAAGATGGCTGCCCCCAATGTGGACACAAGATGGCTGCCACAAGATGGCCAGCAGGGGAGGGCAGTTAGGGGCAATTGGGCCAGCAGGGGAGCAGTTAGGCATAGATCAGGCTGGCAAGGGAGTGGTTAGGAGGTGGTCAGGCTGGCAGGCAGATGTGGTTAGAGGGAATCAGGCAGGCAGGCAGGTGAGCAGTTGGGAGCCAGCAGTCCTGGATTGTGAGAGGGATATCCATTCCTTGAGGGGTCCCAGATTGGAGAGGGTGCAGGCTGGGCTGAGAGACACACACCCCTGCCCCCATGCATGAATTTCGTGCACCAGGCCTCTAGTTAATTTATAATACAATAGTAACAATTTCTAAATCTTAGAATAATAGAACAACTACACCCACAACTCAAAAGTCTGGATGGCTTATGAGAATTTAAAAAATCTAATATACTTATATTTTAGGAGAAAATTAAAGATAACATGCCTGTGTGTGTGTGTGTGTGTGCATGTGTACATTTATTCTGGGAGATATTTTAATTGTATTAGTTGTATTGGTATATTTTATTTTTGTTCTATGACTTGTTATATCTTCTAGCATCAGTACATTTCCAAGTTTTAATAAAAATATCAAGTTACATGCCTCGATAAACTCAGAAATTTGCAATAAACATCCTCTAGAGTTTACTGTGAAAGGAGTACTGTTGAACAAATAGAACTTGGGTCTGTAAAACTAATGAGCAAATGTCCTCAATTTAGGCATGCACAGCTATCCTGAGATTATTTGACTTATGGAATATATTTGATAATACATAAAAATAATTAGAGCCCCTCAGGATTCTACTGTGAATGACATCTAATATCACCTTAAGAAAGAAGCTATCATAATCTGTCTTGTACAGAAAATGTTGATACACTGAAAAAAGAAAATCTAATGTTACTAATCAATTCTCTGCTCTATTATTGATAAAAGTGAAATAAAAAGTATTCTAAATAATTTGTATTTTAATGCAATAGCATTGTGCTGATATTTATTAGAGTTTTCTAAGTCAACCAAAAAATATAGAATAAATATTTTAATATACTTATTTTATATAGTTATATCACAGAATATACCTTTATATTAAGTTAAATTATTCTTAAAAATAGTCTATAAAAATAGTCTAACTGAATTTTGAGGTATATGTTATGTAGTATAAATATATATTTATTATTTATCTTTCAACATTGCCATTTATTTGTGCTAGTAAATAAATTTGCTGAATTTTATCGTATTTCACTTACATACAGGATTATTTGCTCTTAGGAAGTTACTTCTGCCCACATTACCTAGCTTCACTACACCTCAGAAATGCATAGGCTAGTTTGCTACATGTTTATCCATGTTACTGATTTTTTACAATATATATATAAAGGCTTACAACATTCAAGAGATTGTTTCTGCTACAACATTATAAATTCACTGCCCAGAATACAATTTGCTATTGAATATCTGCCAGGCTATGTTAACAAAGGTGTTCAGAAGAAACCTTTGTGTGCAGTTGTAACACAATGGATACATGAAGAAAAGTCGCTAAAGATAATGTCTTTAAAATCATGTGTGTATTCTTTAAAGAAAAGGAGTTTGAGGAATAAATATGCTTTCATTTTGCATTATTTTCTCCACGATACTTAAAAGTCCTAGTTATATTTTTAGAATTTCAGTGTTACTCTGGGCTATTTGGTTACCTCGGAAGAACTAGCAGCGCTGTTTTCTGAAGTTTGATGTTATGTAAACATTCATTCTTTTAGACAATGGCTAATTGTGAAAATCCATAGGTTCTTGAGGCGCACGTGTCTCTGCCCTCCTGACATTTTCATCAGCATTTTCCATCTCTGTTAAGATGCACTTTGGACAACGTTTGTGATCAACAGCATCTTCACAGAGATGTCATATGTTCCTTCTATTTCCTTCTGTAGCTTCTGCATACAGCAAGTATAGTTGAAATTGAGTCTGTCTCTATTTTGCTTGTTAGTGAATTTTGTGCATTAGATTCCACATATGAGTGAAATCATGTGGTACTTGGCCTTCTCTGGCTTATTTCACTTAGCATAATACCCTCCAGGTCTATCCATGATGTTCCAAAGGGTAAGATTTCCTACTTTTCTACAGCCTACTAGTATTTGATAGTGTAAATGTACCGCATGTTTTTTTTTTTTTTTATCTATGGATGGGCACTTGGGCTGCTTCCAACTCTTGGCTATTGCAAATAATGCTACAATGAACATAGGACTGCATACATTCTTTCAAATTAGTGGTTCTGACTTCTTTGGATAAATTCCCAGACGTGGACTGGCTGGGTTATAAGGCAGTTCCATTTTTCATTTTTGGAGGCAACTCCATATTGCTTTCCACAGTGGCTGCACCAATCTGCATTCCCACCAACAGTGCACAAGTGAAGGGATTGAGCAAAAAAGGAAAAAAGGGGAAAAACAGAAATAACTCATGGACACGAAAAACAGTGTGGTGATTGCTGGGGATGGGAGTGGAGGACGGTAAAGGACAGATAAATGGTGTTGGATAGAGACTTGAATTGGGATGGTGAATACACAATACAGTGTTCAGATGAGTTATGAACATATGCACCTGAAACCCATGTAATCTTATTAACCAGTGCCACTCTGATGAGTTCAATAAAAGGAAAATAAATAATGGCTGAAATTGGAGATTGATATTTTAAAATGGCAGTAGTCATTTGGAATTCTCATTGTAAATAAATTCATCTCTCAATATGGAGCTAGTATCATTAGAGCTAATTTTGTTATATTCAACACAGAGGGACCAGGGCCTACAACCAGACCCAATCATTGGGGTGGGGCAGAAAGGAGGTAGAACTTCTGTAGGCTTAGCTATAAATTCCAAGAAATTTTGCATACAGAAGGCTGCAGCAACAATGAGACAAATTCTAGGAAAGCTTGATATTTGACAATAGCAGGGCATTTGGAGTATGCAGCCTAAGTTTTCAACTGATGGACAAACACATTGATGAAGGGAGTCGAGAAATTAGGGAAGGTAATCAGATGATCAGGCAATCATGAAAGAAAATGTTATCACTTTGAAAATGTTATAACATCTTTCAAGACCAGGTGTCTTATAATGGACCTGTGTCTTCTGAGTCTTTCCACTTACTAGTGATGTGAATTTAAATGCACTTTAAGATTTATCTTAACAACACATCTGATTTTTTACCATAGTGTAGGTGAATTTCTGAAAGACTGATTAACAAAATGAAATCCACTGATTTAACCATGTATGCATATCACCAACTGGAGACCTAATCACACACTGTAATCACAGGTTCTTTGGAATCCATTAGTGGCTTACAGGATTATATTTGCTTCATAATTGTGCGTGTATACTGAGGAAAAAAATCATAGGGGTGTTCCTAAGAAAAGATATAGGAAACAAGATATTTAATTATGTAAGGGACAATTAAACAAAGATAAATGTATCTGTATTGTAATAAATTTTATTTTATAACTATTATTTTGATATAAAATAAAATTATTTTTATAAGATTTTTGTCCTATTAGGTAGGACATAAAATAGAAAATAGAGAGTATAAATGAAAAAGGATTTTAACTTTTCTGATTATTAGCACTTTGCATATTAGATGGCACTTTCAATGTGACAAATTCTAATAGATAATATTTAGTTATATTTACTTTTATTTTGGGTGACCATCTTTCTGAGGCATTTTTATGAACAATGTTTTTGTCCTTTAGCATGATAAAAATATTTTATATTACACTACAATAATTGTTAGCATAAAATTTTTAAAAATTAAAAAGAGTAATTGAATCATTTTATAATTTTCAACAAATTTCTAATATTCAAACTTCAATATTCAGATATTTAATATTACAGATTTTTAAATATAATATACAAATGATTATAAATATATAATTACTCAAGTTGTAATAAGTGATAAATTTCTATCATCTTAAAACTTATAAATATAAATTTTGTTTCTATATAAAATGAAAACATATGTTAGAAAAAATCTCAGGGCAATGGTAATTGACTAAGAATTCTATAAAGAGAAGGTAAACCTAAACGTAATTATAAGTTTTTAATAGTATGGAAGGACTTTCAAGATAACAAAATCTTAGCAAGTAAAAAATAACTACATTGGCTTTAGGTAGAATACATACTTCTTTGTGAGTGATATGTTTGGATATGCATTCAATACATCCCTTCATTTTAGGTAAATGAAGTGTTTCCATGACATAAATGTGAACTATTATTCTATTGTATGTTAAATGAAATAATAATGAAATGTGGGGTTTGAGGTGGAGACTTTTCTTCTGTGGGTCCTTGCCATATGAAGTTTGAAGAATAAACTCATGGACTAAAAAACTTATTTGATAAAAATGTGGAAGTTTATTGGAAGCATGTACAACCTTTGGGCAGAGGTATTCCCAAATGGGACCCCCTGAGGAGGAGCCCCCAAAAAGGAAAAGTCTGTTCTCTCTCTCTCTCTCTAATTGGAAAAAAAAATCAATCTAAAAAAATCTTTCTCATGTCCCTTTGTCTCCAGTTTATATACGCTATAGCTCTTTGTCTGAGCATGACCCTTTCTAATTGGACCCTTCATTAATTTAGGACACCCCCCCACGCTTTCCTCATTGGTCATTCTGCTACATAGTATCAAAGTCCAAAGACCACGTGTTGCTCCCCTCTTTCTCTCATTCCTCTATGCCCTGTGAAAATGTTCCCTTCTTCCCAGTGTCCTGTGAGTTTTCTTTATTCTCTGTGAATGTATGTCTTCCACCCCCTTACCCTATGTCATGTCTTTATCCTCTGTGTAAGTAAGACAAGCATTTCGGCATCTTGGAGCTATTTTTGCCGGCCTCATATTCATTCCTCTCCCATGGACCCTCTTTATTTCCTGATTGCCTGTCCTGTTTCTAAAATTCCTTTCAATAAGAAATGTGTACTCTCTGTATTTTTTTTTCAAGCAATTTCCTTTATGAGCACATGAAGAGTTTCAAGTAACAAATCTACAATACTACATTACTCGGTGACTTTATGGTTGATATATAGATAAAGAAGTTGTGGTACATATATATTATGGAATACTATTCAGCCACAAGAAAAGATGAAATACTATCATTTGCGACAGCATGGATGGACCTTGACAATATTATGCTAAGTTCAATAAAAGGAAATAAAGACAGAAAAGGAAATAAGTCAGACAGAAAAAGCTAAGAACCATATAATTTCACTCATATGTGGGATATAAAACTGAAACTCATAAACACAGACAACAATATGGTGGTTCCCAGAGGGAAGTGGGGTGGGGAGTAGCAAAGTATAAAGTGGGCAAATATATGGTGACAGAAGATTTGACTTTGAGTGGTGGACATACAATGAAATATGCAGATCATGCATCATAGAAATGCACACCTGAAACCTATATAATCTTATTAATCAACGTCACACCAATAAATTTAATTAAAATAAAAAAGGAACACAAAACATGACAGAAAATGAAAGATAGCGAAATTACCTTTCCCAAAGAAAATCTATGCTCATCTGAATCTTAAATCATGCATTTTTTTTCCTCTTCATATCATTCTTGATGAAAATCTTACAGAAAAAAAAAAAAAAGGTTAAACTGACTGTGCTTCACTGTCAAGAGAAACCTGTGGTCAGGGGTATATCTAATTCCCCAAGCTTTCATCATTAATATTTTATGAGTCTCACTGATCTGTCCTCTCTAGAAGAAAAATTTATCTTTCATTTGTGCAAGCACTGCCTGCCAACGAATAGATTTCATCTCAGTAAGATGAGTGGCAAAATGCAAACGGCAGCAAAGGGAAGAGGAGGCAAAGTGTTCACTTTATTTCTTTTACTGGAGCCTGGGTGCACTTTCCCGGCGGAGCTGAGTCAGCCAGGCAAAGTGAAAGATCTTTGGGGAACTATGAAGAGTGTCAGTTCTTTGCCAATATGCTTTGGTCTACACATGTGAATCTGACTTCAAAATGAGATGATTAGCTACAGTGACCTTTTTAAACTTAAACATTTACAAGGCCGTTTGTTGCCTACAAAATTGGGAAATCATTAGCTCACCCTTGAAACGTTTCTTCACTATAGATGAGATTGACTAAAAGGCAAATTACTGACCTTTGAACACTTCAAAGTGAAAAGGCAGGATGCCTTGCCCCTTGGTTGAGTGTGGCTTCCTTTAACTGAACTAAGGAAGTCATGTAGGCTCACCTATGACACTGGAGCTGAGTATTCCCAGGGCAGTATTTCCTCACAGAAAAGTGAAACAGAAAAAGAAGGTCCAAGACACCCTTACACAGTAAAAAACACATTGGGCAGCTATTTGTTAGCTCTACCTAAGACCACAGGTTGGAAATATAATTTTGGGAGAAATGTATTTGTGTATAATCAGAAAAATCACCCTGGATTTAAGCAAGTATTTGTCTTTGCTAGAGAATATAGAATTCAAAACTACATACAACAGCTGTTTCTTTCCTTCAGAGTTCTTATTTTGATTTTGATTGTATATTGACTAGTACAATTATTTAACATCTCTCTCATCATAAATTGGACCCTGTTCATTTTGGTACACAATTGTATCCACAGTCTTGTACACTGTTGGCAAGCAGTAGATGGCTCAATAATTTTTTGTTAAAAGGTTTGCATATTTTTTAAAATGACATTGAAGTATCACCTCACACCTGTCAGAATGGCTACCATCAACAAATGACAAGTGCTGGCAAGGATGTGGAGAAAAGGGAACCCTAATACACTGCTGGTGGGAATGCAGACTGGTGCAACCATTATGGAAAATAGTATGGAGTTTCCTCAAAAAATTAAAAATGGAACTATCATTTGACCCAGTGATCCCACTTCTAGGAATATATATTAAGATACCCAAAGCACCAATCAGAAAGAATGTATGCACCCCTATGTTCATAGCAGCACAATTTGCAATAGCTAAGATCTGGAAACAGCCCCAGTGCCCATCAGCAGATGAGTGGATGCATACATGCATAACCCATGGATACAGACAATAGGGTGGTGAAGGCCAGGTGTGTGTGTGGAGAGAGGGTTAGATGGGGTGAATGGGGGCAAAAAGGGGAAATATGTGATACTTTTAATAATAAAGATTTAATTAAAAAAGAAGGTTTGCATGTTTAAAAATTTCCATCTACTAGAATGTCTCACATAATAATATTTGTAGTAAGAGTGATGATTTATTCAAGCTAGAGCCACTGATCATACATTTACATAAAGCACTATGTTATTAAGGGGGTGATACTACAATGTCTAAGACTAATTTCTGGGCCTCAAAGAGTTAAGCATTTAGTTGAGGGAATAAGTATATGTGTAAAAGTTATACAAAATAATAAATATTAAGTGACAAGAGAAAATATTAGTTGTAATCATACATAGGTGTTAGACACTCAAATGAAAGGACATTCTGATAAAACTACATGAGTAAATACATTGGAATCAAAAGAATATAAATTACAAATATTAGTGATATTAAGAATGATACAGCTTAGATTGACTGAAAGGAGAATAACAGCACTGTCTATACTATAGGAATCATCTAAACCTCGCTCACTCAATAATCCTATCTAATAAAAGAGTAATATGCAAATTGACCATCACTCCAACACACAAGATGGCTGCCCCCATGTGGTCAAAGATCCTGCCCCCATGTGGACACAAGATAACCACCACAATATGGCCAGCAGGGGAGGGCAGTTGGGAGGGACCAGGACTGCAAGGGAGGACAGTTGGGGGCAATAAAGCCTGCAGGGGAGGGAGGTTAGGGGTGTCCAGGTGGCAGAGGAAGGAAGTTGGGGGCGACTGGGCCTGCAGGGAAGGGCAGTTGGGAGGGACCCAGGCCTGTAGGGGAGAGAAGTTGGGGGCAATCAAGCCTGCAGGGGAGGGCAGTTAGGGGTGACCAGGCCTGCAGGGAAGGGCAGTTAGGGGCAAACAGGCTGTCAGGGGAGCAGTTAGGCATCAATCAGGCTGTCAGGGGAGTGGTTAGGGGGTGATCAGGCTGGCAGGCAGAAGCGGTTAAGGGCAATCAGGAAGGCAGGCAGGCGAGCAGTTGGGAGCCAGCAGTCCTGGATTGTGAGAGGGATGTCTGACTGTCCGTTTAGGCCCGATCATACTGGGATCGGGCCTAAAGGGGCAGTCAGACATCCCTTGAGGGGTCCCAGATTGGAGAGGGTGCAGGCTGGGCTGAGAGACACCCCTCCCCACCCTGTGCATGAATTTCGTGCATTGGGCCTCTAGTTTATCTATATAATTTTTTATTAACTTGTCTATTTAAGATTTTTATTACAAAGGATCAACATTTGATACCCATGCTAATATAATATTACCAGAACCTTATGAGAATGTATCTTTTCTTACACACTAGCTTGTAGCTGAGTGACTTAAAACTTAAATCTTTGACAACCTAACATGTGTGGGGGCAGAGGGAGAATGATATCTTTGTTTCATTTGGTCTTTACTTGTGATTTAAGTATTTTTTTATGTCATTATTCTCTCTTCTCTAAACTTTAGTCATTTTTGTATTCCCCCATTGCCAAATTTGTTTGTCCAACCCCTCAGTATCCTTATCCAGGCAATACAGATGGGAGTGGAACAGGTAGTCATGTTTACAGCAATGCAGCCATTAGTAGATACTCTCTAGCTAACTAACATGGTAGCGAGTTGTTACCAATCATGGGCTTGCTAGGATACTTGTTTCAAAAAATAAGTTTTTTTTCCCTTTAAAATCATTTAAGCCTTTGTTTGCCAGTAACTCTTTAGCTCTATTACTCCATATCTATTCTTAGTTAAATTTTATGTCAATTAGTGAAAATGATGTTATTTTAAACAAAAATGTGTGCAGTGTGTTACATGAATAATCTATTTAAAGCAATAACATAAACATTAGAAGTTTAATAAGTAAATACAGCATGCTGATTGAGAAAAATGTCCCAATGTCTTTAATTTTAAAAAGTAGTCTTTCTTAAATCTAATATCAAACTAATTAAATTTATATCATTTTACTTAAAAATAGAATGTCCTTTATATTATCTAGATGATGCAAATCTCTGAATTTGCTGATTCCATAGTAATATGTCTCTGAAACTATGTGGACTATTTCACTAATTTTTTTTCTTATTTCCATGAAGATTATTTGATGGTCTTTGTATGGATATAACCCATTTGTAATCCCCACAATCTTATCTTCTTTTGTTCAAAACATCAATGATCTGAATTTAGTGTTTGAACCTATTCACTTTTTCTCCTTTATCATCTCTATCACTTGCAATAATGCATTTTTTTAGAGTCATAATTTACTAAATAACAGAATGGTTTTCATTGCTATTTGTTTCTGTGCTTATTAATTCATTTTTCTTGATTTTTTTGTATAGACACTATTCATATGAATTATTTATTGACTTTAAAAATTATATTTATACAAATTTTAATTAAAATTATTTAAAATGTTTACTATTTTTATTAAATCTGTCCTTATTGATTCATTTTTTGAAAAATTTAATCACTTAATAGTTACATGTTTTTCAAAGACCAAAGGAACTTCTTTTTTAAGTTAAATTGAAGTATGAAAATGGGGGGCTTGGCTAGGTATACAACCCTTATGACTCATTTTTTTTGTCTATCAAGCAAAAGCCTTTAAAATTTATGTAAAAAATTACTATGTACTTTCACAGTCATTCAATTACTAATGAAAAATTGGGAATGTTAAAATCACAAATTGCAGAGAGGAATCGTATAGTCAAGCCCAGGAGTGAGGTAAGGAATTTACCGGTGAATTTGGGCTGGAAGAAGGGATAGTAACACCTGAAGCTACTCTTTAGTCACATCGTGGAAAGGTTAAGAATTAAGGAAGATATTTCTCACAATGACCTTTTTTTTTTTTTTTTTACCTTCTATGTGTCTTAATTTTTGTATTGTTGACATTATCACAGATGTCTCCCATTTTCCCCTCTTTATGAGCTTCTGTTTGGCCCCTCCCCCACCTCCCCCCAGGTCTTCACTACCCTATCCTTTGTGTCCATGGGGTATGCATATAACAGAAAGGAGTTTTAGGGATAAAACAGGCAGGTTTCGGGAGTTTTAGGAATAAAGAGGGTCCATGGGGAGGAAGGCATGGGTGAGGGCTTGGAGCTGCCAGAAGGCATACATTCACAGAGAAGAAGGAAAAAAAGAGGTGCCACAGGATAGGAGAGAGGAAGACATCCATTCACAGAAGATAGGGAAAAGCCACAGGGTATGGGGAGAGAAGGGAAATAAACTTTCACAGAGGATAGAGAAATGTTGACAAATGGGAGGAAGAGGAAAACAGATTTTCACAGGAGATAGAGAATTCTATCACTGAATGGGGAAGAGTAGGGAGAAGGGGCCACCATGTGGGATTTGGACTTTGAACCTGATATTCTACAAAAGAGTGACCAATAGAAGGGAGTATGAAGAAACAAAGAACTGCAGCCTTTATAAACCTTAGAAAAAGAGGCTTAGTGGGTTACGCCCTGGGACCCCTTCCCTGCTTGGGAGTCTGTATTTGCTTCCAATAAATTCCCGTCCTTTTCATCTTCCACCTTTTGCCCATGGCTTCATTGTTCAAATCCATCAGGACAAGAATCTGCAAAAGAAACCACCCTTGCATCCTGCTCAGGAAAACAACCTGACTGATAACTTTTGAGAGCTCTCTTTTCCAAATCCCTCAGGCTCCAAATGGTTCTTTTCACACAGCAGCTACCCTTTCGACATTTCAGTACATCCCTAACTAAACAATGCCTATGGTCCCTTCCAGCCAACAAATAAGTGAATCGGCTAACTCTGCTGTCAAAATAACCTCCTAAAATGCAGATCTGGTCAGATTACTCTTGATTCTGATCCTTTTATTGGTTTCTCATTGTCTGTTTGGTTAAATACATTTGTTAGCCATATATTTTACTTCCGCCAATAATCTTTCACACACTGAACTACCTGCCATTTTTCAAACACATTTCATGTGAACTTTCAACCTTCAGTGCTTTTGAACATATATTCCATTTTCTTAGACAAAACCCTGGTCAAGTGTCACCTCTGTTAGAAGATCTGTAACCCCTGCAGCAATTTGGGCATCCTCTTTTTGGGATTATAATTAGAGGACTCTCATACTTCTTAATTGCAATCTTTCTGTGAAAGTCTATATCTTCCCAATGCCATAAACTCAAGGGCATAAACCATTTCATGTCATCTTTGTGTTTGAAATATAATAGATATTAAATAATTGTTAAATGAGTTATTATGACATTTTCTCATGAATTAGAGCTTTTTGGGGAAAATTCATTAATGCAAAAAGATGTCACTAGAAGACAGAATTTTGAATTCTATGAATTGCAATTTGAGAAAGTATTTTTGATTTAGCAGTTATTTCTGGATCTCTTAAATAATAGATTATTATAGATTTACTTAAGTGTAAGGGCTTTTCAAATCTAGATTTTAACTTACATTATTTCACTTCTCTGCTTAGTTTTTAACTAAACTTTTGCTAGGTATTTTTATGACAGAAAAGGGGCTATAAATGAAAATCTACATTTAAACAACTGTGCATTTTTATATCTATATATTTTAGATACTAATAGAAAGTTGGGGCCTAAATTATCCAGAAAATTTTACTCTTCCTTCACAATAACAGCCACATATAATAAATATGCTGGAAAAATAGTGCAAACTAAAAAGCTCCATCAGAAAAGTGACAGCTCTCTTTCTGACTATTCCTTTGATTAGTTTGTGTAAATAGTTAAAATTCCCCCAAAATTATAAAAATATTTATATCATATTAAATAAAATGTTTAAACTCTTAATAATCTCTTTCAGCCAGAAAACTAAACTCAATAGTCTACTAATAGTGAGAAATATGTTCCCCAGTAGTTTACATAATAATTAATAAGATAATTTAATTGTCCTTTAAAATGTAGTTTTTTAAATTTTTAAAATGCTTTAAATATATTATTGTCTGAGATTCTTCAAACAGTCTTATGAAGCAAGCTTGAGGACTTCTGATATTATCTTAACTTTCATATTAGAAAAGTGAGGCCATAAGAGATTTTGAAACTTTCCTAAGGCAAATATAAAATGTATCTTCGTGATTTGAATTAAAATTAATTCAGTATATATCACGTGGAAAAATATCTATCTGACTTATATTACATAGTCTCTCCATCCCACCTAATAAAAGAGTAATATGCAAATTGACTGCACCTTCACTACGCCCAAGCCACGCCGACCAGCCAATCCGGGTGAGTATGCAAATTAACTCAACCAAGATGGTGGTTAATTTGCATAATTAGGCGCCCTGAGCGGACCCCCTGCAACGGATCGCCAGAGGCTTTTGGCCTGGTACTGGAGCAGACCCCCTGCTATCAATCGCAGGGAGCTGGGTGTCCACTCTGGTACCGGAGCAGACCCCTGCAATCGATTTCACGGAGCTGAGGGTTGCTTCAGCCTGGTGCACCAGCAAACCCCCTGCGATCGGGGAGCTGGGTGTCCGCTTCGGCCTGGTGCATGAGCGGACCCCCTGCAATTGATAGCAAGGAGCTAGGTGTCCACTTCGGCCTGGTGCCAAAGCCGACCCCCTGCAATCCATCGTAGGGAGCTGGGGGTTGCTTTGGCCTGGTGCATGAGCGGAACCCCTGTGATTGATCGCAGGGAGCTGGGTGTCCACTCCGACTCCAGGCCGAAAGCCTCTGGTAGAGGCTTTTGGCCTGGTGCTGGAGCAGACCCCCTGGAATTGGTCGCAGGGAGCTGGGGGTTGCTTTGGCCTGGGCAGGAGTGGACCCCCTGCGATTGATTGTAGGGAGCTGGGGGTCTGCTCCTGCCCAAGAGGCTTTCAATCTGGGCAGGCCTGGGCAGGTGCTGAGCCAGTGATCAGAGGGAGCTGGAGAGGCCTGCCCAGGCCTAAACCTTCGGCCAGAGGCTGTAGGCCTGGGCAGGTGCCAGCCCTTGATTGGTGTGAACTATAGAGGAAACACCTTTTCTGACTGCACATTGGCTAAGCTTCCTGTATGCCACTGGTAATATTCTTAGTAACTTGGGTAATAAGAATCCAAAAAGGTGATCTAGAGTTTTTCCACCACACTTCTGGAGAAAAAAAATGAAGGTCCGCTGCTGGAAGGCTAAGAAATGTCATATCCTGCCCTAGCCGGTTTGACTCAGTGGATAATGCCTCGGCCTGTTGATAGCAGGGTCTGGGTTCAATTCTGATCAAGGGCATGTACCTAGGTTGCAGGCTTCTCCCTGGCCAGGGCCCAGATCAAAGCTCATGCAGGAGGCAACCAATCAAAGTGTTCCTCTCACTTTGATGTTGCTCTCTGTCTTTCCCTTTCTCTTCCACATTCTCTAAAAGTCAATGGAAACATATCCTCAGGAGAGGATAATAAATAAATAAAGAAATCCATATCCTATGAAAAACACATCTTGAAAATGCCTAAAGAAAGTTGTCATTTTTTCTTGGTGAAGGGACTGGAGTCCGTGTTGATGAAAACACCTTGGTGGCTGCGATGACTGACAGTGGCTGCAGCAGTGGGGTGATGGGGCTGGTGCCTTCCCCTGATAAACCCGGTTGCTTCCCACAAAGCGAGGCCAGACTGTGGCTTAGGCCCGCTCCTTGTGGGGCGTGGGCCTAAGCCATCAATAGGACATCCCCTGAGGTCTCCCAGTATGTGAGAGGGGGCAGGTTGGGCTGAGGGACCCCTGACCCCCAGTGCATGAATTTCGTGCACCGGGCCCCTAGTGATTTTAATAAAAATGTAAGATTTCCTTTGGCACTAACAAAACATGCTTAGACATCTAATTTAATATTTTAATTATTTTTATATATAAAAATCATCCTACTTTCAAATTTCCCCTCAGATTCCTCCCAATTCCAATTTCATCAATGAAAAGTCAAGTTTATACAAAGCATTTACAAAGATATACATATTATTTTCTAGAAATATCATTGGATTTAACTAATGTAACATTTTATGCTAACAATTTTATTCATTTCATTTGCCAAAGCAATCAAATTTTCCTGGAAGATTGAGCATCTTTTCTCAATGTTCTCATTAGTTCTTTGTTCACGGTCTATTCACCCCCCCCCCCCTTTTTTTTTATTTCTTCATCTCTTTGTTGATTTAGCCTCCCCTCAGAAGGAATCATAATTATTTTGTGGAGCTGGGCTGAGACCAATGTTTCCAGTTTCCATTCATCTGGTTGGAAACATTTGTCTCCTCTGTTCTCTGTGAGATGCAAATAGTCCAATCCTCCTTCATCCCTCCCTCCTGGAAAATACATCCATGCTGTCGGGAGCAAACATTAAAACCTCAGTCTGATGCGACCTCTAGAGTTGACAAAATCTACTCTACCTAGATGGTGGTAGCAGATGTGTCTACTTTTTTCACATAAAACCACTATGTGAACTTTCAATTTGCACTGATTACAATGAACTAAAATGAGAAGGGTCTGTCTCTTTGGTTCTTGCTCCTCTCACCTGACCATCTCTCTTTTTAAGAGCACCAGAGCAGCAGCCCTGAACAAGACTAACACTTGTAGAGTTATCACCACACAGTATCTACTTTAAGATGCAAATCAGCACACTGAAAATTACCAGAAAAATGGGAGACAGAGGTCTTACACAGCACGGAAACAGATAGAGAGCAGAAAGCAAGAGAATGAACACAAAACATTGTCTTTGAAGATTTCTTTGTTCTCAATTTCTTGGAAGTGAAGAGGAAAACATGAAAACATGGCTAACTACTTTAATAATTTTATTATTAAATGCCTCTAAAATGAGGCATGCAGCTTCAGTTTTTCCAAAGTAAGTAGAAATCTGGCGATGGCAGACCTATTTGCAGCTCAAGGCCTCTAATCAGTTTTTTGGTGCACAGAGGGAAGCCTCTAGACAGATTAACTAACCTGTTCTACATCGTTATTTTACCCAAAGAATAATTGTTTCCTCTTACAGCATTTTCCCAGAGGTTCCACGTCATTTTTTTTTTAATCAATAAAAATGTACTAGGTAAAGTTCAGGAAACTTCTACAATTTTATAATAAAGATTTAGGAAAGAAATAGCCTATAAAGTTTAAAAATCTCTCCAGTTATTTAACTACTCATGTAAAATATCTATTATAGTTTACTAGAGGCCCGGTGCATGAAATTTGTGCATGGAGGGGGGGTCCCCTCAGCCCAGCCTGCACCCTCTCCAATCCAGGACCCCTTGGGGGATGTCTGACTGCCAGTTTAGACATGATCCCGGGGTTCGGGCCTAAACTGGCAGTTGGACATCCCTCTCACAATCCTGGACTGCTGGCTCCTAATCGCTCACCTGCCTGCCTGCCTGATCACCCCTAACTGCTCCCCCCTGTCAGCCTTATTGCCCCTCACTGCCTCTGCGTGCCAGCCTGATTGTCCCCAACTGCTCCCCCCAGCCTAGTTGCCCCTCACTGACCCACTCTGCTGGCCTGGTCACCCTGAACTGCCCCCCTTGCCAGGCTGGTCACTCCCAACTACCCCCCTGCTGGCCTGGTTACCCCCAACTGCCCCCCCCCCCTGCCGACCTGGTCGCCCCACACAGCCTGCTTGTTCAGTTGTTTGGTCATCCCTCAGTAACGCCCCTGCTGGCCTGGTTGCCCCATGCAGCCTGCTTGTTCAGTCGTTTGGTTGTCCCTCACTAACTCCCCTGCAGGCCTGGTAGTAGGCAGCCATTTTGTGATGACGTGAGGGTAAATTTGCATATTACCTCTTTATTATATAGGATGTCATTTTTGGCTAATTAATTAGATCATAATACAATAGTTACCAACCTAAAGACTACAATAAATTGAAAATAATTTATTCAAATAATTTTACTTATTTGGTCAGCTTTAACAATGAAAATCTGTCCTAAGAATTATAGCTCTGTCAAGCCTCAGATTCAGCAAATGTATAAATACCTAATTCATAGATGTTAAAGTAAAAGAAAGAGAATGAAAAATTATAAAAACATTTGCTGTGCAGATTCTGGATATTCAGAAGATTCGCCTGAAGGGTTCAGCCCAGTAGGAACTCATTCTTTCAGAAAAAACAGTTGTATGGTATGAAATCCTGGATTTGCACAAGGTTGACAAGGAGACCTCCTGGTGAACACACATTTCTTAATGCTAATGGGAGATGGGAGAGTGAGGAAAATACCCTGTAGAAAGTAAAGGGATAGGGAGGGCAGTCTTCATATCCTTCCTGAGGGAAGAAAGGAGGTCCTCCTTTCCTCAATTACCCCCATTATTCTATTTCCAAAATGAGGCTCCAACTTGATGGTGGTGTAAAGGGAAAAAGTCTGGGTCAGGGGCCTTACTTTCAACTAAGGAGACATATAGTAAAAATGCAAATTACCAAATGCATCTTTAGTATTTGTTCCCCTAGACCAATGATGGCGAACCTATGACACGTGTGTCAGCACTGACACGCGTAGCCATTTCTGATGACACGCGGCCGCTGAGGCGGCTGCATGCCGAGGATGAAACATTTGCTGCTCCTGAGGATGAAACATTTGTGAAATAATGTTTTTTCCTCAAAGTGACACACTACCCGAGTTATGCTCAGTTTTTTGGCGAAGTTTGACACACCAAGCTCAAAAGGTTGCCCATCACTGCCCTAGACTCCATTTTTAAAAAATTAAATTTATTGGGGTGACATCTACACTAATAAAAAAGAAAGATGCAAATTGACCATACCTTTGAGACGCCCATCAGCCAATCAGAAGTGAGTATACAAATTAACCCAACAAAGATGGTGGGTTAATTTGCATACACAGGTGCCCAGTGGCCAGGGTGGGATGCTTTTGTCATCACCATGGCGCCGATGCAGGTGTTTCTCACCACACTAGTCGCTCCAGGCCTTTGGGCAGCGTGGGAAGGAGGAAAAGTGGCTTCAGGCCAGAACAAAGGCTGTGCTGGCAGCCAGGGTAAGGAAGGCCCATTCTTCATGAGTGTCTAGTTGTTTAATAAAATATTATATGTTTCAAGTGTATAATTATCTGATACATCATGTGTATATTGCATTGTGTGCCAACCACCCACAGTCAAATCTTTTTTGTCACCATATATTTAGCCCTTTACTACCACTACCCCCCTTTCCTATGATAACCACCATACCATTGTTTGTATCTATGAGTTTTGTTTGTTTGTCTTGTTTGTTCATTTATTATGTTTAATGTTATGCTAAATGTTTCTGCAAAATATTAGGCAGAAAAAGTCAAGAACCCTATGATTTCACTCATATGTGGGATATAAAACCTGGACTTTATTTTTAAACATATGTACTGGGACTTTTGTTCCACTGAAAGAAGGCATGTAATAGAAGGCATGTAAAAGAAGGCATGTAAAAGAAGGCATGGTTCAAGTTGAAGATCAGAAGCAAAAACAGGAGTGAATTTTCTTGCCATGCAGGCAAAAGCAGAAGCAGAAATGAAGTGCTAGCTGGTTAACATTGGATGTAGATCTTGAGTACACAAATCCACTCAGCTGGACCTGTACCTTACTAATTACTCAGGATTCCTTGGTCCTTTAGAGCGTCTATCAAATATCAAATTCAATTGCCTGTAAAACTTCAAATTTAACATCCACTGCTGGAGGCTAAGTCCAACAGGTCATAATAAATGGGAGAAGTCCTCAAAAGTTTGAATGGACATATTCAGCAGGGCTGAAAATCTGCATATTATTACCTGCTGCTGGAACAGCCAAAGGCAATTCCTGAAACCTGATAATCCTTTATTGTTTACCAAACCTTACCTTTGATATGTATATCTGCTTTGCTAAAGGGAAAAATATGGGAATAAAAAGCTGTGGGTCTGGACATTCAGGGAGCCCACTTCACTAGAAAGTGGAGCCTCCCCTGCCTCCCCCATGCCTCCCAAATTTATATTTCTTGTCTAGTCTCTCAATTCATTTATGTCACAGCTCTTCTCCAGATTCCTGTACCCTAACTGCAGAAAGACTGTGGCAATACAATTCAGTTAAATTTTGTCTGATTTTTTTCTTCCTCTTAAGTCATTGAAGTTTCTCAGACCAGACTGTGCAACTGATGGCATTTCATATATTTTCTTACTAGGGGAAAGAGTGCAGCTTTTTGAACAAGTTATTCTTTGTTTTTTTCTTTAAACTCTGATTTGATTTTTTTTGGAGTTATTCTACTCTTTAGGGTATGGCTCATGACTCCATCTGATTTGAAATATCATAATTCCTCTCTCTAAACTATCCCTTCCCTCTACAGTTAGTTTCCTAGAGGAGCAATTTTGCTCATTTGCATTAATTAGTTTTTTTTTTCACTTATTGATATAGTTCAAACATTAATTTAAGTTTCTGATGAAACTTTTGCTTTTTATTCTGATTTTCAATATGCACTTTTTAATTCCAAGGATTTACTCTTGTTTTGCAAAGCTTTGGTATAAGTAATAATTCTTTCTTATATCTCCTTTAGTATATATATATATATATATATATATATATATATATATATATATACTAGAGGCCTGGTGCACAAAATTTGTGCACTTATGGGGCCCTGCTCCCCAACCCTCCAATATTCATGTATTTTTGTATATGTGTGTATGTATGCACTGTTGTTTTTTTTGTTAATCCTCACCTAAGGACATTTTTCATAGATTTTTAGAGTAGAAGGGAAGGAGAGAGACAGAGAGAGAAACATGGATGTGAGAAAGACATATCAATTGGTTGCCTCCTGCACATGCCCTGACCAGATCAGGCCGAAATAGCGCTGCCAACAGGGCCGACTGCTGGCAGCCCACTGGGGCTCAGATGTTGAGCATATGGCAATTTTCTGTTTCTGCTTCCACATCTGGTAGAGGTCACTCTTGTAGGAGCTGCTGATGTAGCCACCACTTTCTGTCTTGATCTTCTTCTTGTCCTCTTGTCCTGACTTTCCCACAAACCGCTTCTTCTTCCAGTCCCACTAGAGCTGCTGCCGGCCCCTGGTCAGGTTCTGGGCCTCGCCCCCCATCAGGTCCAGGACAGCACCAGCCACCTGCTGCTCAAAGGCACCTCTGGTCCCCACCAACGCTTAGGACCCATTCACTGTTGAAATCTTTGGGCTGATAGGGGACATAGAAATCCTGGTCCAGCTGCCGGGCCTCCTCCTTCCACCTCTTGGCTCCCCGTTCAGGTCCTGGCTGTTGCCGTTTTCAGCCCACAACCTCTATGAGACATCCTCCATGCTCTCTCCCGCCACCTCCTCCTCCTCTTTCCCAGGCTGCTCCGCCTGCCACACTGGCAGCTCGGGGCTGGACCAGCCAGGCCCTCCTGCCGCTCCTGCCAGCCCTGCCGGAAGCTGGCAATGGCCTTGAAGTCCTTCTGCTGCTTGGCCCACATCACCTGGCTGCTCAGGTCCCGGCTGGAGGCGTTGATCTCAAAGATGGTCGCCTGTGAGCGGTACTGCTTGATGCTGTCCCACCAGCCTCAGCTGCTGCAGCTCCTCCTCCTCAAAGCTCAAGCTAAAGAGGGGTTGTAGGCCCAGCCCCGTCCTCCTCCTCAAAGCTCAAGCTGAAGAGGGGTTGTAGGCCCAGCCCCGCAAGGTCCAGCTCCTTGGCCTGCTTAATGGACTCTGGCAAGTACACCGGCTCCCCGCTTTTTGGCCTTGGAGCCGGAGCGGACACCCCTCCCCACTTTAGATGGCAGGGCAGCCGGGTATCCGCTCCGTCTCCCCGCTTTAGATGGCAGGGGAGCCGGGTATCCACGGCAGCCCCCCTCAGCGGCCACTGATCGGTCTTTGAGAGGCGTGGAGGGGTGGGACTCGAGAGTCCCGGCCCCGTGCCTCTCAATGACCAGATTGGCCGCGCCTCTCAACAGCCCAATCGGCCGCAGAGTCCCGCGCCCCCTGCCTCTCAACAGCCGGATCTGTGGTGGCGCGGGTGTGTGTGTGTGTGTGTGTGTGTGTGTGTGTGTGTGTGTGGCAGGACTCGCGAGTCCCGCCCCCCCGCGCCACCGCAGATCTGGCTGTTGAGAGGCAGGGGGCGCGGGACTCTGCAGCCGATCTGGCTGTTGAGAGGCGCGGGGCAAGCACTCGGGCGGCCATTCCAGTCATTGAGAGGCACAGGGCGCAGGACTCCCGAGTCCAGCCCCCCGAGCCCCCTGCCTCTCAACAGCCGGATCTGCGGTGGCGCGGGGGGCGGGACTCGCGAGTCCTGCGCCCTGCGCCTCTCAATGACTGGATAGGCCACCCCGAGTCCCGCCCCCAAGCCTCCGCTGCCCAATCGTGGGCATAGCGGAGTGATGGTTATTTGCATCTTACCCTATTATTAGGTAAGATATATATATATATATATATATATATATATATATATATATATATAGTAAAGGAGGCTAAGTCCAGCAGGTCATAATAAATGGGAGAAGTCCTCAAAAGTTTGAATGGACATATTCAGCAGGGCTGAAAATCTGCATATTATTACCTGCTGCTGGAACACACACACACACAGACACACACACTGAGTGGCCAGATTATTATGTGTTCAGAGATCATAATAATCTGGCCACTCAGTGTATATACATATATATATTTACTATATATAAATATATATATATTTACAATATATATATACATATACATATATATACACACACATATATATACATATATATATATATATATATATATATATATATATATATATATACATATACACACACACACACATACACACACACACACACACACACGCAGGAAATATATGCTCCTTCCTCTGTCAGTTTGGCTGTGTGACAACATGGGCCAATCTAATCTGTAGTCAAGCTAGTTGTCTGGGTTTTGTGGAATACCTAGGTGTTCTCTTTACTAACCTAGCTTTCAATGCTTCTGAGGGTCTCTTTCCACTCCTCTGCCCTGTCCCCAGATAGCTGTAGCAGTGCAGTAGATAACAGCCTATAGGCCTTGGGGTGGGCTCTCTTAGCTCTCCTCCCTTGCCCCAAGGCCAAGGCCTTGTACTTGGTAAAGCCCCTCTGTGAAATAATTGGTTAATGCTACAGAATGGCTTTGTGGTGGAGACTCTTTGGAATTCTAATTTGCCACTCCAACAAAATTATGCTGGTTTCTCCTTGTTCCTATCTAAGGCAGTAAGTCTTTTTCATTGCAGTGCCCTTAGGAATAAAAAGAGTTATGAGATCTTTTATTCAGGGAAAGTTCATCCTTTTCTGGAATTTGGTCATTTAATTTTGTGTCTAGTTCTCTGAGGACTTAAAAATATGACTTTGTAGCTTATCTGACTTATTCTCAAATCTTCTTTTAATAGGTTCTTCCCACAAAACTCTTCTCTTTCTCTTAATTAGGACAACCCTACTGACAAAGATATTAATTCAAATCAAAATTGAGATAATATAGATGTACTTCTCAAATACTTAATCCACCAGCATAACTGAATAGGTCAATAACAGCCTTCCAAATTAGAAAATAATTAAAGTGTGTGTATGGTCCATATCTATAATTCATCAGAAAATCCTGCTGGCCCCCATTCAATATACATTCATAGTATAACCATGGCTCACTAACACTACTGCTGTCACCTTGGTCCAAGCACTGTGATTTCTTATCTGTATTTAACTCCTATGGTTCCAACCCATTCTACCTTTCTCCACCTTTTTGTCCCATTCTGACCTTCAGTGACTTAGATGAGACCCACCCATATTGGTGAGGGCATTCTGCTTTACTTATCCTACCAATTCAAATGCTAATTTCATCTGAGAACACCTGCACAACATTACCTGAAGTAAAATTTAGCCAAATGCCTGGGCACTCTGTGATCCTGTCAAGCTGACACATACTAGTACAATTAACTAATCCCCATTTTACATATTTGAGGACTAAAGAACAGAGTTAACTACCTTGCACAAGTTAAATAGCTAATGTATTGAATCTTGGATTTTAATGCAGGGAGTCTGTCTTCATGATTATTGTTCTTAACTAGAATATTATACTGCCTCTTCCAAATATGACATTGAATACCTTCTCATTGAATAGTTTTGGGCACTATTCTCAGTGCTAGACATCAGTAATTAACATAAAAGCAAATGTCTTGCTCTCATGAGCTTTCATTTCTGTAAGGGTTTTTAGACAATAAGAGCTAATGCATAGGGTGTTTATTGTGTGTTAACCACTGTTTCAAGCTCTTTATAAACTTAGCATACTCAATTATCTCTTTTCTACAGATGATAGAATTGAGGACAAGAGGATTAAGTGACTTGTCCTAAATTATAGAGGTGGTAAATGTCATTTTCCCCACTCTTAAACACTTGGCCACACCCTCTTAGTTCTATTGCCACAACCAAAGAACACTCATGTCAGTAAATTAATTATTCTTAAAAGAGTTCCAGAAGCAAATACAGATTTTTAGAAATTCCTGAATTCCTCTTATTATCTTTTTTTTTTCTACCATATTTTTAAAAATCCCTGGTCAGATCCTTTTGTTAGGAAAAATGATATAATTGAAAATAATAACAATTAAAAGACCTAAAAATGTGAGTGTATAAAATGTGTCTATAATAATATCTATATCTATGAGTGATAAATAGACGCCACACCTATTTGTATCCAGGCATTCTTTTCTCGTTTCACCTTATAGATCTCACCTCTCATAAAGCAAGGGTGCATGGAAGGCTGTTTGGATAGATGGATAGAGAGATGGATTGAATAGATGGGTAAAAAATAGTAGATAGGTAGGTAGGTTGGGAAGGGAGACAGTGAGAAATACATAGATAAGAAGAGAGGGAGTTACATATACTAGCAAACTGAATACAAGAAATATAAATAATGAAATGAATTAAAACTGAATTTGAAAAAGAAACTGCAGTTTCTGTGCCCATATACTCACCACCTTTTTTTCTCAAGATAATGGATTTAGGAGAATGACCTAGCTTATTAGGTTTACTCAGGTACTTTTCTTTTTTAGAGAAAAAGAAATGTAACTAGACTTCTTGACCTTTACCTGAAGATTTATATCATTAATAGTATTATGGTATTGGACTATCAGAGATGACTAGCAGTTACATTTTCATTCATTTTTATAATGCATACTTCAAAATAAGTCCATATAAAAAGATTTAAAAATTATTCAATAATTCAGTTTTTAAGGGGTCTGAAGAATCTTAAGAAAACCACAGAGTGCCCATACTCAACTGCATTGCTGGCTTCTTCTATAAATAGGGTAGATTAGCCCACAAAATACAGGCTCCAAGTGTTTACTAATTATGGCATGCTATTCAGTAATGGAGATAGAAAAACAAGTAATTTTAATATATATTTTTGCAAACAAAGTTCTTGAGATATTATGTAAGTGATCTTAGTTGATTAAGAAATATATTTTTAGACAATTACTTAATGCTTTGAGAAGTGTGCATTCTATCTATATATATAAAAGCCTAAGCCACCGACCGAAACACCGGTCGACCCATCAACTGGTCGCTATGACGTGCACTAACCACCGGGGGCATATGCTTAATGCATGAGCTGCCTTCTGGAAGTGCCACTCAGCTGACCGAAGGGTGCCAGACTCCAGGCTCACAGCTGGCAAGCGCTGCTGCAGCGGCGCGAGCCTATTCCCCCTCCACCACAGTGCTACCAAGTGGCAGTGGCAGACACAATTGGGCTGGGATGAGCAGGAGCAGTGCCCATCCTGGGCCCGGGCTCAGGATCCTCCCTGGCCACCTGCCACTTTGCACATTATTACATCCCCCAAAGGGTTCTGGATTGCGAGAGGGCACAGGCCAGGCTGAGGGACCCCACCAGTGCACAAATCTGTGCACTGGGCCTATAGTTATTAATAAAATAATTGCTCAAATGAAAATTTAAGTAGATAATCTAGAGCTTTATTCCTGTTACAAATTCTCTCTAAAACCATGAAGAGAAGAGTTATATTGGTTATTGCACTTTCTGAAAATAAGAAGGTATAAATCTACTCATTTCAAACTTCCAACTCATATTCCTAAGTGAAAATCAGTGGAGAACTATATCTTCTTTCTGGAAATTATTATATTTTTCAATTGAAGACAAAGCCAAATTTCTTCATAATGAACATCAGTTCTTTTTATTTTAAAGTTTAATTTGGAGTTTAATTCAAAAATACATATAAATCCTCTTACCTGTTAACTTAATGTCAAAGAACTTTAGATAAAATATCAATGTTCTTTTATATATTTTTTTTTCTGCAGAATGAAGAACATCCAAAGGATGTTGAATGAGGTATTATCAATTTACCGGGCTTTAACTTGATAATCTTATCATCTGTAAGATAACTCTACCAACCTTGTTAATGGTAAAATCATAATAAATGATTTTCATAGCTCTACCAATGGTTGACTTTCTCAAAGTGATTTCCAACTTATGTGAAGACTTAACATTGAACTACTAAGTGGACTAATTCTCAAACTTTTTTCTACCCCAATAATTCTAAAAGATAATACATATTTCATTAATCATGGCAAAGCAAGGATTTTCTAGAGTGAGAAGTACATACACTGAAGAGTTTTTCAAAACCCTGAGGAATATCTGATATGCATATTATTCTTAGTTTATTTCTACTTTGAAGTATAGAATGTGGTTTTAATATACAATGGTAACTCATTTTATTAATATTTTAAATAAACTGTTCCTTTTCTAAATTAGTCCTACAGGAGATCAGTCTCAGAATGAAGATTCCACAATATAGAAGAGTATAGAAGAGGTGAAATATGAAAAATACAGGGTGGAGAATGTTTTATTGTTGTCTTTGTTTTTCTGAGAAGAATACAGTAGTGTGAACAGTTGGAAAGCCCTGGTTGAAAAGAGTAGCATTTGTACATTAGAAATCTAGTTAAATCATATCAAGAGATGGCACATGATAAATATTTTTTTCACATAAATGAGATGAAGAGGGATTCACTTCAAAAAGTAAAAGAACACAGAAAACAATCTTGGTATTTCTTATAATTGTAAAGAACCTAAAAGACTATTTCTTCTATTATTTATCCCATTTAAGAATTTTTGCCCAAGTATTAACAAGGCAAAAATGAAGAAATCATAGTTGATTGGCTGAGTTTAGGTAGCAGTTTGGAAAAACTGAACTAAGAAAGCCAAAGAAAAAAATCAAACTGTGACAAAATAATGATAAATTCATCAGTTTATTTTTTAAACTATCTAAAGACACTCAATAGTCATTATTAAATATTACTATATAGTATGGCCTTGTCTGATGGCCTTTAGGGATTAGATGAAGGGTTAGAATTATAAAGGCGTCAATAAAAATGGAAATTTTCCTGGGCAATTATCCGGAAAACATTTCTATTTAGTTAAAAATGATGGCTTCTGTATATATAGGTATATATATATATATATATATATATATATATATATATACACACACACACACACACACACACACACACACACTGTGAATCAAATGAAATGGAAACTATTGAAAGCAGGTTCACTGCTGCCAGCTCATTCACTGTCAACTCATTCCCACTCTCAGGATTTGCTCATTGAATGGAATGGCTAAATCATGATCTCTCTCTCTCTCTCTCTCTCTCTCTCTCTCTCTCTCTCCCCCCCCTTTTCTTCTCTTCTGTTTTTCTAGTTGATTTTCTACCCTATCCCTCCATCTACCACCAAAGATGCTTCAAAACTCTTCCTGTCATGTTGTTAGTTCTGTTACACTGAGTGGCCATGGCTAAGACCTTCCATGCCTGGGGCTTTGGCTATGACTACTCTTGTAACCTACTTGATAGTTGCTTGTTTATCAGGAGTGATTCACGTGTTTGTTGCCACACTGTCATGCCACTTTTTGACTCCTGTTTTGGCAGATGCTGTTTTCCTGACCAAAGTGTGAACTATATTGTTTAGTTCTCTATTCTCTAATCTTCCTATCTGAAAAAAAAATGTTTTTGGCCTTTTTGCTACCTGTTATATCAAAATATATTCTGGCTTTAGCTAAAGTTACTGCTCTGTCTTGCCTAATCGTGTGTGTATATATATATATATATATATATATATATATATATATATATATTTTGCTGGAAAAGAAGTTTTAATCTCTATCATAACTAATTTACTCTCTAGTAACTGAGTCAAGCTTTTATCACATACTTTTTTTTTAAATTTTCCTTAAATTACTTACTTTTCAGTTTCATTTTGATTGCTATAGAAAAGAGTCAACATATGTTTTATGTTGTTAATTGTAAAAAAAATAATACTTAAATGTCAGCAGAAATATATGAAGTGTTATTAAAGAATCAAGCAGAAATAATTTAAAGGATTACCACACCTATCTGATTTTTTAATCTGGTTATTAAAACTTGCTAGTATACACACTTCAAATGTACCATGAATTCAGTTGAAACCAAGACTTACAACCAGAGTTTCATGTCTACTGCTGCAATAATGATAGATGATTAAATTTACTAGTATATATTCTACTCAAAATTAATAGGTGTGGGTAAAAAGAAAGAGATTTATCAACTGGAGGGAGAACATATTCAAATTAAATTGCTTGATAAAGCTAGCTCCTATTGTAAGTCTGATTAAAAACACAATTATGGTTTTTCATTATTGTAAAATTTTTAGCTAACACAATTATTTAATTTTGAGAATAGGCTTATGCTTTCAGCATGAAACTACCTCTTTTTAAAAGAAGTTATTAGGATCTAAGATGGTGGCCAACAGGATGCCCGTGAGGAAGAGAGTGTGAGTGAGTGAGAGCGAAAGGGGACTGTATGGACATGTGGAGTGTGTGTGTAAGTGTGAGTGAGGGACAGTTATATACCACAGGCCTGTTGGGGGCTGGCAGACCAGGCTCCCCTAGCTGGTCAGCCTCTATTACTGCTGAAATCTCTCCTGGGGTGGCTGGCTCTGCTGCAGAGACCGCCATCTTGAAGGGGAAATGGCTGTGACTGGGAGCACATCCTCACCTCCACCTGGGGAGACCTCGGACACCACCTGGGACCCTACAGCCACACCAACCTGGGTCCAGCTGCCTCGGCTGTGAACCCATGAACACTGAGATTCCAGCCTCCCCAGCCTCAGGATTCTAAAAAGTTTGTCCAGGGGAGACAAAATGGTAGCTGAATAGGCGGATGGGTCCTGTGCCTTCTCATGGAGCAGATAGAAGAAACAGATGAAAATAATGACATCCACCTGGAATTGGTGAATTAAACACAGCTGGTGAGACAATCCTTGGATGGAAAGGTCAGAGGTCACCTGGAGAGAGGTTGGATCCGGGATCCAGGCTGGAGATAGAAACGCATGGAGCTGGGACTAGAGTGTCTGAGGGAGACTGCGCTGCACCAAATCCATGTCCCCTGGGGACACATGTAGCACTCAACAGTGGAAGGAGGTCCACAGTGCTGCTGGCAGCAGAGGACTCTAGATTGAAGCCCACAGACGTGGGAGGCTGCGCCCAGAAAGGCAGCCTGAAGTTCTACACCGGCTGCGTAGGGTCAGGGGAAGAGAGACGTGCAGCGGCACAGTTGCTCTGTCTTAATAATGTCCTTGCTTTTACTTGCTAAACCCAGTGCATAGGATCTTTCCATTAGAAACACTCACTTAGGCTCCAGTGCAGGGGAAGGTGGTTTTGTGGAAGCTGGGGAGCAAAATAGGGAGAGGCAATGAGGAAGTCAGCTCTGGAACAGTCCGATCCCTCAAACCCTGAACAGACATTTTTCTCCTGAAGACCAGACCCCTCCCAGCAGTGCAGCCGCACACCCAGCCTTGAACTCGGCAGGGAAACAAAGATTCTAAATACCCTGAGGGAGTTCTCAGGGATGGGGTTGGGGAGTCATTTGGTCCTGGAAACTAATACAGAAACACTGCAACCTAGAGGCTGTGTCAGAAATAGATGCTTTGTAAATATGACTGAAAGCAGGTAGAAAAACAAAATAGGCAGATTGCTCCCACCTGCCTGAAAACAATGTTGTGACATCTAACAGAGAGGAGTTGTGGATCACTGGGAACCTCAACAGGGTGCTGACTACAGAACAGGAAACTGAGACGTAGCAGACAGAACAGTAGACAGGGGCCTTAAATCAGCCCCCATGAGACATTAAAACTCAGCTGAAGTGAACGAACTTCATTACTTCACTTTTTTTATCTTTTACTTAAGAAACTGAAATTTTTTTTCTCTTTTCTTTATTTTATTTTTTTCATTATTTTTATTTTTTCACTACTTCTACTATTATTATTTTTAATCTTTCTTTTTTAATTTTTATTTTTTGGATTAGTGTTCTACATTCTGTTTTTATTTTTTATTATTATTTTACTCTAAGTTTTTCCTTTATGCCAATCTTTTCTTCCTCAGTTCTCCCTTTTTCATCTTTCTCTTCTCCTGTTCCTGCTTTAGTTTTTCTCTCTCCTTTCTTTTTACTCCTTGTTAAAAATTGATCTTCTTTATCTGCTTTATTGATGCATTACTATTATAGTAGTCTCTGTCTACTTACTCATGTACCTAATTTCCCCTCCCCTGCTCCAAATCCATGCACACTTTTCTTTTCTCTTTCTTTGCTAGTCAATTTTTTTCTTGTTGTTTGTTAACTTTTTTATTTTATTTTATGCTTTTGTTTTTCCTCACCTCCCTTGTTCTCTTCTTCTACTAATAGCTTAATCAGTTTCACTCACCAAACTCAGGTCTATCTGCTCTCTACTCTATTCTCCTTTTCCAAAAATAAATGGTTATATAGATAGATAGATTAAAGAAAGGGGAAAATTATATATATATATATACTAGAGGCCCGGTGCACAAAATTCATGCATGGGGGGGGGTCCCTCAGCCTGGCCTGCACCCTCTCCAATCCGGGACCCCTCAGGGGATGTCAGACTGCCAGTTTAGGCCCGATCCCACACCGGCAGTCGGACATCCCTCTCGTAATTTGTGACCGCTGGCTCCTAACTGCTCACCTGCCTGCCTGCCTGATCACCCCTAACCACTCTGCCTGCCAGCCTGATTGCCCCTACTGCCCCCCTTCTGGCCTGATTGCCCCCAACTGCTGCCTCCACCAGCCTGATCACTTCCAAATGCCCCCCCTGCTGGCCTGATTGGGGTTGGGGGGCCAATTGGGGGTGGGGCTGGCCATGGGGAGGAGCTGTGGTCAGTGGGCTGGTCAGCCACATCCCCGAATGGGGTGGGGGGTGCCGATCATGGGCCAGCGGCTTGGAGGAGGAGCCATGGGTGGTTGGCTGGCCAGCCCTGCCCCTGATCGGGGTGGGGGGGCCTATCTGGGGTGGGGCTGGGCAGGGGGAGGGGTTGAAGGAGATGGCTGGCCGACCCTGCCCCCTATTGGGGTGGGGGGGTGCGATCAGGGGCAAGCAGCCGCAGGGAGGAGCTGTAGGCCTATTGTGGTGGGGCAGGCTGATCGAGGGTGGGCTGGTAGGGTAGGTAAGGGAGGGGGCATTTGGCCAGCCAGCCCATTCTTTTTTTGAGGGGGGGAAACTCCATGACTTTTATTTGTGGTGCCTGTGCTATGTCTCAAAAATACTTTCTCCTCCTGCCTGGGACAGCGTCGGGGAGGGGGCAGCAATAAATAGAAGATGTCCCTCCCTATTGCACACGGACCATATATACAGGCCCACCCACCCAGGCTGGTGGGATTCTTGGCACATTCTCGGATCCCTGCTCAGGGGCAGGAGGGGTGACTGGTGGCAGCACACATGAAAGGGAACCTCTGGGTGGCCACTCTGGTCCTGGCTACTGGATCTGGCACTTCCTGGTCCTCGGTTCCTTCCTGGTTCTGCCTGCAGCCCTGGTCCCCCTACCTGGCTCAGCCTCCCGTCTCCATCCTGGCCTCAGATGGCCCTCTTGGCTCCTGGGGCCTCTGTCCTCCCCTCCCAGCCTGGAGGTCCCGAGGGGAGATTATGGCTTCTCAGAGACTCCCCGGCAGCCCTGTCACTCGTGTTCACTCAGGGGAAGGGACGCGTGTGGCAGAAGCAGCTGTATAAATGCGGGTGCAGGGGCAAGTCCTCCCGGGTCACTTGGACAGTTTGCAGATGACACAGATCAGGGCCACATTCTCATCCTTGAGGTGCTGGTTGTCAACCCGGAGGTTGGACAGGCCCTTCAGCTCCTCTTCCAGCTCAGCGGCCTTGTGCTCCAGGGCCCTGTGCTCAAATCTCTCCAGCTCCAGGAGGGCCGGCCTCTCTGCAAAGCGCTCCTGCCTCTGCGTGGTGCGCTCCAGCTCCACCTTGAGCTGTGCCAGCCGCATCGTGGTCTGGGTCAGGGCCTCATGAAGTCTCTAGTTCTTAATGGGCAGCTTTGTGTAGTGCTTCCTGAAGCCTCCTTAGGGTTCTTCTGATTCCGGCTGGGGTTCTGGGTTTAGGTCTTGAAGCCTCTGGAGGGGAAAGGCTGGATTCTGGGCTGATGTCGGCTGGCTTCGCCTCCTTCCCCTTCGTAGGCTGTCTCCTCTCCTTGCCAACTCTGTGTTGGTTCCTGGAGGCCTGTGGTCCCTGTCCCTGCTGGTCAGGCACTTCTACTCTCTAGGCAGGGCCATCAGAATTCTCAACCCATGGACTCAGGGCTGCCAGGAAGGGTCCAGGCTCTGGGGAGCCTGCTCTGGATTGGGATGGGAGAATCTGAGGCAGGCCAGCAGCGGGGAGGGGCTGTAAGGTTGGCCGCCAGCCCCACCTCCTGATTGGGCTAGTTTGCTGGCTACAGTGGATGTCATAGAGATCAGCTCGATCAGGGCCATCAGAATTCTCAACCCCATGGACTCGGGGCTGCCAGGAAGGGTCCATGCTCTGTGAACCTTGCTCTTGATTAGGATGGGAGAATCCAATCAAGGGCAGGCTGGCAGTGGGGAGGGGCTGCAAGGTTGGCTGCTGGCCCCAACCCCTGATCAGCCAGTTTGCTGGCTACAGTGGGAGTCATAGCAACTGGCCCAATCAGGGGCATCTTCTGCAGGCTTCTGTCTATGCTGGCTCTGGCCCCAGGAGCCCAGCGCTGCGGCCGTGGGGTTGGGGCTGGAGCTGGGGCTGGGGTCTGAACCCCCTGTAGGCTTGTGTCTCCACTGGCTCCGGCCCCCAGAGCCCAGCGCCGCGGCCATGGGATTGGGCTGGGGTCCAGACCCCGTGTGGACATGTGTCTCTGCTAGCTCTGGCCCCCAGAGCCCAGTGCCATGGCCACGGGGCTGGGGCTGGGGTCCAGATCCCCTGCAGGGTTGTTCTTTCCTGTTCTTGGCCGGGTTGTTCTCTCAGGCTTGGGGCGGTGCCCAGCCCCTCCTCCTGAGCTGGTTGTGACCGTTACGGCATCATGACCTAATTTGCATATCACTTCTATATATATATATATATATATATAAATTTTCTTTTATATATACTTTTAATATTTATTTAATTATTATTTTTTAAAAATATATTATTATTTATTATTATTTTTTAATTGAGTATTTTGTGTTTTACTTTCTTCTTATACACTCTCTCTCTTTCTACCTCCTCTATACTGAATGGTGGCCATTCCCACATTTATTCAATTCCTTTACCTTACCTTCTGGAAATAATCTATCTCTTTAGATTCAGCTTACCTCCTTTTTTTTGTTTTGTGTTTTTGTTTTTTTGTTGTTGTTGTTGTTCTTTGTTGTTTGCATTTTTGAATAGTTGGTTTTGTGGTTTTGTGGAGTTTTCTCCCCATATACGTATATTTTTCCCTTTCTTTTTCTTTTCTCTCTTACCTTTTTCTATTTTTTTCAATATTATTTTTGCACTCTTTTTTCTCCCCAAATTGTCTTCTCTGTGGTGGCCACCTTTATTTGGGGTTCTTGATGTCATGAATACATTCATGTTTTGTTCCCTCTGTGTCATGTCTTTTCAAGTTGTATTTTGTGCCTTTTGGTCAATATGGTGGAGAGTAAGCCACATAACCAGCCACCCTGAGAGGAGCAAAAATGGGGAGACAAAGAAACAGCCCCCATATGAAAGAAAAGGTGGAATCACTGGTAAAGGAAGTAAACAAAATGGAGGCAAGCAATTTGTCAGAGAAAGAATCCAGAGCAATGGTCATAAGGATGCTGAAAAGGATGGAAGACAAATTCAACAACATGTGTAAGAATCAAGAGGAAATGAAGAAGAACCAAGAAGAAATGAAGAATGACATAGCTGCAATAAGGAACACAATAGAAAGCATCAACAGTAGACTAGAAGAAGCTGAGGACCTAATCAGCAATCTAGAAGACAAGGTAGGAGAAAACACTCAAGTAGAGAAGCAACTGGAAAAAACAAACAAACAAACAAACAAACAAACAACTTAAAAAACAGGAGGAGAGCCTAAGGGGGCTTTGGGACAACATGTAAGGAAACAACATCTACATGATAGGGGTGACAGAAGGGGAGGAAACTGAGCAAGGAATAGAAAACCTGTTTGAAGAAATAATGACAGAAAACTTCCCTGATATAGGGAAGAAAAAACTCACACAAATCCAAGAAGCTCACAGAGTACCAAACAAGATGAACCCCAAAATATCAACACCAATAGAAATCATAATTAAATTGGCAAACACCGATGACAAAGTAAGAATCTTAAAGGCTGCCAGAGAGAGACAGAAAGTTACCTACAAGGGATTTCCCATTAGACTATCAACTGATTTTTCAACAGAAACACATCAGGCCAGAAGGGAATGGAATGAAATATACAAAGTGATGCAAAGCAAGGAACTGAATCCAAGAATACTATACCCAGCAAGACTATCATTCAAAATTGAAGGTGAAATCAGGAGCTTCACATACAAAAAAGAGCTAAGGGAGTTTATTACCACCAAAGCAGCAATGCAAGATGTGGGGAAGCACAGGGCTTGGTTGGAATGTCTATAAGGAGGATTCTCTGAAAGGTCAGGGGCCTCTGAGGGTATCTTGCCGAAGATGGCAGCCACTACCTTGACTTTTCCAAACAAGTCCGATACTCCAGGGTGTATTGCTAGAATCTCAATGTTTAGTCTTTAATGTCCCGACCTTGTAGGAGCATATACTTTCTCAAGGATACTTACCCTGCTAATTGTATCTAGAGCTTAATTTTAGTTCAAGCTTTGTTATGACAATGAAAACCTAAGGAGGCAGGTGAACAGGGTTACTAGGTGGTGATAGCCAAGTAGTGCCTTAGCTCTCTCTTTCACAAAAACGTGCGTTAGAGTAATCATTCATCCATTGTTCAGGCTCTTCCAGTCAGTCCCAGCAACAAGAAATGCTAACAGGACTGCTGTAAAAAGAAGAAATAGGAAGCGAAGAAGGAAAACAGGCATAAAGAATAAAAATGGTGACAAACAAGTACCTATCGATTATGACCTTAAATATAAATTGATTAAATGCTTCAATCAAAAGAAATTGATAACCCAATGTTGTGGTGACCTCCAGCCATAAAATTATTTTCGTTGCTACTTCATAACTGTAATTTTGCTACTGTTATGAATCATAATGTAAATATCTGTGTTTTCCGATGGTCTTAGGCTCTACAGCAGTCGTTCTCAACCTGTGGGTCATGACCCACAGGTTTTCTCAACCCACAGGTTGAGAACTGCTAGCAGAGTCACCTAAGACCATCGGAAAACAGATATTTACATTACGATTCATAACAGTAGCAAAATTACAGTTATGAAGTAGCAATGAAAATAATTTTATGGCTGGAGGTCACCACAACATGAGGAACTATATTAAAGGGTCACGGCATTAGAAAGGTTGAGAACCACTGCTAACCAAAAATTCAGCAAAGAAACATCAATCCTAAATGACTCACTAGGTCAGATGGACTAAATTGTCATCTTCAGAACATTTCATCCCAAAGTACATAACAAACATTCTTCTCAAGTGCGCATGGGACAGTTTCAAATATAGACCACATATTAGGACCCAGGCAAAGTCTCTTCAAACTCAAGAAGATAGAAATCATATCAAGCATCTTCTCAGATCATAATCACATAAAATTAGAAATCAACTACAATAAAAACAATAAAAATTATCAAACACTTGGAGGCTAAATAGCATGGTATTAAACAATGATTGGGTTATCAAAGAGATCAAAGAAGAAATACAAAGCATCCTGGTAACAAATGACAATGAAAACAAAATAATCCAAAATCTATGGGACACAATGAAAGCAGTCTTGAGAGGGAAGTTCATAGCTCTACAGGCCTAGGAAAAAATGGTAATAAATTATCTAACCCTACAACTCAAAGAATTAGAAAGAGAGCAACAAGAAAAGTCCTGAGTAAGTAGAAGGAAAGAAATAATAAAGATCAGAGCAAAAATAAACAACATAGTGACCAAAAAATCCCCACAAAACTACAAAAGATCAATAAAACCTTATCTTTGGAAGGATAAACAAAATTGATGAACCTCTAGCCAGGATCACCAAGGAGCAAAGAGAGAGGACCCAAATAAACAAAATCAGAAATGAAAGAGCTGAAGTAACAACTGACCCCACAGAAATACAAAGGATTATGAAAAAATACTATGAACAACTCTATTCCAACAAACTGGACAACTTAGACGAAAGGGACATATTCTTAGAAAAATAAAATCTTCTAACAATCAGGAAGAATAAACAAACCTGAATAAGCTGATAACTACCGAATAAATTGAAACAGTAATAAAAAATCTTCCAGCAAACAAAATCCCTGGTCTGGATGACTTTAGAGAGGCGTTCTATCAAGCATTCAAAGAAGAACTAAAATCTATCCTCCTCAGACTATTCCAAAAAATTCAAGATGAGGCACACTTCCAAGCTCTTTCTATGAAGCCAGCATTACCCTAATTCCAAAAACAGATAAAGACACCACACACACACAAAAAAAAAGAGAGAAAACTACAGGCCAATATCCCTGATGAACATAGATGCTAAAATCCTCAACAAAATTCTAGCAAATCGGATCAAGCATTGCATAATTCCCACACGATGACCAAGTGGTAATTATTCCGGTGATACAAGGATGGTACAATATTTGCAAATCAATAAATGTGATAATATCACATAAACAAATTGAGAGACAAAAATCAGATAATCATATCAATAGATGCAGAAAAAGCATTTGACAAAATCGAACACCCTTTCTTGATAAAAGCTCTCAGTAAAGTGGGAATAGAAGGATTATACCTCAACATAATACAAGCCTTATATGACAAACCTATAGAAAACATCATACTCAATGGGCAAAAACTAAATCTATTTCCCCTAAGAACAAGAACCAGACTGGGATGCTTACTCTCACCACTCCTGTTTAACATAGTACTGGAATACTAGACATAGCTATGAGACATGAAGAAGAAATAAAAGGCATCCAAATTGGAAAAGAAGAAGTAAAACTGTCCTTATTAACAGATGACATGATACTATATGTAGAAAACCTCAAACACTCCATCAAAAAACTACTAGACTTAATAAATGAATTTGGCAATGTAGCAGGATACAAAATTAACACCCAGAAGTCTATGGCTTTTTTATAAACCAATAATGAACTCACAGAAAGAGAAACTAAAAAAAAAAAAAACAATCCTATTTACCATTGCATCACAAAAATTAAGATACCTAGGAATTAACTTAATTAAGGAGGTAAAAGGCCTGTACTCGGAAACTACAAGACATTGAAAAAAGATAGAGTAAGACATAAACATATCGTGCTCATGTATTGGTATAATCAACATCATTAAAATGTCCATACTATCCTAAACAATTTATAGATTCAAGGCAAACCCCATTAAAATACCAAGGGAATATTTCACAGACCTAGAATAAACTCTCCAAAAATTCATCTGGAATAAAATAATACCCCGAATAGATGCAGCAATCCTGAGAAAGAAGAACAAAGTTGGAGAAATCACAATACCAGATATCAAGCTATATTAAAAAGCCACGGTCTCAAAACTTCCTGGTACTGGTACAAGAACAGACATATAGACCAATTATAGTCAATTAATATTTGACAAAGGAGGCAAGAGCATACAATGGAGTAAAGACAGTCTCTTCAATAACTTGTGCTGGGAAATTTGGTCAGATACATGCAAAAAAATGAAACTAAATCACCAACTTACACCATACACAAAAACAAACTCAAAATGGATAAAGGACTTAAATATAAGATAGGAAACCATAAAAGTCTTAGAAGACTCCATAGGCAGCAAAATATCAGACATATGTCATAGCAATATCTTTACTGATACAGCTCCTAGGGCAATGGAAACTAAGGAGAAAATAAGCAAATGGGACTACATCAAAATAAAAAGCTTCTGCACAGCAAAAGAAACCATCAACAAAACAAAAAGAAAGTCCACTGCATGGAAGAATATATTTGCCAATGCTATCTCAGATAAGGGTTTAATCTCCAAAATTTAGAGGGAACTCATACAACTTAACAAAAGGAAGATAAACAATCCAATCAAAAAATGGGCAAAGGACCTAAATAGACACTTTTCGAAAGAGGACATACAGAGAGCCAAGAGATATATGGAAACATGCTCAAAGTCAGTAATCATCCAAGAGATGCAAAGCAAAACAACAGTGAGGTACCATCTCACACCTGTCAGAATGGCTATCATCAACAAATCAACCAAGGACAAGTGCTAGCGAGGATGTGGTGAAAAAGGAACCCCTGTGCACTCCTGGTGGGAATGAAGACTGGTGCAGCCACTGTGGAAGACAGTATGGAATTGCCTCAAAAATTAAAAAATGGAACTGCCATTTGACTCAGTAATCCTACTTTTAAGACTATATCCCAAGAAACCATAAACACCAATTAGAAAGGATGTATGCACCCCTATGTTCATAGCAGCTCAATTTACAATAGCTAAGATTTGGAAACAGCCTAGGTCTCCATCAGCAGATGAGTGGAGTAGAAAATTGTGGTACATGTACACAATGGAATACTATCTATAATAATAAAAGGGTAATATGCTAATTAGACTGGACATCATCCAGATGTCATTCCAGATATCCTTCCTGATGAAGCCAGGGCCGGAGGGAAGCCAGCCGGAGTCCCGGGTTCCTGCTGGTGGCCAGAGGAGGGAAGCCCAGTTCCGGGTGCCAGAGGGAAGCCGGTGCCAGCAGCCGGGAGAAGGAATGCCTACTCTTGCACAAATTTCCGTGCATTGGGCCTCTAGTGCTGCTCTAAAAAAGAAGGAACTTTGACCATTTGCAACAGCATGGATGGAACTGGAGAGCATTATGCTAAGTGAAATAAGCCAGTCGGAGAGAGATAAATATCACATGATTTCACTCATATGTGGGATATAATGATCAACATAAACTGATGAAAAAAATGGATCCAGAGACAAGGTAGCACTGAACAGACAAGTCCAACCTTAGAGAGAAGGCAAGGGAGGGAGGGTGTGGTTAGAAATCAACCAAAGGACGTGTATGCATGCATATTAGCATAACCAATGGACACAGACACTGGGGCGGTAGGGGCTTGTCCTCAGGGATGCAAGTGGCCGGGTGTGGGGGGGGGGGGGTCAATCGGGGAAAAAGGAGATATATATAATACTTTAAACAATAAAAAAAGTTATTAAATCAAGGCTATAAATAGTGCATCTGCTGTTTTCTAGGTATTCATCTTAAAATTTTTAAAAAAGTAAAGTTTAAGTGATTCGAAATCACCATTGTTCCTCTGTTATTCAAGGGAATATGGACAGAGAAGTATGTGATGTATGTAATATAGTTTTGGTACTCTATATTGGAGAAAATATATGTGGTTATTGTGAGTAAGAAAGCAATAACAGGAAAATATAAATAAAAGAACATTTGAAAATTCCTTAGATGATGAATTATATTCCAAAAACACATCCTAGAAGCTTATAGAAGTTAAAAAACAATAATAAATTATTTTTCATTTTGATTGATTTGTTGCCATGGCAACTTTTTGACATGAGGAGCCAGCATAATCAGTGATTTAAATCTGAGAGTCTGTCATCCAAATGAGTGATGAGTGTTCACTGTACAGAAATGAGGGACCCTATTTTCATTTTCTATACATGCTACTCATTATGGTTTGACATTTATTTTGGTAGCTGATTTTTTTGTTCATACAAATTTACAAATGCATTATAAATCCAGCTTTTTGTAATATTCAAGAGGTAGTGTTCATCTAGCGCAACTGGTAAGACAAGCGGACAATGCCAGCAATGAAGAATGGAGAATATTTGTCATAGGAATTGAATGGACTCTAGGACTGACATCTCAGTGACATTTTCACTGCTGCTGTGATTGCACCTTTTACATTGAGGCCGTGCTCCATTGCTCAGTTATAGAAAGGGCCAGAGAGGTCATGCTGATCTCTCACAGTAAGAGAAAAACAATGGGCCCACTGTTTTGAAACATCTCTCCCCAATTGTCCCAAAACACAGCATTGCTGACTGTGACAGGCTCTAGGCTCTGTTTCATGGGACATGGTGTAGAAGGGTAGAGAACTGAAATCCTTGGTTACATTTTTCATTTTTAAAAAGTCTACACTGTGAAGCCTACATGTCGTTAGAGGTTGGAGACATTATATGGCTCATTACAGTCGGTGCAGGGTACTGTCTAGGGACAAATTGCCCAGTGGGAACTCTTAGTACCAGAATCCTTGGCAGGAATTTTCCTGTAGGTTAAGTATTTGTTAAAAATGCTCTGAATCATGCTTAGATGTTTAATGAGAACCCTCTTTTAGAGGTGTCACGAAGTGAATCACAGAAGAGCACTCGACTAAGAACCTGAAGAACATATATGTAATTTTGGCAATGCCATTAAACCACTCATGTAATCTTAGCTTGGCCTCAATTTTCTCTTCTGCAAAATTAGGACTTTGGACTAAACTAACTTTAAAATCTTTTCTTCTAAAATCAGATGATTCTTTTTAAAAAAAAATATATTTTATTGACTTTTTACAGAGAGGAAAGGAGAGGGACAGAGAGCTATAAATATCGATGAGAGAGAAACATCGACCAGCTGCCTCTTGCACACCCCCTACCGGGGATGCGCCCGCAACCAATGTACATGCCCTTGACCGGAATCGAACCCGGGACCCTTCAGTCCGCAGACCGACGCTCTATCCACTGAGCCAAACCGGTTTCGGCCAGATGATTCTTTTGACTAACTGGAAATAGGAAGTTATTTATAAACCCCAAATTAATTTGAATTTTCCAACAGCAAAATAATTCTAAATGCCTTATTGATTTTACTCTCCTGCTTTTTGTTGCAGTCTAACTTAACATAGACTGAAGTTTGCATCCCCTCAAAATTCATATGTTAAAACCTAAAGCCTAATGCAATGATATGGGAAGATGGGGATTTTGGAAAATGATTGGGTCATGAGGTTGTAGCCCTTCGTGGATGGCATTTGTAGCTATTCTGAGTATCTTTGTCTTATTTTTAGTTTTATTGAGGAACACTTTAGATGTTTGTCACTTAATTAATGTTTTCTGATGATTTCTAATGAAATCTCTTAATTATGTTAGAAATTTAGTACTAAAATATATAAACCACAGTTTAGGCATCTTCACTTCAGAGAAAAAAGGAAAAAAAAAAACAAACCTAAAAGTTGTAAATTATGTTTCAGCACACAATTCTCAAATAGAAAGCCTCACATAAGTAGCAAACTATTTTAAATGATACAAAATATATTTAAAGTCATGTCTTATTTTGAGTCTGAGGAACTGTGAAAAAATTCATGGAATGTTCTTTCTTATTTTATTGCATTCTCATTCAAAAAACTATACTCTAGCATCTCTGTATTTTCAATACATTTTTAAAAATATATTCACTAATATATTCACTAATCATTATTATATCTCACACACAATATCCTTGTTTAATTTTTTACTTGAGGGGAGCAGATCTTCAAGTAGTTGCCACAGAGAAGTCTCCTGAGTGATGTCCTTTGATTTCTTGAATGTCATGTTGTGCTGACTCATAGCTCACGAACATAAATAATTTTATACTGTATTATTGTCAAATGTCTGTAAATATTCTTTACTTTTTGTTAGATTTCAATATTTGTATGAGAATTCTATAGCAGATTTCCCTCTCCCCCCAGAAGATAAGGTGTATTTCAAGGCTAAGTTCTTAATGCTCTTAGAAATCTTTAAACAACACAATTTAATGTCTTTCCTAAACCCCAAAGTCACAAATGTGTTTTGATTCTTCTTCCAGGTCCAGGGGGACAAGAGAAGAAATAATTAGCATATGCTTGGGCTGCTTACCTAGATCCTTTCTAAATTACAATTTTCTGATTCCAGTAGCCCCAAATTACTATTTAACTTACCATTGGAGAACACAAATTTTTAGGAGAATAATTCAGTTTCAGTTATTGCAATGACCTATCTAAAAAATTAAAAATGTATCCTCCCCCTTTTCTTTTTCCCATAAAATGTGACATAAAGTACCAAGCTCAACAAACAATAAAAGTATTTTAAAAAAAAAAGATTATTATTTTTTTTTGGTTTGTAAATAAGAACATTTTATTAGAAAAAGAAAGAGAATGTTGCTGTAGAGTTTTTAAAAAGATATTAAATCTGAAGGAAAGAACAAAAGCAATAGCCTTAAATAAAAGCTACTTTTTATGAATTGAATAAATGAGGCAGAAACACAAAACCTTGATGTATTATTGTTGAAATTTCTTAAAATGAATACAGTGATGGGCAGTTAACCATTTTCGTCGACTGGTTCCAAATATTAACATTACTATGAGATTCCTCAGGATATTTTGTTTTATATGAAGCATTAATGCACTTTGCTATCACTAGCCAAATGCAAAAGAAAGCAGGGCATAAAATGTCTAATCAGGCAGGAGAAATTTAAGTGTAAATGACAGTATATAGAGCCTAGTAGACCTTGTCTTGAAGTGGCTGAAAGTCTTAGGCAAATAATAAATAATAAACTCAAAGAAATAAAGAGAGCTTGAAACTCATAGCTTTACAATTCGTCTTATTTTATGATTCCACTGTAACGTGACAAATATAGAAATACAGAAAATAAAGTGATGTTCCTTGACACAAGAGTATGTTTCTGTGTATCTCATAACCCGGTGGAGAGCCCTTGAAGTGTGTATTATCTCTTTGCTACCAAAGAAGTTTCACATAACCTGCAAGTTCCTACCGCTGGCATTCACCAGACACACAAAGACATTATGGCAGGAAGCTATCCTTTCTCTTATCTAATAACAGCTCCCTAGAGAGAATCCCACAGTCATGCTCTCTAGTATCACAGGATAAACTAAATATTATCTTTACTTTCCTTTTTAACTCCATTTTCTACAGCAAAAAATAACTATAGTTATTCTTGTTGCCCTACAATAACACTTGACCCTTTATCTCATCTGATACAGGATATGATAGAAATACATAAATGTGTGTTTTTTTCATTGAAGATCATAATTCTCTCAAATAACTACATAACCACCTCATGTTCACATGAAAAAAGTGATCATAGGCTACAAGAAACAATTTAAAAATACCTTTTGATGTGCAAATGTCATGCTACTGCACACTCCATTATCAACATCTAATAATACTCAAACAGCTTAGAAATATAATAGCTAAAAGATGGATGGAGATAAGTTATCATTACCTTATTCTGTTATTATATTAAAACTGAGTCAGCCCGACTGGTATAACTCAGTGGTTGAGCTTTGACTTATGAACCAGGAAGTCACTGTTCTATTTCCAGTCAGGGCACATGAGGGCTCAATCCCCAGTAGGGATCATGCAGGAGGTAGCTGATCAATGATTCTCATCATTGGTGTTTCTCTCTCTCTCTCCCTCTCCCTTCCTCTCTGAAATCAATACAAGTATATATTTTAAAAAAAACCAAAGGCCCAGAGAGCTTATGTGCTTTAATTTTACAAGACCAGTGTCATAATTAATGATGAAAATACTTAAAATATATATGTTATTAACACTGGGGATTTGTATATATAGAATATGTGCACCCTAGAAAAATATTAGCACTAATTCATATAGATTCAATTTAACTAAGTTCTCTATTAACTAAATTTTTCATTATTTTTGAGTTCCTAGTGTACTTCACTTCTACCATTTTCTTCAAGTTTCTAGAACCATCTTCTCTTTACCATTATATTTAATTTAACTGAATCTTAAGTGCCTGCAATATGTAGATATTCAAAGAACTATAATAAAAACACACCATTTAAAAGACATATGATTGCTCTTTAACATATATACTATCCTTCCTATCCCTCTCAACCCCATCAAAATTTTGTGTCTATCCATACTCTCATCCTATCTAATAAAAGAGTAATATGCAAATTAACCATCACTCCACTACACCCACAAGCCACACCCGCCAGCCAATCAGGATCGAGTATGCAAATTAAGCCAACCAAGAGGCTATGGCCACAGAGTGAGCAGGAGGCTTGGGTTTCCCTGACAATGGAGGAAGCCAAGCTTTCAGCATACCCTGGCTGGCCCAGGCCTCCACTCCAAGCTACAAAGTTTTAATTATAGAAGATAAATAAATCCCAGCAAAAATGGCGGCAGCCATGGAGCGAGCAGGAGGCTCGGCTCCACTCAAGGCTACAAAGTTTCAATTATAGAAGATAAATAAATCCAAGATACCAGGGCCTCCACTTGGGTTGCCAGGGGGCATGGTCGGTCTGCAAACCACCACAGGCTCCTAACCCAGGCCACCCCATGCCCCAAGGGAACCCCCACCCTGATCTGGGACACCCTTCAGGGCAAACCAGCTGGCCCCCACCCATGCACCAGGCCTCTATCCTATCTAATAAAAGAGTAATATACAAATTGACCATCATCCAACACAAAAGATGGCTGCCTCAAGATGGCCAGCAGGGGAGGGTAGTTGAGAGGGACCAGGCTTGCAAGGGAGGACAGTTGTGGGTGATCAGCCCAGCAGGAGAGGGCAGTTTGGAGGGACCAGGCCTGCAGGGGAGGGCAGTTAGGGGAAAACAGGCTGGCAGGGGAGCAGTTAGGCATCAATCAGGCTGGCAGGGGAGTGGTTAGGGGGTGATCAAGCTGGCAGGCAGAAGCAGTTAGGGGCAATCAGGAAGGCAGATAAATGAGCAGTTGGGAGCCAGCAGTCCTGGATTGTGAGAGGGATGTCCGACTGCCCGTTTAGGCCTGATCCTACCTGGATCGGGCTTAAACGGGCAGTTGGACATCCCTCGAGGGGTCCCAGATTGGAGAGGGTGCAGGCTGGGCTGAGGGACACCCTCCCCTGTGCACGAATTTTGTGCACCGGGCCTCTAGTCCTATATAATAAAGCATAGTATGCAAATTGTCCTGTTGTCCAGGAGTTTTACCAGGGGGCAGGGCCAGCTGGGGGAAGGGAGGGAGTACCCGGCCAGCAGCCGGAAGCCACTAGAGACCCTAACCAGTGCACTGGGCCTTTAGTCTACTATACTGTATAATGTCAGAAAAAAATATAGACATTTTTCTTTCAAAGCTAACCCTAAGCATTATTGGGCTTTTCTTCAAAACTTCACTTTTTCTACTATTAAATCTCTTCTTTAATTTCTAGTCAGTATGTCTCTTTCTACTTGCTCTTTACAGCACAGCATAACTAAATTTCTCATGTTCATAAGTCTTCCTTCGACTTTCTTGATTCTTCATAAGTAGCACTTTCTCTCTTCACCCAGCACTCCATTTAATCCTTTGACAACATGTTGCCACAATCCTCTTTCCTCCATGACTGACTCCAGACTTTTCTGAAAACAATACTTTCTCAATACCCATTCTTTGTATCTCTCTAATGCATTTGTTAGAGCTGACTGCATAGAAAACACTAAGATCTATTTAAAATTCTTATTACTCCTCATTAATTGTTTATTTAGAATTTATAAAATCGCTTTGCTATATACTTTGAATTATGCACAACTTATAAGAGCAAGAGAATTACAGTGTGTGGGGAATACCCAATAAGTGGCATTGCACATAGCATAGTGTAAATGATTCTTAGTTTAAGGCACTTTATTGAGCACACATTTCTGGTAATATTGGATGCAACTGAATACCTTTACCTCCTAAATTTATTCCTCTAAAAATTCAGAATGATACTCTTTTCTTGATACTCCAATTATATTATTACCCTATTCTAGTTTATTTCACTAACTTCTCTCCATCCTCACCACTTTATTTTTTGGCTTGTAAAAGCTTCTAGAGCTTGTTTTCTCCTGCTCTACTTCTGCTGCAATACCATCTATATGCTGCATGAACTAGCATATAAATGTTGATGGTTTCTATATCACTATGTCAGGTATCCATATCTCTAGCATGATCTCACATAATATTTTTGCAACTCTATTAAGACATCCTACATTATATCCCAAAGTGGACCTGATTCTGTCTAAAAATCACAAATGTGACATGTTGTTCCAGGCTTATTGCTATTAACTTCCCATATTCAGGCTCCCATATTTATTACCTGAAAAAAGGTGAAATTTCTATTTAAATATAACTATAAATATGGTGATAGGTTATCCATTCACATGATTCAAAATTCAAAAGGCATATTGGAAAAAAATTTTCTTTCATTATTGTCTCCTAGCTACCCAATTTCTCTCTAAAATGCAAGTACTCTTATTTCTAATATTGTTTTATGCTTATAGTAGCAAATAAGTACTCATTCTTTTTTCTTTGCTTTTATTTTAACAAATAAGTAGTATGCTATATACATTCTTATTCCATTTTTCTTTCACTAAGTGCATCCTGGAGTTTGTTTTATCAATCCACAAAGGAATTTCTTCACGTTTTTTTAAATGCATATAATTTCACTAGAGGCCCAATGCATGAAATTCGTGCAAGGGGCTCAGCCTCACAGCCCTGGCTGCCTAGGCCCTTGCAGTCCTGGCTTCATCCAGAAGGTCATCCAAATGGTCGTCCGGAAGTTCATCCAGATGGTCGATCAGCTGTTAGATCTAATTAGCATATTAGCTCTTTATTATATAGGGTTATATGCATGCACCACATTTTATTTAACTATTAAGCTGCTGATAAACACTTAGGTGAGGTTTTTTATTATTATAAGGTTGTGACAAATAATCTCACACATATTATTTCTGCAAATATATATTACAGGTAAATTCTTATAGTAGAATTGAATCCAAGAATATTTGCAGGTGAAATCTGAGTAAAAAACATCAATTTATCCTCCCTAGGGATTTTTCCATTCCAAAATCACATCAGCAATGATTGAAAATACCTGTTTCTTCACATTCTCATGGATACGCAAGAGAGCATACTTTTGATCTCTGATAATCTAAGTTACAAACTATTATTGCAGAGTGGTTTTAAAATTATTTTATAGTAACTTTCCAATTGATCGCTCCTCTCTCTCTCTCTTTCTCTCTCTCTCTCTTGGAAGTCTTATTAAACATGTCTGACCCTACTCCATTGCTTACATATAAATGTAAGTCCAAACTGGCACATAAAGCCCTTCCAAATTTGGCCCTAGTATTCCCTTCTAGTTTCATCGCTTGTGACGCTCCCAGCACCAGGCTTCTCCAAAACCACCATGCCTTTTCACAAGTTTCTAAATTTATGTTTTAGCTTCTCTTTCCATGAAATGTCCTTGTCCATTCATCTTATTTATCTGAGAAATATCTACAGGTGCTTTCTGAACACTATGCCACCACCTTAAATGTAATTTTCTTGAATTCCTTGGAAGAAGTTAGTTTATATCTTTCTCATTCTTTAGTATGCTGTGAATTTCACATTTCTTGCATACTCTAACAATTATCATTTTACTTTTATGTTTAACTCATAGTGAAGTTTTATTTGTGTTTCACAAACATAATTTCAAGTTGTAGTATGAACAAGGTACCTACTTTTAAAAAGTTGTGCGAAAATTTTCAATGAAAAAAATGAGGGAAAAAAGTAATTTGTTGGTGTAGGTGAAAGGTCACACACAAAATAATGTGTGAATAAACAAATTAACTGGTCAATATAATATGGAAAAAATAAGAAAGAAGAAATAAAATTCTAAAACTATACTTGTGAGAGAATATTGAATATCAGCCAACAAAAAGAACTATGATATCAGTATAGTGTTTTTTGTTCTAAGAAATTGACGAATATCAGTACATAAATTACTTGTAAATGCTATCAATTGGATGGAAGGAAAGTTTGTATGCAGGATAATTTTTTTTCAGTCAAAAGTAAATAAACTTGTCTATGACTGTGCTGTATCTCTTTACATACCAAGTATATGTGATAATATAGGTAAATGTGAATATGTATTCACACAGATATGTATGTGTTATATACTGCTAAACATTTTAAATGCTCTTTTTAAAAGTAAGAAAAATATACTATTTTTTAAACTAAGCTAATCACTTAATGCATTGGTAGGTATCCAATCTTTTTCATTCCATTTATTATAAAAAATGAGATTGTTACAAAGCTACCTGCTTTGCTAAATTTTACAATAACATTGTTTTGACTATGATTATTTATTATGATCTGTCTTTCTCCTTTCTTTATTTTATATTCTTTCTTTTCTGAGTATGGGACTTTGAAATTTGTTGTAGTTTGTTTGGTAAAATATTATTCACTTTGTTCCTGTGAAGAATGACGGGGATTTGTTCTTATAGACTAGGACTTCTCACTGCCCCTGAATCCCTTTACGTTTCCTTGCATATTAAGCTGTAGATTAAGGATTAGAAAACCAACCCTTTCCCTTTACAGAGGCCAGAGAAGCCCATGTCCCCTGCTCCCTGTCACAGCACTTACTCAACAAAAATTGTGGTGGAAAAGAATGTCAGCAACACCCCCAGTATCCATTCTCCCCCTTTTCCTAAATATTAGAACTCCAGTTTGGGAAGGAAGTGAAAATCTGCTCAGGTTTAAGAACAATACATTTTCTGGATTTGCATACCATACTAATAGAAATGACACATGTCGAAGTTCTGACAAATGAGATATAAATGCAAGTTGTTGGGTGCAGTTTTAGGAAAAGTTTTAAAAGAGATTTAATAGCTAGCACATGTTCTTTTATTAATAAAATAAAATTTCTGCTTGAGTTCCAGCAGAAATCTTAAGAACATAAGAACAAGTGTCTACTTTAAAGAGGTTTGAGGGAAACACTAGCCCTTTGTGTATGGACTCCAAGGGGTATTTAGGCTCACCTTAAAGTTTCCTCTGGTGTGGCTCTAAATATACATTTAAGTTAATTTTTGCATTCTATTTTTGATTTTGACAGAATGCTTTTTAAAACAATAACATACAACATTTACCTGGTTTTAAAGTCTTATATGTTATTCTAATCCTTCAAATCTATTTTATTTCATTGACACCTATTTTTATAATTTTATGTATAAGCAATTGCATTATTTAGGAATGGTCTTATTTTGTCCAGTTGTTATCTATACTGATGTTTTTTATGACAAATTTACTTTTAGTTTCTTCTTTGGACAGGAGGGCGGGTTCATAAAAACATAAGGGATTTGACGAAGATAGAATTATAGCACCCCAGTTCCTTTATAGAGTGGGCGCTTCTAACTAGATGCCAGTACCCACAATCACGTCTCTGAAGCATTGGTTTCTCTGCCTTCCCAGGATCTTCATTTGTGGTTTTAGTATTCTTTGACTTATCTTTACTTTTCTAATTTTATACTATTAGAATTCTATATCCATGTACCAGTCCCTGTAATACTAACCCATCAAATATTTCATTATCTCCAGTTGACATATTAATTTCATAATTTCATAATTTAAATGATTTTGCCACCAAATAAATCCTGATTCAAACAGTTCCTTACTATAAATAGTGTTGTAGCTTTTTTATCTGGATATTTAACTTATTTTTAAATTCTTTTTTAAATTAATTTTTTTCTTTGCTTAATCCCTTCACCTTTCTCAGCCAGTCCCCAATTCCCTCCCCTCTGACAGCTGTCAACCTTTTCTCTGTATCCATGAGTCTGTCTCCACGCTGTCTGTTCATTTATTTTGTTCATTAGATTCCACACAAAAGTTAAATCCTACACCATTTGTCTTCTCTGACTGGATTATTACCCAAGTGTTTATAGTCAATTAATGTTTGACAAAGGAGAAAAAAAAAACATACAGTGGGTTAATGACAGTCTTTTCAATCAATGGTGTTGCAGAAATGGACAGATACGTGCAAAAAGTACTAGACCATCTTTTTACACCATACACAAGCATAAACTCAAAATGGACTAAAGACTTAAATGTTAGACTCAAAACCATAAAAATCCTAGAAGAAAATACAGGTGGTAATATTTTGTACATTTCTTGTAGCAATATTTTGTTTCTAATGTAGCACATCAGGCAAGTGAAACAAAATAAAAAATAAACAAATGGGACTATGTCAAACTAAAAAGTTTTTGCACTGCAAAGAAAACCATCAACAAATGAAAAGACAACCCATTGAATAGGAAAACATATTTTCCTGTATACCGGAAAAGGACTTAATATTCAAAATTCATCAGGAACTTATAACACTCAAGACCAAAAAAAACCAAATAATTCAATTAAGAAATGGGCAAAGGACTAAATAGACACTTCTCCATAAAGCACATACAGATAGGCAATAGACATATGAAAAGATGCTCAATGTTACTAATCATCAGAGAGATGCAAATTAAAACCACAATGAGATATTACTTCACACCTGTCAGAATGGCTATCATCAATAAATCAACAAACAACAAGTGCTGGCAAGTATATGGAGAAAAAGGAACTCTTGTGACTACTGGTGGCAATGTGGATTGGTGCAGCCACTGTGGAAAGCAGTATGGAATTACTTCAAAAAGTTAAAAATGGCAGTGCCTTTTGACCCAGTGATTCCACTTCTGTGAATGTATCAGAAGCAACCTGAAACACTAATTCAAAAGAATAGCCCTAACTGGTTTGGCTCAGTGGATAGAGCGTAGGCCTGCGGACTGAAGGGTCCCAGGTTCGATTCCTGTCAAGGGCATGTACCTTGGTTGTGGGCACATGCCCAGTAGGGGGTGTGCACGAGGCAGCTGATCAATGATTCTCTCTCATTGATGTTTCTAACTCTCTATCCCTCTCCCTTCCTCTCTGTAAAAAATCAATAAAATATATTTAAAAAGAAAACAACAAAAGAATATACACACACCTATGCTCATTGCAGCATTATTTACAATAGCCAAGATCTGGCAGAAGCTCAAGTGCCCATCAGTAGATGAGTGAATAAAAAAGCTGTGGTACACAATGGAATACTACTCAGCCTCAGCTGTGGCGGGCGGTGGGGGGGGTAAGGGGGGAGGGGATGGAAAGCTTATATTTTGTGACAGCATGTATAGACCTGTGGATATTTACTTTAAATGTTTATTTAAAAAGTCATTAATATGAGGCAAATGTTAAAAAGAAGTAAACTATATGTAAGTTTTATAGAAAATAATTTAGGTTAAATTGGTTATTTATTTACCAGAAAAGCTTCAATTGTTATTCTTGAAAATAACAATGTAATTGTTATTACTGCAGTATTGGATACTACAATATTGGATACACAAAATAATATGTGTATTTTTACAGTTAGCCACATCCCTGTTACATCTTACTCTTTCTTTTTGTTTCTGTTCTTTTTGTTCACTTGTTTTGCTCTTTAGATTCCACATATGAGTGAAATTATATGGTATTTGTCTTTCTCTGTCTGACATTTCACCCGGCATAAAAAACAATAAAATCTTGCCATTTGTGACAACATGGATGGACCTGAGGCCATTATGCTAGAGAAAATAAGTCAGACAGAGAAAGACAAATACCATATAATTTCACTCATATGTAGAATTTAACAAGTAAAATAAATGAACAAACAAAACAGAAACAAACTCATAGATACAGAGAACAGATTTATGGTCATCTGATTGGGGAATGGGTGAAAATCATGAAAGGAATTAAGAAGTATAAATTGTCAGTTATAAAAATAGTCACAGGGATGTAAAGTACAGCAAAGAGAATATAGTCAATAATCAATAACATTGTAATAACTATGGTGTCAGAGGGTGATCACTTCATAAGCTATATAAATGTATAGTCATTATGTTGTACACCTGAAATGAATATAATATGGCATATCAACTGTAATTGGAAAATAAACCAATGTATAATAATAAAAGGGTAATATGCTAATTAGACCAGATGTCTTCCGGACTTCCTTCCTGACAAAGCCAGGGCTGGAGGGAAGCCAGTTGGGGTCCTGGATGCCTGCGAGGGGCTTGAGGGAAGCCAGCTGGGGTTCCAGATGCCTGCAGGCAGCCAGAGGAAGGAAGCAACCTGGGTCCTGGGTGCCGGAGGGAAGCTGGTGCCAAAGGGAAGCCAGTGCCGGCAGCTGAGGGAAGGCCTACTCTTGCATGAATTTCCGTGCATCGGGCCTCTAGTTCATAAATAAATGAATACAATTAACCTATTATTTTCATTATTAAGAGTAATTTCATGAGAAGTTTTATTCAAACTAGTTTCTATAATAATGGAAAACCTCAGGTATTATTCTATTACTAAAGAATTATTCTCTACCTTGAATAGCTTGTATTATATGCTATTACTGCATCTTCCCCTGAAAAGACCTTTTTGCTTTTCAACCAATTAATGTTTCATTTTCAAGATAATTCTAATTAGAATTTTAGTAAAATAGAGGGCAGCTACCTGCCATTTGACACATGCTAATGGAAAAAACACCTGCCCAAATTTCATTTAATGTCAGTTAATAGGCTCTTTTTCTGCACTTTTAAAAATGACTGTGTTTTGAAAATCATTTCCCAAGAGATGCATTTTTTTGTACTTAAGTAACAGTGTATGTGATACATAAACTGTAATGTATAATGGCTACTAAGAAATGAAAATATTTACAATAGAACAATTATACTATAATAAAAAAAGTTAAAATTATTTTGTCACTTATTTTTCTTCCAGTCCCTCTTTTCATGGTCCTTCATCATTTCTCTCCTTTTCCAAATTTTAATACTGGGACATGAATCCCATAATGTTGCATTTTCAAAGTAACTTATTACTTTGTTCCTTCCTTGCTATCAGTTGTGAAATTGTCCCAAATGATTTGAGCCCATGCTATGAGAAAAGCTTTGATGCGACTAGCTGGAAGTTCCCATTAAGTTGGAACCGTTGAGGAGTGTGTGATTGAGTGCCAGTGGGACGGGTTCTGGCACTGCCATATATTGTCTCCATTTTGTGCATTGTTTCATTTAGGCTTGCCTTGCCATCACACTGAGAGAATGGCCAGAAGGCAGAGATTATATATGAGATGCTTTTTGTACTCCCACTGTTTCTAGCACAGTTTTAGGTGACATATGAAGTACTCAATCCTCCTTCACTTCCACTGCTTGATCAATAATCTCTCTATAGCTAATCCTCCTAGTACTTTTCCTATAAGTGTTTGAACATATGGAAATATAGATATCATAAAATAAAAATTATATATATATATATTTACGCAATACACACATATGTATATATACATAATTCTATAACTTTTTGCTGTTTTTAACCTGATGTAGTAATACATGTGAATATAGACAAATTCTAGTTTTCACTATATTTCTGAAAAAATAAATGCAATAAAGTGACCTATAGAAGGAATATAAAGGGAAAGAAAAAGATAATAAAGTCTCATGGAATAAAAGGTACAATATAAGAAGCTGTACTGGTAAAGAGACACTGGATTTAGCAATGTCATCTTGCTTTCTATTATTTATTTGCTTTTCTTTTATTTATTTTTTTTATTTTCTAATTTTATTAGATTGATTGGGAGTTTTGAGGCACCATTTACTTTTACTTGAGTAATTTAAAATTTATACAAATATTTATTTTTCTTTTTCTGAGAGTTGCCATTAAATTATTATTATTTTAATTCTTTATTGTTTAAAGTATTACATATAGTATTACATATGTATCCTTTTTTCCCCATTGGCCACCCCCATCTCCCAGCACATGCCCCCACCCCCCTAGTGTCTGTGTCCATTGGTTATGCTTATATGCACGCATACAAGTCCTTTGGTTGATCTTTTACCTTCCCTCCCTACCCCCGCCTTCCCTCTGAAGTTGGACAGTCTGTTCAATGCTTCTCTGTCTCTGGATCTATTTTTGTTTATCAGTTTATGTTGTTCATTATATTCCACAAATGAGTGAGATCATGTGAAACTTACCTTTCTCAGACTGGCTTATTTAATTTAGCATAATGTTCTCCAGGTCCATCCATGATGTTGCAAATGGTAAGAGTTCCTTCTTTTTTACAGCAGAGTAGTATTCCATTGAATAGATGCACTTAAACTTATAAAATTTTAGATAGATTTTTCATGAACAGTCAATGTTAATCTGTATATGGACAATTTCCAAGAAGACAAGAACCTCCCTGCAGCCTGCTCCCTATTGCTCCCTAATGCCTGACACTCATTCCCATGTTGCAATCACCTATAACTTTTGTTAATTTTTACAATATAATGTCACTGAAATTGCTTTAACATATGCCAGTGATTCACTACTTTTACTGCTCCTCCCCACTATTCCTTTGTGGAATGTATATTATTTATAATCAATAAACTCAAATGTGATTTTTTTATAATTAGATTCATTTTTTTTTTTTTATCTCAAGGCACCAATTCTAAGCAAAGTAAGAAATAATTCTATCACTTCCAGGCAAACTTTGTCAAATAAAATTTTGTTTTTTGTTTTTTTCATCTTCTTCTTTTCTGATTTAAGTATTAATAAACAGGCCTAGCAGAATAGTTAGTGGATGAGAGGGAGTGGGGAATAGAGACTACATACTTTTAAATATTTTTGGCATATTCTATATAATAAAGATGTAATATGCAAATGGTCATTATGCCGTGAAGCTTAATGATCAGATCACGGATCAGCAGGAGGGTGGTGCAGTGAGCTACAAGCAGGCAGCAGAGAGCTACAGGAGGGGGCAGGGCAGCAAGCTATGAGGGGGGGGCAGAGGGAGTTACAGGAGGGCAAGGCAGCAGGTGGAGAGCTACTGGAGGGCGGCAGCAAGCTACTGGTGAGCTACTGGCGCACGGATTCACGCTCAGGGCTACTAGTAGAATTATAAGATAGTACCTAAAATTTTCTATTAAATTGAAAACTACTGAATGAAATTTTTTTGTTGTTAAAATAATGATAACTACTGAAATGGAAGTGTGTTGTTATTTTTTTCATTCACTTGTCAACTATAAAGTAGAAAGGTATTGTATATTCAATTTTTTCTTTACTAAGATACATATTTCATCCTTCAGCAATTCATTAAAATGAGTATCTGCTACATTTAGTATTACTCTGTAAGACATGGTTGCTACCTTCAATATGCTTAGTCTTTAGTTAGTGAGATAATATAAGGCTCTGAAAAATTAATAAACAAGGGCTTAAGAATAGTTAAGAACACTAATGAAAAAAACACATGAACATAGATAACTTACTGTCACACTGTTAGTTACACCGAGGACAAGTCCATCCCCCTTATAGAGAACTAGAGTCCCTATGCAATAAATTTGTGCAGGGGCCTTGGCCCCGGCACCCGCCTCCCCTCCTGCCGCCGCTGCCACCGGGGGCCTTTGCTGCCTCTGCCTCGGCCTCTGCCCACTGCAGTTTTGTCTGGAAGGAAGGACATTGGAAGGATGTCTGGTCTAATTAGCATATTAAGCTTTTATTATTATAGATAAGCGTGTTGGAAGCAAAATCTAAGCTGTACTTGAAATAAAACACTGGAGGACAGGATGTCTTTCTATATGGATGAGTTGACATAGCAAATGTAAAGACATAGAAAATAGCTCAGAGACAGAACTTTTTCATAATTTCCCTTAAAAAATTATTTTTTTTAAAGTGATACCATTCTAAATCTAGGTATAGCAAACTATGCGTAGCTCTCCTTTGAGATATATGGTGTCAACTTGATTGCTCCAGTCAAGATAAATCACAGTGTGTGCTTTAAAACCATCTATTTAGGTAGAAAAAAAAATGCAGTACAATAAAAGCTGCATTTAGTTTGGGGTGGTGCTGGTGAGAGAGGGGGTGTGACAGAGATGTGATTCAGTCTAAATTCTAGGGCAAATCAAAGGGACTCCTGCCACTCTACCAAATGGCTAAACTTAATGAGACTGTGTGTGCATGCAGCTTCAAAGGCTTCAGGGACCTTTTAAGTTTGTCTTCTGCACTAAATTTAATGGAATCAGCCTCTTAAGTCCCCAAATGGGAAACCTCTTACTGAATTTCATAAATCAAGCAATACTTTTGAAAAGAATGTTTCTAACTCAAACTATGTGTTGTCAAGCAGCTTAACTAATCATAAAATCTCAGAGAAAAGAAACAAAAATTACAAAATTAAATGCCTTTTATATGTCATTAAGAAGACAAGCAACACACCTCATGGGGATAAAAAACATTGGTAGGGAAAGGAGACAAATGCTGATGTGAACTTAAATACTAAAGTACAGGTCACCTAAAGAACCATGCTTACTGATGTAGGAATGGGATGGAGAGCACTCTTTTGTTATAACAACACATTAAAACATTTATTTTAAGTTTAAGAGAGATGAAGGAGCCAAAATATACAGCAAAAGTGGCATTAGCTATTTTCCTAGTTGTTTTAAGTACTTAAGTTTACATAAAAAGTATTTAATAAATAGTTTAGTAGCTGAGAAGAAAAAATCTCCAAGATAGCATTATATAACCTAAAATAAAAGTAAAGTCTCCATGAAGATAAAAGTGAGATATAGCATCCCATTAGGATTATTCTTAGTAGTCCTACCCAACAGGAAGTTATTTTAAAGCCAAATTGTAGTTTTTTACTGTGAGAACTCCATTATAATTCTTACAGATTTACTGGAAGTCTGGCGCACGAAATTCGTGCACGAGTGCAGTCCCTAGGCCTGCCCAGTGATCAAAGTGCGAGTGTCTAGCGTGGAAGGGCAGATCCCAGCTGACCTCTGGGCCCTGGGCAGCACCTGGGCCCCCAGGCCCCTGTGCAGCCCCCTCTGCTGAGTCATCAGGGCCCCACTAAGCTCCCTCAGCACCTGGAATCCGGGCGGCAGCCCCACCCCCCGCCACTGTGGCTGGTCACAGTCTGCAGGGCAATTGGTGGGGTTATAGGGCCCCACTCACACCTGCCTTGGCCTGGCACTGCCCATTCACCTGCTCCACCATCCCACTGTGGTCCTGCTTTCGCCGGGGCCCATCAGGGTGGGCAACACCTCCACTGCCGCTTGCTGCCAGTCACCAACACCCACCATGTTCCGCGCCACTCCCTAGTGGTCAGCACAAGTCATAGTGAGCGGTTGAACTCCCAGTTGAACTCCCAGTCGAGGGGACGATTTGCATATTAGTCTTTTATTATATAGGATTGTTTGCCATTTTTTTCTTTCAATTAGCCCTTTAAATTTAATATTTCATATATTTTGTACAACAAGCAATGGGAAAATAGGAAAGTTAGTATAAATAGATCAGTTTTTGCATTTGCTTATCCTAGTTAAGAAAGGTAAATCTCTACATTGAAACTAATATAATGTTGGTTAAAAATAAATAATTATCAAATTTTAGTGTTTTTTTAAATATATTTTATTGATTTTTACTGAGAGGGAGAAACATCGATGAGAGAGAAACATCTATCAGCTGCCTCTTGCACACCTTACTGGGGATGTGCCTGCAACCAAGTTACATGCCCTTGACCGGAATCGAACCTGGGACCCTTCAGTCCGCAGGCTGGTGCTCTATCCACTGAGCCAAACCAGTTAGGGCTCAAATTTTAGTTCTTAATGTAATCAGTTTTTGTTTTTAGGACTAGAGCTGCATTTAACCTTTGAAGCAGTGTTTAGTATCTCTGCACTGGCTCTGTATTATCATTGAGGGGTTTATGTCACGGTTGGTATCTTGACTAACCTGAATAATATATGTCATCTAGGCAAATGGGTCTTGTGGTGGACTGAAGGATGGCCCCGAAGAGATGCCTGTAACCTGGGAATATTACCTTATGTGGGAAATGATGTGATTAAGTTAAAGATTTGGGGGACTTTATCCTGGATTATCAGGTGACACTAAATGCAATCACAAGTATCTTTATGAGAGAGGTCGAGTGAGTTTTGAGAGACACACACAGAACAGGAAAAAGCAATGGGATCACGGAAGCAGGGACTGGAGTAACAGAGCCACGTTCAAGGAATGCCAACAGCCACCAGAAGCGGGAAGATACCTCTTTCCCAAAGCTTCTGTGGGGATGTGACCTTTTGACTTCTTGGTTTTAGACTTCTAGACTCCAGAATTGTGAGAAAATAAATTTCTGTTGTTTTAAGCCACCCCATTTAGTAGTTTGTTACAGTAGCCACAGGAAACTAACCTAGATTTTTTTTTTTTTTTGTCTATCTAAACTAACATTCCTTTGTGTCCTGTGTTGTGAATGCAAGTTGCCATCTTCTTGTAGACCAAAGATGAGGCAGAGAAAAGACACTTCATCCCGGCTATGCCAATCATACTAATATCCCTCCTTCCCTCACCCGTATAGCCACGGTTGATTAGTCAGGATGCTAACAGGCCAAAACTTAGAAAAGTAGAATGCTTCTCTGGGGTTCTTCTCCCCTGCTCCCCCACCCCCTTAATTTCAGATCTTCTAGTGTCATCTTCTAGTGGCAAATGTGGTGGATGTGAGTCTAGGAACTTCTGGTAACCATGTTTTCAGAAATCATGGGTAAGGCTAGGTGGATAGAATGCAACAGCAAATAGCTACAGTGCCTGGATCAGAAATCCTCAGTACATGATTCTTATGTTACTCATCTTTCATTCATCTTGGCATCTTCATGACTTAGTTATGTCAGTCATAAAGTAAATAGTTAATAAATATTTGCTGAAAAAGTTATGTATTTATATTAGTTTTATTTTCACTGTGAATTCCAGCTTTTCCTAATTATTTCAGAGCCTTTAAAAAGATCTCAGCATTTTAACAGTAAACATAGATATTCAGGGAGATCCTAAGGGCAACAGTCTGAATTTATTTTTTCCAGACACTAATTTGTATCAGCATTAATTGGGCAATGCAGGAGTCACTAATCCAAAGTTGGACGTTGGGATAGAATACACTTTGAAAAGGTTCCATAATCTTTAGTATTATTTTCATAAAAGTCTCAAGTAAGTTGATTTCTGGAGAGCAGTAGATAAAAGAAGTAAAATATATCAAGCTAAAGACGAAGGTGACATTTGTTATCAATCTTAGAACTTCTAGTGTTTAGTTTTCCAATACTCTCAAACTTATATATGCTTACCCTTTTGAAATATTAAATTGCATTTTATCAAAAATTTAAAATAGTAACAGTTGGGTGAGTGAGAATTCATATGAAAATGAAGTATGTTTTCTGAACTAAAATAATATGCAGATATTTTTGTTTTATAAATATGGACATTGATTACTAAAACACACAAATAATGTGTTAAATTAAAAATTACGTGGACAACCTGACATTTCTCACAGATCTTAAATGACTCTAAGTTAATCTACACTTAATAGACATTAGTTCTAACAAGATTCAGAGTTAGACAGTGATGTATCTCTTCACCTGATCCATACTACCTCTTACTATATCATTGAGAGATGAGAGAAGAATTTCATTACCAAGATATATTTGATTACAAAGGTCTCATCATGTTATTTTAATTTACATTTTCTTATAATAAAAAATTCTATATAAATCCAAATAAAATGTGCTCTACTGAATAAATTATATTTAAGCAAATGATTAAATCACACCAAACTTGAAAGATGGTAAGTTTACACTGACTGGATAATTTTATTTCTAAGATCTATGTTTTTCCAAGCTTTCCATTATTGATATAGAGCAGATTGTTTTATAGATTTGATGAATGATATTTTGGATTAGGGAATAATTTTCCTTCTTCCAGTAACAGTTAACTTTATAAACTCTGGCATTATCTTACTTACTAGCAGAGAATGTCTTAAAAAACAAAGCAACCTTAACAACAAAACAAAAAACAACAAAAAGCTTCCAACATTATGTTCAGTACATAATATTATAGGAAAGAGAATTCATAGGTATGATTTTCAACTTCTCATTTAGACTTCTTATTGAAAGCGTATAGATATTATCAAAACATTAAATCAATATGAGTAATGTTTTCTATTTTAATTAACATACATTAATTAATTACACATACTAGGATACACATATCTGATATTTGCTATAAAGGAAGGATAAAAAGAAGAGAATTGTGAGAAATACCAGCAAGAGATATATTAGAAAACAAACACATTCCTAACTATATCTCCTATTAATACAAAGAAAAGGAAGGAAAACTTGTTATCTTCCATAATAGTGATTATTTACTTATTATTAAAAAGTTGAGTTTTATTAAATATTTACTATATAAAGTAATACACGACTATGTGCCAGGAGAATGGTTGGCAGAAAAGTAAAATATGGTAGCACATTCTTTCAATAGAATCCTACCTGAAACAGTACACTACAATGATTTTGTGCACTTAAGTTCATAAATATTTTTGTAATGAACTTTATGATTATTTATTGATTGCATATAATGTAGTGAACTTGGGGAATGATAAACCTAAATAAGCCCCTTTAGTACAGTATTAAACCTAATGGTAAATGGTAGCCACAATCTCTAATATCATCTTTAGAAAATTTATCTCTAGTTTTATTACAAAATCCCACAAATTCCTGTACACATCATGAACTTATTTTGTGCATAATGCTATATCATGTTCAGCATGCTTCCCAAATTTTTTTAAATTCCATGATATATATATATATATATATATATATATATATATATATATATATATAATTTCTCAGATTTAGCAAACTGGATGATGCTAGTTATAGTTTTAGTTTTCATCTTTTCAAATTGATATTGTTTGATATTTCATTTCACTTTTAAGCATTGTTTTCTCTGTTTTGAAGCAGCATTCTTTTGCTTTGATTGTGTTAATGGTAGAACATGTTTTTCTCTGAGTGATTTAAAATTTTGTGCTAATTCTTTCTTCAGTATGTTTAGTTATGTATTTATTTCTTTCAATGGGTGTGATGGTATCTCAGGACAATTTACTGTCATTTCCATGTCTGATGTTGAGTCCAATTTCTTCCACTGGTTGTGAAGAAGTGACAAACCTTCTCCTAAGTAAGATCATGCCTGATTTTGCTTTTGAAGTAGATCTGGAATAATCACTGTTTTCCGCAGTGATTTCATTTCCAGTGAAAACGCAATGAAAATCAATACTCCAGAGAGTTTTAGAAAGGGAAGCAGCTCTTAACTTCTCCAACTGTGGGGCTGAGTCACCACAGTAGATGAACACTCTGTCAGGTCTACTGAGCCATGACGATTGCCTTTTGTGGACATTTAAACTGAAGCATGCATGCTTTGCTTTGGTTAAAAAATGCTTTTAAAAATGTTCTTATACTTCCAGATTTTACTTCAGTAAGTGTGGTTCAAAATTGAGAATTTTACAGGACTCGATAATTTTGCTCATATATTCACATATTGAAAATTTAATGTTGTAATTAAAAAAGCCTTGCATTTCAAAAATTTTAGTCTTAAGCATTGCTAAATGGGGGGAACCTTGGTCCAGGGTTGCGGGCTCGATCCCCAGGAGGAGGCATGCAGGAGGCGGCCAATCAATGATTCTCTCTCATAATTGATGTTTCTCTCCCTCCCCCTCTGAAATGAATAAAAATATATTTTAAAATATATAGGCAGTACAGCACTTTGCTTTAAGAAATACAAATTCATTCTATACATTTGATAAAATGTCAAAGTAAATTTTTTTTGAGATTTTTAAATTGACTTTTTACAGTGAGAGGAAGGGAGAGGGAGATAGAGAAATATTGATGTGTGAGTTAAACATTCATCGGCTGCCTCCTGCACACCATCCACTGGGGATCAAACCTACAACCTGGGCACGTGCCTTGACTAGGAATCAAATCGTCAACCTTTCAGTGCACCAGACAATGTCCAACCACCTAACTGAGCCAAATGGCCAAGGTGCAAGTAACTGTTATTTTTAAACCATAGAAAGTTTCTGGCATTTTAAGAAGATTAATTTTCTAATTATATATGAAAAGCAGTAATGTTTGTACAAGAAGCTTTATTAAACAGGTATGAAAAGACATAAATATATGAGTAAATTAATCTAGAAGTGAATGGTATTAGGACTAAAGAAAATGAGGACAGAAATTTTTATAGTTATCAAACAGTTGTCAGGATTCTGCAATCATATAAAAAAAGGCTGCTATTTGTGGCTTTGCAAATGAAGTTAAATGTTACTTTTGATACATTTGCAAAATAATATAATTGTTCATCTGTATATGTAATATAGAACTATGGAACAAAATTTGTTTCTTTACATTTGAAGTTTTATAAAGTCAAATTTAATTTCTAGATTTTTCAGAGAGATGACAACTACTTCTAAGAGTGTAGTATTTAATTAGAAAAAAGGGATTTTTGAAACAAAAGAATTAAAGATTACTCTTCCCTCTATATATTGGCATAATTCCCTTTAAGATAAGTGGGAGTTATGTATGCACATTAAGGGAAGACGATAAACTAAGCTTCAATTTCAAACATTTTCTCAAAGCACTTTATGAAAGCTTAACTAGAGTGGCTACATGCTTTTCACCCACACTTAGGTGCAAACACTTCCAAGGGGACCACACTTACTTCAAAAACCTAAAATCACAGAAGCATGTCACACTAACCAAGTTCAATAAAAGCCAACCACAAATGGGATGCAAAGTATGTTTTCAATCTTTCTGTAATCACTTCTGAATGGGAAAGAGACCCACCTGGGGCTGAAAATGTATTACCAGTCATTTTAGTAATGCGATTATTTGAAAAAAATATAACTACTGAAAAATGCCATTGACACAAAATACCAACTAAATATATAAATACACATGCACATACAGTATAATTATATATATAAATATAAGTCGAATCCAAACTTTCAAGTACATGGACAGAAAAATATTGTGTAAATATAAGGGAAGAGATAAACACCCTTTATCTCTTTCAAGCAACATCATTGTTGCTTGATTCACTTAGAATAATTGATAATTATTTACATATTATTCATGCATGGAAAACCTTATAATCAGGGGTAATAGAGAAGTGACCTTCAAGTTTATGGCAAATTTAGTTCTCTAGCTAAAATCTCTATCACCTTGAAAGGGTAGATGACATTTCAATATTCCCTAAGTGGTGCTATAAAATTTTTCTTCTTTCATCTTTCTTCCTAACTTCCAGAATTTTTTTTGTTGTTGTTATATTTAAAGCTATAGATGTACTTAATGTCCTTGTGGAACTCATCTTTTCCCATAGAAAAAGGTGAAAAATACCGTGGGCATCTTGCAAAAGATCAAGAATGACAGGGTGTTACCACCTTCCTTATTCACATTTGCAGGGAAGTTTGAAATCAATTGGTTAGCCTGAAACAATTTATTAAATGTCTATTAATGCCTTCTATTGTTATGACCACTGAAGGCAATACAAAAAATAGCTTATAATACGTAGTTTCTGCCATATACTATTCGTTTGTTGCAAATGAATATACATGAAATAAAGACTAATAAAGAATTTAGCTAGGTCATAAAAATGATAAAGGCAACAAGTGTTTGACAATTAGGGAGATGAATGTGAGATTTAATAGTCAAGAAATAATTTGTGGCCCTGCTAGTGTGGCTCCAGTGTTGAAAATCGACCTATGAACCATAAGGTCATGGTTTGATTCCCAGTCGGGGCACATGTCAAGTTGCAGCCTCTATCCCTAGTGTGGGGTGTGCAGGAGGCAGCCAATCAATGATTCTCTCTCATCATTGATGTTTCTATCTCTCTCTCCCTTCCTCTCTGAAATATATATATACTAGTGGCCTGGTGCACAAAATTCGTGCACAGGACAGGGTGTCCCTCAGCCCAGCCTGCACCCTCTCCATTCTGGGACTCCTCAAAGGCTGTCCTACTGCCGGTTTACAGGGATCGGGCCTCAACCGGCAGTCAGACATCCCTCTCATAATCCGGGACTGATGGCTCCTAACTGCTCACCTGCCTGCCTGTCTGCCTGCCTGTTTGCCCCTAACCACTCTGCCTGCCAGCCTGCTCGCCCCCAAATGCCCCCTCGCCAGCCTGATCACCCCCAACTGACCCCTACGCTAGTGTGCTTGCCCCCAACTGCCTCCCATGCTAGTGTGCTCACCCCCAAGTGCCCCCCTTGCTGGCCTGCTCGCCCTCACCTTCCCTCCCCACTGGCCTGCTTGCCCCCAACTGCCCCCTTGCTGGCATGCTCACTCCAAACTGCCCCCTCTATCCTGATCAACTCCAACTGACCCCCACTGATGTCCTGCTTTCTCCCAACTGGACCCCCTGCTGGTCTGCTTACCCCCAATGGCCCCACCCCCCACCAGCCTGATCACTCACAACTGCTGTCCCATCCTGGCCTGCTCACCCCCAAATGCCCCCCCACTGGCCTGCTTGCGCCCACCTTCCCTCCCCACTGGACTGCTTGCCCCCAACTGCCCCCCTGCTGGCCTGTTCACTCCAAACTGACCTGCTATCCTGATCACCTCCAACTGACCCCCACTGATGTCCTTCTTGCCCCCAACTGGCCCCCCTGCTAGTCTGCTTACCACCAATGGCCATGCCCCCACCAGCCTGATCACTCACAACTGCTGTCCCATCCTGGCCTGATCACCCAAAACTGCCTTCCCCTCTTGGCCTCTAACTGCCTCTACCTCGGCCCTGCCACCATGGCTTTGTCCAGAAGAACATCTGGAAGGTCTCCCAGTCTAATTAGCATATTACCCTTTTATTAGTATAGATAGAAGCCTGGTGCATGGGTGGGGGCCAGCTGGTTTGCCCTGAAAGGTGTCCCGGATCAGGGTGGGGGTTCCCTTGGGGTGTGGGGTGGCCTGGGTGAGGGGCTGCAGGCCGTTTTCAGGCTGGTCAAGCCCCCCAGTGGGGACCCTCACTCCATTGGGGTGTGGCCAGCCTGAGTGAGGGGCTGAAGGCTGTTTTCAAGCTGTCCACACCCCCTTCAGGGTGGGGGTCTCCACTGGGGTGCATGGCCAGCCTTGGTGAGGGGCTGATGGCTGTTTTCAGGCTGGCCATGCTCCCCAGTGATCCAGGTTCCCAGCCCCTCCTTTTTTTCTTTCTTTTTCTTTTTTTTCAGTGCCTCCGCTCAAGTGCCTCTGCTCAAGGGCAGGCTGGAAGCAGGTATCTGGGATTTATTTATCTTCTATAATTGAAACTTAGTAGCTTTGAGTGGAGGCCAGGGCTGGCCAGGGTGGGTGGGAAGCTCAGCTTTTCCATTGCCGGGGGCAACCCAAGCTTCCTGCTCACTCCAGCTCCATGGCCCCTGCCATCTTTGTTGGGTTAATTTTCATACTTGCTCCTGATTGGCTGGTGGGCATGGCTGGTGGGTATAGCAGAGGTATGGTCAATTTGCATGGTTCTCTTTTATTAAGTAGACACACACACACACACACACACACACACACACACACACACACACACACTAGTGGCCCGGTGCACGAAATTTGTGCACATTAAAAGGGAATTAATTAGAGGAAATATTTTAATATTGCTATTTGCCCTTTCTCTATAATAGAAGTGTCAGAGATGAAAAAAAAATTAATAAAATGTATATGAAAATCTCCCTCCTGTCAGAGTCTGGGCGCACCGTGGGACCTAGAGTCAAGTCCCTGCCCATCACCCATGTGTGCTTCAAAAATGCAGGAGACCCAGACCCAGCCATCCCTACCCCTGTCAAACCCCTCTGGGTGGGGGGGCACAGCCTCAGGTCCCCCAGCCTGGTGCCAGGTGGGGGGCGCAGACTCAGGTCCCCAATCAAGCTCAGTCTCAGGTCCCCTGGCCTGGCACTGGGGTGGGGAGTGCAGCCTGAGGTCCCCTGTCAAGCCCTGCCAGGTGGGGAATGCGGCTTGAGGTCCCCCAGCTTGGCACTGGGGCAGGGGAGCATGGCCTGAGGTCCCTATCGAGCCCTGCTGGGCTGGGGGCATGGCCTGAGGTCCCCTGGCCCAGCATTGAGGTTGGGGGCACGGCATGAGGTCTCCCAGCCCGGCGTCAGAGCAGGGGGTGCAGCCTGAGGTCCCCCATCAAGCCCCACCAGACGGGGGCTGTCGTCTGAGGTCCCCTGTCAAGCCCCGCCAGGTGAGGGATGTGGCCTGAGGTCTCTGTCAAGCCCTACCAGGCAAGGGGCATAGCCTGAGGTCCTCCGGCCCGGCGCCAGGTTGGGGGGCATGGCCTGAGGTCCTCCGGCCCGGCGCCAGGTTGGGGGGCATGGCCTGAGGTCCTCAGGCCCAGCACCAGGGTGGAGGGCATGGCCTGAGGTCTCCCAGCCCGGCGCCAGGGTGGGCGGCATGGCCTGAGGTCCCTTGCCCTGGCCAGAAGCCATGCAGCCTCAGGTCCTTGCTGTTCGGTCGTGACGTTACAGCATCCTGGCTAATTTGCATATTCTTCTATTTTATATATATATATATATATATATATATATATATATATATATATATATTTTTTTTTTAAATAAATAATTTGTGAATTAGGTAGTTCTCAAATAGGAGAAAACTGAGTAGTGGTTTGAGAAAGGAATGGTATGGCATTAGTGAGTTATCAGCTTTTTTGAAACAAAGCATGTTTTGGGGAGCATCATAGGGTGGGAAATATGGAGACAGGTAAGAATAGGAATGATTATGAAAGGGCTTGAAAAAGAGAGGCATTTGAGAGAAAATAGGGAGTCAATGGAAACACATTACATTGTTTAGTAATTTCATCTAGAAGTATAAGAGAAAATATGATTGGACAGGGTAAGGTTGGAAACAGAAAAACATAAAAACAATCATTATTATCTGGATATGATACAAAGAGATCCTGGCCTCAGTTGGAATTCATGGTAATTGCCAAAGTATGGGAAATACATATTCTTGATTGGCTGCTAAGAAATGTTATGTAGGTATTCTTAAGCAAGATAAATGAGTTTTAAAAACTTTATTTAGATTCAGAAGCATGATGAGATAAATAAATCCATGAGATTATAGGAGACATATTTTTAAAATATCTTAAGAATTTTCAATTATTCTAAGTGATGTACAGGGTACAGTGTCTCAAACTCTAGTTGCAGTGCACTGTTTGATTTGCTGCCTGAGTTGATTACTAGTCACAAGTATAAGTATTGTGATTATTAGTCACAAGAGCAAATTGTTCTTTTGGATAGAGGAGATTTGTATGCTAAAATTTACATTTGAGAATGGAACTCCTGAGATAAGGTGAAAGAAATATTAAAGAACAAAAAATACTAATACATCAAAGGCAAAAGGGGAAATAAAAACTAAAATAAGAAGCAGAAAATAAAAGTCAAGAGAGCAGTAAAATTTTTACTTAAGTTTGGAAACTCTGAGCATCCTGAAGGTATGAAGGAGGCATGAAGATAGAGCAGAAAAAGCCCTGACCTAGAACAGACACCAGGTCTATCAGTGTTTGTGTCCCATCTAGCTGGGTGAGCAGGGGTAAAAGCAACTGCCCTTCAGAAAACTAAGAAGCCTAAACTAGTTGATTTTAAAAATAGTATTTAATTTTTAATGAATGTATAAGTTACATATATTATTATTAGTTGATTTCTAATTATCCTGTTTTCATAAGGACTTATCATTTACAAGAAACAGAAATGCATCCAGGTTGGTTTGGATAATAAATTGGAAATAAATGTCCAGGGAAGTAATAGAGACATGAAAATCTCAGCAGACACATAACCGAGTCTCATGAAAAAGTGAAATATCACTCCATCACTCAAAATACATCAGGCCTTTCAGTAACCTAAAGCATGCTGCTGACACTCAAACATATCAGAGGGTTGCTAAGCTTGTGACTTAGAGTCTCCCTATCTGCATCTGGGTCTACCTATTTTTCCTTTGCTTCTGATTTAGCAACTAAACTCTTCAAGTCCTTTTTCTAATTGGAGAACTAGAAACTGCTTAATTATATCTACTACTCTCATTATTGTATCAATTTATATTTTGCTAATATCTGCTACTGTGCCTCTTCCTTCTCTGTCCTTTAATACACCCTCCATTTCTTTTGGTATTCTATACTTTAAAAATTCTAAAAAAGAGCTGACTGGTTTGGGCAGTCATCATGATTCACTATAAAGTACCATTGTGGTATTGTAGTAGATCTCACAGATCAATGGGTCAGCTTATGAGTGTCAATCCTTCTTATTTTGGCCAGCGCAGAGAGGCTGTGTCCTACAGGGCGTGAAAACCAAAATGTGCAAACTCTTCAACAGAGATTTGTGATCATGGCATGAAACATGAGGCTTATTGGAAAACTGCAGTTATAACTGGCAACAATATCATGTGATCTGTCCAATATAGGCCCTCTTGATTTTATTCTAAATAAAAACATAACAATTACCATGTATTAGACATTTATCAGTTTTCAATGTTTAAAAATTCAAGCATATTAACTATGTTTTCACAGTAATTCCTGTGCCAGTTTGTTTTATTTATGCTATGCTTGAAATAGAGAAACAGGTGAGAAAGTTAGAGTGGTTTTCTGAGCTGGTCAAGACAGAAGAGCTGTCATTACACAGAACTGAGATTTGAAGTCCCATTTTTCTGACCCTAAATGCCTACTGTTCTACTTGTCTCAGAATCCCATCACTCTTCCATCCTCCTCTTCCTTATCAAGGGTGTAAAGACCCTACTAGATGTCATGGAGTATATTATCTACTTTAAGGAAATATGGTGATTTTGGTGACAAGAAAGTTACTGAGATTTATGAAGGTCCTTGAGAATAACCAGATATTATTAATCATCTTTGGGCACACTCCAATTAATACCTCATAGAGTTTATCCATTATACTGTTTGCTAGCATGCCTGTTTTATGGATAAAGTAATAAAACCAGAAAAAATATCAGAAATCTACATGGCAATCATCTTTAAGATTTGGGGAATTGGTGACATTTCTGGATTCTAGTAGACAATGAAAAGCAGAACATCTGCCCAATTTCAAAGATAGTTAAGGAAAAAGTAGTTAAAGAAAAAAATACAAATGGAAGATAAAATCAAATACCTAGGAATACATTTAACCAAGGAAGTAAAAGACCTGCAGTCAGAAAGTTATAAGACTCTGCAGAAAGATATTGAAGAAGATACAAATAAATAAAACCATATACTGTGCTGACGGATTGGAATAGGTAACATCATTACAATGTCCATAATGCCCATAGCAATATAAAAATTCAATCCAATTCATATTAAAAAAAACATCAGTGGCATTTTTTTTTACAAAACTAGAACAAATAAAATAATTTAAATGAAATCACAAAAGACCCCAAATATCCAAAGCAAACTGAGAAAGAACAAAGTTTGCATTGTTATGGTACCTGATATCAAACTATACTATAAGACTATAGTTATCAAAACACCAGGTTGTGGGCATAAAAAATATATAGATCAATAGAACACAGAGATAAATCATTCCTATATGTTCAATTAATCTTTGACAAAGAAAGCAAGAACATACAATGGGTAAAGACAATCTATTCAATAAATAGGGTTGAGAGAATTGAACAGATACATGCAAAAAAAGAAATGTGCTATTTCATTTTTTAGTAGCAAATATGTGTATAGGGCCGTGGTCGGCAAACTGTGGCTCGTGAGCCACATGCAGCTCTTTAGCCCCTTGAGTGTGGCTCTTCCACAAAATACCATGGCCTGGGCGATTCTATTTTGAAGAAGTGGCGTTAGAAGAAGTTTAAGTTTAAAAAATTTGGGTCTCAAAAGAAATTTTAATCGTTGTACTGTTGATATTTGGCTCTGTTGACTAATGAGTTTGCCAACCACTGGATAGGGCATCTTATTAAAATTTGAGGCATATCTGAAAAAATAAACAAAGAAATAAAATAATAAGGCAGTTTTAATAATGACAACTGTATTAGTTTTATTGGGTTGCCATAACAAAGTACCAAAGACTCGGTCACTTAAACAATAAAATTCTATTCCTTCACAGGTCTGGAAGATAGAAGTCCAAGATTAAAGCTTTAGCAGAGTTGGTTTCTTCTGATACCTCTCTCCTTGGCTCATAAATGGCTGTGTTCTCTATGTGTCTTCACATGATCTTCCCTCTGTGTGTGTCTTATCTCCTCTTCTTATAAGGGAACCAGAAATATTGGCTTATGTCTAACTGTATACTCATTTACACTTAAATACCTCTTTAAAGGTCCTATATCCATACAGTCACATTTTGAGGTGCTAGACTTTAACATATGAATTTTGGGGATACACATTTAAGCCCATAATGGTATCCATATAAGGAATTGGCTAACATTATTTCAAGCACTAAGGACAACACTTATAATTTGCTTAACACATCAAATAGCAAGAAGACTGCTATGATGGGAGCATGGCAAGTAATGAGATTGAATTGATCACCAAGAGCCGAATCACATACGGCCTTAGAGGGCATGGCAAGGAGTTTTCATTTCACTTTATTTACAATAGAAAGCAAATGTAGGTATAGTAGCAGAATGTAATCTGAATTGAGCGATAATGGGCCCTCTGGCTTCTCTGTGAACAATAAAGCATAGAGCAACAGAAAGAGCAAGCTCTCTTAGAAGTTGCTTCAGTAATTAGTCCAGATAAAAGAAGCTGCTGTGTTGAACTAGGCAGCTGTAAATTTGGTTAGCACTGGTCAGATTACACACTTGAAATTTTTTTGAGGTATAGTCAATGAGGCATAAAATAGAATAAATGTTATGTGATAAGAAAAAGAAAGAATTAAAAATAGTCATTCAGTTTTGCCTCAGCTTTTATATTGGAGACAGAAAAGTCATGCTGGGTTACTACAGAAAACTTAATAAGGATATAAGTGTGTGTAAATTGTACAAAAGTAGATTTAATATCAGTTTAGGAAATTTATTTTAACTAGAAATTTTGAAATTACAATATGTTGTCTTATGGGAAAATTGATATCTGTCATCTGAATTGGGCAAGTTGAGCAAGGTGGGAGATTAGATGACATCTAATCCTTTTCCATTTTAGGGCTGTATGATTGAAAGAAATCTTTCTAGGGATAATATCAGCAATGATTTACAGGCTTATAAATATAAACATTTATTATGATTTAACCGTCACAAACTATTGATATTAGTGCTTTGGGGAACAAATTCTAATGGATAAATATAATCAATGCAATTGGATTTCAGATCAAAATTTTAATTTCTAAAATATATCATGGAAACAGTTTTAATTAAACCATTATTGAGTATGTAAATGTGCATTTCATTTCAGTGTAAGGAAAGTTGCTTTATTTCTCAAAATAATATTGATGGCAAATTACTTGTTGAGAAATCTGAGCTCTATAGGTCACGATCTCACTTTAATTACTATTAAAACTTTCGTCTGGTACTATTAATTAAAGAACCAAGATTAATTGTGGCCCCAGGGTGGAATGTTAGCTTTTTTTTTTAATTTTACTTTTTCCCATTACCATTTATCCCCTCTATGTATGCACTCTTCCACCTTCATCCACACCCCTCCCCACCCTGTAATCACCACATTGTTTTCAATGTCCATGAACGCTCTCTCTCTCTCTCTCTCTCTCTCCCTCTCTCCCCCTCCTTCCCTCCCTCTGTTTCTCTCTTTCCCTCTTTTTCTGATCAGTCACTCTTTTTTTTAATGGACTTAATATAAGGAAGACATAATGGTAAATGCACTCTTGGTTAGGTAATGATGGAAGGGTGGACCTTTTGCAAACCTTCAATATTATATAACTGATCACACACACTTAGAATATGTAAGACACACGGATTATGCTATGTTTGGAGAGTCTCAGAGACCCTGAAATGTTGATCTTTGCTTTGCTTCATTTTTTTCTTTGCTTTTCTTTCTTTTAAAAATAAAACAGGCAATAAAGTCACAAAATGCAAATAAAAACAGCTAGTCTTTCAACAATAGACATAAGTTAACAGTCCATCCAACTTGGCAGACAGAATAAAAGCTCTTCAAATAAACAAAGATCCCAAAACATTGGTTGTCAATATCATCCATTTGTCAATGTCTAGAGAAGTTGAAAAATAAGAACTGGAATATTCTGATTTCTCCATGGTCCAGTGGTATCTTTTCTTTTTCTTTTTTTCTTTCTTTTTTTAAAAAAGTTTATGTTTATTATTGTAAGTATTACAGATGGACTATCTTTTCCCACAGTTGACCACCTCCACCAATTCCCGACCCCTCCCCTGCCTCCCCTGCACTAGTGTTTGTCCATGGGCTATGCATATATGCATATAATTTCTTTTGGTTAATCTCTTCCCACCCATCCCAACTCCCTTCCTGCTGAAATATATCCCTCTGTTTCATATTTCAATGTCTCTGGATCTAATTCTTTCATCAGTTTTTCTCATTAGATTACACATATAAGTGAGGTCATGTGATACTTGTCTTTTTCTGATTAACTTATTTTGCTTAGCATAATACTCTCTAGATTCCTCCATGAGGTCTAGAAGGAGAAGAGGTCTTTCTTTTTTACAGCTGCATAGTATTCCATTATGTAAATGTACTGCCATTTTTAATCCATCCATCTACTGATGGGCACTTGGGCTGTTTCCAGACTTTAGCTACTGCAAATTGCACTTCTATGAACATAGGGGTGCATCCATTCTTTCTGATTGGTGTTTCGGGTTTCTTATGATAAATTCCTAGAAGTGGGATCACTGGGTCAAATGGCAGTTCCATTTCTAATATTTTGAGTGAACTCCACACTGTTTGCCATAGCTTTTATACCAGTATGCACTCCCACCAGCAGTGCACTAGGGTTTCCTTTTCTTCACATCCTCACCAGCACTTGTTTTTTGTTGATTTATTGATGACAGCCATTCTGACAGGTGTGAGATGGTACCTCATTGTCATTTTTATTTGCATCTCTCTGATAATTAGTGACATTGAGGATTTTTTCATAGGTCTCTTGGCCATTTGTATTTCCTCTTTGGAGAAGTGTCTATTTAGGTCCTTTGCCTATATTGTAATTGAGTTGTTTAGTTGTATGAGTCCATTATATATTTTAGAAATTAACCTTTTATCAGATGTATCATTGCAAATATGTTCTCCCATACTGTGGGTTATCTTTTCATTTTGATGCTGGTTTATTTTGCTGTACAGAAGGTTGTTTGGTTTGATGTAGTCCTGTTTATCTTTTTCCTATGTTTGTCTTGCCCTAGGTATTGTATTAGTGAATATTCTGATGTCTGATATTTTGCTGCCTACATTTTCTTCGAGAATTGTAATGACTTCACTGCTTACATTGAAGTCTTTTATTCATTTTTAGTTTATTATTGTGTATGGTGTACGTTGGTGGTCTAGCTTTATTTTTTTGCATGTATCTGTCCAATTTTCCCAATACCACTTATTGAATAAACTGTCTTGACTCCATTGTATGATCTTGCCTCTTTTGTCAAATATTAATTGAGCATAATGGCTTGGGATGATTTCTGGGTTCTCTGTTCAGTTTAATTGATCTATATGCCTGTTCTTGTTGCCAGTATCAGGCTGTTTTGAGTACAGTGGCTTTGTAATATAGCTTGCTATCTGGTATTGTGATCCCTCCAACTTTGTTCTTCTTTCTCAGGATTGCTGTGGCTATTCAGGGTCTTCTTTTGTCTCCATTTGAATTTTTGGAGAGTTTATTCTACGTCTGTGAAATATGATGTTGGTATTTTAACAGGGATTGCATTAAATCTATAGATTGCTTTGTGTAGTATGGACATTTTAATGATGTTAATTCTGCCAATCCATGAACACAGTATATTCTTCCACTTATTTATATTTTCTTCTATCTCTTTTTTCGTAGTCCTGTAGTTTTCTGAGTACAGGTCTTTTACCGCCTTTGTTAAATTTATTTCTAAATTATTGTAATTTTTTGTTGCAATGGTAAATGGGTTTTTATTTTTTTTAGCATAGGTATCTGGGGCTTTAGAGATCTGATACAGCCTCGTTCCTGTTGGGGAAGGTGCTCCTAGACTGCAGGAGAGGTAGATGTATTCCTCCCCTCCTTTCCCAGTACTGGCTGGCTCAACTCACAGGGCATGCTGGTCAGCTTCTCCACAATGCAGACACAAAGCCCAGCCCGCGCTGACCTGTCTCCCTCATGTAAGCCTTCCCAGTGCATGCCATTGGGCGGCGTCCAAAAACCCAAAACATATAAAGAAAAAAATAAGCACAAAACCTACTGTGAAGGCAGCTTCAGTCTCTCTCCTGAAGGGGCTCTCTTCCCCTTCCCTGCTCCACAGTTCAGATGCTTTCGGGGGCTCTGCAGAATGTCTTTCTGGACAGCAGAAGGCCCCTTTAGGTGACTGTTGGGTGAAGCCCACAGGCCCCTTGCTGTTCTGGGCCACACACCACGGCACAGCCTTCCCAGCAGTCAGAGTCTGGAATGAACCTCTCCTTCCAGGGCTGCGGATATTGGTTGCGTTCTTTTCTGGGCAGGTATTGACTCCACTTCCACCTCCCAGGCAGACTGTTCCCATGAATCCCTCCGCCCCACACAGGCTCTCCTTCCCCTATCCACGGCTCAGGGTCTGAGAGGCCTGCCTTTGGACGCCAGGCCACACTCCTAAGGGGAGCGAGCTTTGCAGCCACTACCCCTCGGGTCTCTCAGCTGAGCACTGGCTCTAGGGGGCTCCTCCTTTCCCTGACTCCCCTCTTTTACCAGTCTCTACATTTGTTTCTTTAGTGCTCCTTGGACAAAGTATGTCCAATCAGCGATACTTCTCTCTCTCTCTCTTTTTTTTTTTTTTCAAAATGACTGCACAGCATGTTAGCTGTAAGTCCCGTCTATGACTGGGAGCAAGGGCCCTCAGTCTCTTGCTACGGTGCAGCCACCTTTGCTTCTCCTAGAGTTTTATTAGTACTTGAGATTTAAGTGTGGATGGCACTGCTTGGAGCAACAATAACAAAACCATGTATTCTGAGCACAGTGAAGTCTCTTTATCACACATAATAGAAATATAGGGTATCCTATAGATAACATTAGGGAGTATTTGAACAATTAATTTTTCTCTGAGGCATAAAAATAGAAACCAAAATGCCAATTTGGATTGCCTTTTAGGATTGCATTCTATTTGCCTCATCAGAAGGTCCCTGTCTAACCAACCCCTTACCCAGTGTGGCATCCAACTTAATGATGTTCCCTTATATGGGCTTTTCCTCCTCTATTTTGCTCATTATAGTTCCCTCATGTTCCCTTGGATCAATTTTTATGTACATTAGTGGTCCACGGCACTCGCTTTTCAGTGGTGGTGGGTAGAGAGAAAAGAAACGCAGGTTAAGAGATATTTGTACTGGATGTGGCATAGAAAACAAAGCCTCAGAATGGATTCTGGAGCTGAATTACTCAGTGTCCAGGCAGTAATATGGACCCCATTGCTGATAATAAGTGAGGTTGTATTAATTCCTTCAACAATGGCATCATGATTTCTAAGAAAATTCCAAAGATAGATAGGGATAGAGTGTAGATGTAGTGTGACTTACTAATGTAGAAACATTAGACTGTTATTTGTTGTAGGAAACTAGAGGCCCGATGCACAAAATTTGTGCAAGGGGCTTGGTCCTTGCAGCCCTGGCTGCCTCATGGCCCCACGGCCCCACGGCCCCATGGCCCCACAGCCCTGCCCACTGATCATTCTGGAAGGTCGTTCCAGAAGGTCATTCCACCGTCTGGTCCAATTAGCATATTAGCTCTTTATTATATAGGTTTGGAGAACCATCACTGAGTATGTCACAAAGGGGGTATAGAAAACACCTTTCAGCATAACAATAAGGAATGTACTGGTGATGAGAATATTGGCATCCTTGAGAAGCTCAGAATGTCTGTATTCTAGAAACCTAGGCTAAAAATACATTTAGCTGGTATCAATAGGGTTTATAGAATATCAGAGTGACAGTGATCGTGTGATGCTACCTATCAGAGATCAAGTGCACTAAATCACCATAATGGGCATCAGGGTCTGAATGGCAATTAACATCCTTGAGCTACAAGTCTGTGGTGATGGCTAATTGGTCATAATATTGCTAGTTGTGAGAGAGACGAATAGTTGTCTATAGTGATTTTGACTTGTTTAACTAGAAAATATCACAAACTGCCAAGCTAAACTTCAACCACCAAAATAGAAAGTTGCAATTCTTCACCAGTGTCTAGATCTAATAAGTTCAGATATGTAGAACTATTAATTGAAGAAAAGGCTGAAAACCTATCACCAGTATATGTGGTCAGTATTTTCCCAATCATTTCACAATGGGACCTAGAGCCATTTCCTAATGTAGCTGTGCAATGAAACAAACAAAATATTTAGATCTTTTGGGACTTTTTAGGGGTAATTTTACATATACTCTAGAGGCCTGGTGCATAAAAATTCATGCATGTCGGGAGCGACCTCAGTTGACAAAGTCCTGAGAGGGCAGGTTTCACAAAGTGGCCTGCCTGTTCCCAAGGTTAGTCATACATCCTGCCCCCCTTAGGCTTAGAGACCCCTAAGCACAATAGTTTAGTAATCACACATTCTGCCCCCTAGAGCTTAGTTAACCTTTAAGCACAGTTAATGTATAAGCGTAATTATCCTTCAGCAAGAAGCATGGCTAGACTATATGATGGAAAGGAATTTAGGTGGCGTCAGAGGTGTGTGTATAGGTATAGCCATTAGGATCTTAGCTAAGATAAGGAGCTTCATGTAAAGGTCAGTAGGAAATCTTAAACAAAGGGGTATAATTATGCTTGCCACATTATAGGAATGATGTAATGTATGAAATGTAACTGACCATGTATAAAAGTGTGGAGAAAAATAAACTCGGGATGGCAAGCGGGAAGTGCTTCCATCCTCCCGATCCCATCCTGTTTTCTGGCTATCATTTCTCATCCTCACCCCCCTTGCAGGTACTGTTCAACTGATGCCGGCAGGCTCCAGCACATGCACTTGGGGGAAGGTCCCTCAGTCCGGCCTGCACCCTCTTGCAGTCTGGGAGCCCTCAGGAGATGCCTGACTGACAGCTTAGGCCCACTTCCTGGAGTGAGCCTAAGCCGCAGTCGGGCCTCCCTCTGCAGGAGGCGACCGGGCGGGCCGATCAAGGGATAGCACCAGCCGGCCCCACCCCCAACGATCACCCCTTCACCACCACTGGTCGCCACTGTCCCCTCATTGCCATCCCCCCCACCCACTGGCACGTGCCTTAGTTGGCCTGGCACTGCCAGCTGGCTGGCCCCGCCCCCTGCCAACTGGTTGTTCCACAGTTTGGTCAATTTGCATATTACGCTTTTATTATATAGGACTAGAGGCCCAGCACATGAAACCATGCGCAGTTAGGGTCCCTAGGCCTAGCCTGGCCTCCATCGCTGGCCTTTGCCTCCCTGTGATGCTACGTGAAGCTTCCCACCCGAGATGCTCCACGATGCTCATGGCCCCTCAACTGCTCCGTGAGACTCCCCCTGCCCCACCATTGCTCCATGAAGCTCCCCCCACCCTGCCACTGTTCTGCAAGGCTTCTCCAGCCCTGCCATGCTTTGCTAAATTCCCCCCGCCCCGCCACTGCTCCATGAAACACCCCCCCCCCCACACACCCCTCGACTGCTCCGCGAAATTCCCCCACCCCACAACTGCTTGGAAAAGTTTGCTGCTGCCCCATGAAGCTTGCAGCTGGATGCTCCACAAAACTCCCCCCCACCATTGTTCCGTGAGGCTCCCCCCACCCTGTAACTGCTCTGTGAAACTCCCCCTACCCTGAAACTGCTTTGAGAAACTCGCTGCCACCCAGTGACTGCTCCTCTAAGCTCGCTGCCACCCTGCAAAGCAGCCCACCACCTTCGCTGCCATTCAACAGTCCCCAGGCCCGCCTGCCACCACCCCTCCTCATGGCGAGCGGCTTGGGGTCCGGGGGGAGAGGAGGACTGAGAGGTGCTCCATGTACTTCCACGGTGACTGGTTGTTCATTTGGTCATGATGGCACCTGGCTCCTTATATATTAGGATGATTTCTGAAAAGTTGCCAATGGTTTGCCCTATTGTTTAGGGTCCTGCAAGAATATGATAGATGAGAAAGTCTGGACAGAAGACCCTGGAGTGGGCATAAAGGGTATGAATCATCATGTGTGTTTTATTTAATGCTCGTCAGAGAGAACCTACCTCAGAAGATTTGCTCAGTCAGTATGTGGAACAGACAATAACATCTTGTAAATATCAGGCTACCTTTCTCCTTGACTAACCAGTGCTTTTGCAATAGGCCCACAACAAAGGAGAGCTGTGGAAACGGGGTTCATCCTGCTCACCAAAGTACTGTTAATGCCAAATGCTACCATCTATCATTAGAAAAATGATATATGATATTTATGGACCAAAGGCTTGTGATATTAAGGTTAAATAAGTCTCTGTAATAGGTTGTTTAAAGGATGGTTTGTACAGACTTTAAAAATAAAGATCACTATGAGCCATCATGGGTCATAAAAATGAAATCATTCTAAATAAAATGCATTCCCTTTATTTTGATATAATTAGTAAAATAGTAGATGACTGGAAAGCAATATAATTGTGTTATATGCCTCTGGGAAGGAAATTTTCATCTGCTTTTCCTAATAATTTCTGCAGATCCTAAATGGTACATTTAGTAGTCTAAAAAGTATGCATGGTTTCAATATATGAGTCATTTTCAGTGATAAAACTGGACACATTATGCCAAAAAATTTACTCTGAAAAGTATGGTGATGAAATGAGAAGACCACACTAGCAATATGACCCAGTAAAGGCAAATTTATAAGATAAAAAATATTGAGTTGTACAGTTTTTCTTTCTTTAAGTGACCTGGACAAAATGAGATGAAAAGAGATTTAAAAGAGTAAATAAAATTTAACTTTAAAATAATTATCATTTCTTTGTAAAATTGAGAATAAAAAAAATCTTCATATTTTTTGATAGCTGTCATGCTTATGTAGGAGTAAGAGGTGACTACTTCTCATCAGGAGAAAAAGATTCACTCTCCGGAGAAAAATTACTAAAAAATGTTTTCAGCTGTATTGTTTTTACTAACAATTATTTCTAAAATGTCTTCAACAGGATTTGCTGGAAAGCATCTTCTGAAATAATGAACAAACTCATTTTTTTAAGTATTCTTTTGATAATGTGTTACAATGAGAATAATTAGATTCTAGGGATATTTAAAAAAGCAATGCAATTTGAGTGATATTGACATACCGTATTTTCTGGCGTATAAGATGACTTTTTAACCCAGGAAAATCTTCTATATGCCCAGTCGTCTTATACACCGGAAAATATGGTAGTAATTTAAATTTTTTTTTTTTTTTTATTTCAGAGAGGAATGGAAAAGAAGAGAGAGATATAAACATCAAAGATGAGAGAGGATCATTGATGGGCTGCCTACTGCACATCTCATACTGGGGATCAAGCCTGAAACCCAGGCATGTGCCCTGACCAGGAATTGAACCATGACCTCCTGGTTCATAGGTCGGTGCTCAACCACTGAGGAACATTGGCCAGGCAGTAATTTTTTTTTCTGCATCTAATGATTCATCCTGCTAAAAATTTTTCAAGAACACAAAAGTTTTAAGAGTGGTTTGTTTTTGCTTTGTCATGCATATAATCAATACAAGCTCTATTTCAAAGGATACACTCTTACAGTTAATTATGTTATTTTTACAGAAAAAAGTAGTTAAAAACAATAGACTACATATTTGTAAGAAAAAAAAGTATTTTTGAAAAGTGGGTCACATTTTAACCTCCTATGTGCATACAAACAATTAAGATCACTTAATGAAGCCTTCTATAACTTTGGAACAGAACTTTCCCCCAAGGGTATACAAATTATTAATTTCAATAATATTTCACACTTGTGATTATAAACATCCTGTTTAAAAGCAAAGAATAATGCATTGAGGCGCAAAGACTCTAATATAAATGTATTATTTTTCAGTTCTATGTTGGCTAATTTTATTGAAATTGCTTAAAATAATTAAAATATGAACAAAATAGCTATATCTTTAAAATATAGTTGCTATTATAAGATGTTGAGGTATCATGTCACCGATAATAGCTATTAGAAAATCAATATTATGTCTCCTAAAAGATAACATAATTGTTGTAATAATTTGGAAACTCGAGGAGAAGCCAAGATGGCGGCGGAGGTGAACGGCTGATCTGCTGCCTCGCATGGCAGTTTTGGAAAAACAACTAAAAGATGGACTGGTGAGCGCGGCGACTCCTGCTCGCGTCTCCCCAGACCGGGCGGCGGCTCCTCTCAGCCAGCACCGCAGCCGGGGCCATGAGCTCGTGGGCGCCGCGGCAGCTGCTGTGGCGGCGGCCGCGGACTCGGCGCAGCGGCTCTCGGTGAAGGACGAGACCATCTTTCTGCGAGACTGGCCCACCCGCGTCACCGACCTGGCCCAGCTCCCCACTGAGATCCTCGGGGCCCCGGAGACCGCCAACACCGACTTAGAGGATTCTTAAGACTTCCTGTCTTACACTCAAGTCCTCTAGCCATTTTGTGAGAGGAGAACTAAGAAGGCAGCGAAGTCAAACAAAGGAACTTCGCGCACAGCAATTTCAAAGTTAAACAAAGGAACTTCGCCGCGCACAGAGCGTCTGCCACCCAGAACCACAGGAGAGCTGGCTGAATGGTGGATTTACAGCTAAGAGAGAAGAGGAAAGAGCGAACTCTGGAGAAGCTGAGGTGCGGAGGCGCGTGGGTCGGGGGAAGGGACTTGTGGCTTTTGTTCCAACCCTAGGGGAGATTAGCTCCCCAGACGCCTGCGGGAAGAGGCTGGACTCTCGGCCTTCCTGTCGGAGAGTGGGAGTGACTTCCTTGTGGAGGTGCGCCCAGCAATCAGTGTTTGCTGCGCTGGAGTGCGGAATGAGGGGGCTTGGAAACGTGGAAAACAGAAAAAGCAGACTTGCAGCCAGTGCGGTTCGCCTCGCCATGGCCTGGTGGAGCCCTGAGGCCCCGCCCCGCCCTGAGACCCGCCCCGCCCTGGGACCCGCCCCGCTCGTTTTGCAGGTCCGCCCCGCACGTCTTGCAGGCACACCTGGGCTCCAAGCAACGGCTTTTGCATGTGGGTGGCCTGCCCTATGGCAGCTTGACCAGATAAACTGCGGTTCTAGTCGGACTGCTCTAGGGACGCTCAGACAGGAGGAGGAAACTGCAGTTTTTGCCGTAAGTCCTGCTGAGTGGTCTCAGGTAGTAGCTGATCTACACACCATTGGAGACCCAGAAACGAGGGCATCTAGTGGTCGGTGTGAGATGACACCAGATTTCAACCACTCGCATAAAGGACACATTCCAGAGGCAGAATCAATGAGCGCCAAAGCCTTGCTGCACCAAGACCCGGCCCATAAATCTGTCTCCTACATAGCAACTCTTCCTTTATAGACACAGAGGATCTGCACGGCCAATTGGCCTGGAGGACAATTCCTCCCAGCAACACCAACAACAATCAAGACTTAACTATACAAAGGAAGACCAAGATGGAGGCATAGGGCGGAAGCCTGATTGCTGCCTACCACAACAATTTTGAGTCTACGACGGGAGAGTGGAGCAGACACCATCCAGAACCACCGGAGGGCTGACTGAGCAGACGCTCTACAACTAGAATAAAAGAGAGGGGTACTCGGGATGATGCTGATGCCGGCGACCCAAAGATCACACTTTAAGAACTACGGCTCAGACGACACAGTGGCGGCCTGGAACGTGCTCGGCGCAGTTCCCCCGGCGGTCTCCGGCTGAGGGGAAGGCCCCACTCGCTGCCGAGCATGGACAGACGAGCCCCTGGGAGTCATGGGGTGGGAGACTCCGCGCTTGCTGACCTCCGAGTCCTTCAAGAATCTCAACGCCCCGGAAGTGGCCAGGTGCGCACGCTCGGTGACTGGCCACCGCTGCAGACCCAAGGGCCGACGCAGCCACCCCGGACCAGCCCGCTGCCGCGCACCGGGCACACCGGAGCTTCGCCGAGCCCGCCGCCCAACAAGTTCTGCGGCGGCTGCCCTGGAGCTCTGAGAAAATGGCCGAAGGAATTACTGAGATGGAATTGACCAACAGGAAATGGGATCAAGAAGACGAAACCCCGCTGGGTCCCGGATCCGGGTGAAGCTGCGCGCCCCTGGGTCCGGGTGAGGCTGGGAACTGGGTCAGGGTGAGTCTGGGTCCCGGGTCCGGGCAAGCCCGCGGGCCCCTGGATCCGGGTGAGCCTGGGCCCCGGGTCCGGGCGAGGCCGCGGGCCCCTGGATCCGGGTGAGCCTGGGCCCCGGGTCCGGGCGAGGCCGCGGGCCCCTGGATCCGGGTGAGCCTGGGCCCCGGGTCCGGGCGAGGCCGCGGGCCCCTGGATCCGGGTGAGCCTGGGCCCCGGGTCCGGGCGAGGCCGCGGGCCCCGGGTCCGGGCGAGGCCGCGGGCCCCTGGATCCGGGCGAGCCTGGCCCCGGGTCCGGGTGAGGCCGCGGGCCCCTGGATCCGGGTGAGCCTGGCCCCGGGTCCGGGTGAGGCCGCGGGCCCCTGGATCCGGGTGAGCCTGGGTCCCGGGTCCGGGTGAGGCCGCGGGCCCCAGGATCCGGGTGAGCCTGGGTCCCGGGTCCGGGTGAGGCCGCGGGCCCCTGGATCCGGGTGAGCCTGGGTCCCGGGCCCGGGTGAGCCTGGGTCCCGGGTCCAGGCGAGGCCGCGGGCCCCTGGATCCGGGTGAGCCTGGGTCCCGGGTCCGGGTGAGGCCGCGGGCCCCTGGATCCAGGTGAGCCTGGGTCCCGGGTCCGGGTGAAGCCGTGCCCCCCCTGGGTTCGGCCGAGACCAAACCAGAGGGAGTCGGACCTGCACTATCACCATTTGTCCACCATCCAGAGCTGAGGGGTCAGTGCCGACATGTACTCATAAGGAACTGGTGGACATTGATATTGGGTCTCAAAAGAACTGTTGGTCCAGAAAGAAACTCACTACAGACTGATTTTTTGCCTGTCAGCATAACTATTATTGCCCGTCGCACATTCAATTCTTATAAGTACATCTCTAGTGACACATGATTTCGCTCATCTAGGGGAAATGATGAACAACATGGACTGATGAACAAGAACAGAACCAGAAACAAGGAGGCACCGATCGGACTATCGGGCCTCAGAGGGAGGATAGGGGAGGGTGGGGGGAGAAGGGAGAGATCAACCAAAGGTCTTGTGTGCATGCATAAGAGCCTAACCAATGGTTAAGTTCAACAGGGGGTTGGGGCATCCATGGGGAGGGGTGTGGGATGGGAATGGGGGGATGAGGACAAATATGTGACACCTTAATCAATAAAGAAATTAAAAAAAAATAAAAAATAAAAAAAAATAAATAAAAAATAATAAACATAAAAAAAAATAATAATTTGGAAACTCAATTTTATAAGTTATGAGTCATGAAGACTTAACTAAATGCATTTATTTTTAAAATAAATGCCTTTTATAAGCAAAAATACATATTACTGATTTTTCATGTAAATATACAAACTTTGGAATTTAGTCAGGTTGTATAGAAACATAGTAACTGTAGTTGCTATTTTTTTCTTTCAAAATTTTGAGATGTGAAATTTATGTTACTGTTATTAATTTTTTCTATTTTTCATAATATTTTTGTGACATCATACTTTTCTTATACCATTTTTTTATAATTACAGCTATGCAAGCAGTTATAACTGAAGTGTTTAAAATTTATATGGCACTTTTCATCTTATGTGAGTTATAACTAATTAAATAAGTAATTAATCCATAACATCTCTGAAGTGGTGTGCAAACATTAATCTAAGTTAATTACAAAAATTTAGAAAGTAAACGTTATATTACAGAAATGTAAACACAGAAAGATGATCTAGTCAGATGGAAGAAATTCCAATACGTTTCCAACTAATCTGCTAGGAGATACTATAAGTGTGTAAAAGAGGAATAACAAAACCATAAACAGGAATAAAGACAAATAGCTGAAAGTTCTTTTAGTGTGTGCGTGCATTTGCGCCTTTGTGTGTGTAAATATACACAAAATAATAGTACTTTTATTTGAAAATATTTTATCATAATTGGAGCATTAAATGTGTCTAATTACTAAAAAAGTTGGTCTCTGCCCCAGTCGGGTGTCTCAGTTGGTTGGAATGTCATCCTGTACACCAAATGGGTTGTGGGTTTGATTCCCAGTCAGGCACATACCTAGGTTTCAGGTTCCATCCCCCAATGGGCAGCCCATAGGTTTCTCTCTGGCGTCAATGTTTCTTTCTCTCCCTCTCGCTGTCTCTCTCTCCCCCTTCCTATCTCTCTAAAAATCAATTAACATATCCTCGGGTGAAGATTAAAAATGACAATAATAAATAAAATATAAGTTACCTAATATGTCAATCTTGAGCAAGATATAGGCAAATCAATACTGAAAAAATGTCTATCTTTAACTTAGTAAATCTCACATGACAATACATACCCAAGGGTATATTGACCTTAGCACCCTCTATCAGTTGCTCTGTGTCAATAAATTTTGGTGATATTTAATAATGAGAAAATAATGATTTTTAACAGTGATATCTCAAAGTATCTGAAGCGATAGCAAAATACTGTGGCATGACCTTCAAATGTGGAAAGAGAAATGAAACAATGGTTTCAACTAGACCCTTGTTTTTTTATGTTATCACTTTGTCAAGGTTGAAACAAAACAAGGTATTTGTGAGACTTACAGACAAAACCAGCAGAAGGTAGTATTCAGATACAATACAACATCAAAAGTTTCATAATTTGTGTCAACACAAATACATTTTTACTTTATACATTTAGAACTAATTGCAAAAAGAAAGTGAAATTCATAATGACTTCATAGATGCATCCTACATAATAAAATGGTAATATGTAAATTACCATCACTCCGCTACACCCACGATTGGGCCATCAGGAGGCGCAGGGGGTGGGACTCAGGGTGGCCGGGGTAGCTGATTGGGCCAGCAGTATTATAGCATGATTGGGCAGTTCATCCTACAAACATTTAATGACAACATCAGCTCTATACTAGCCATTATACTAGTATGTACTGAACAAAGGCAAAGTATGTATTCTCACATTAATTATTTGTTAAATTATCTTATCTTTGTTATCTTGTTAAATATTTGAAATACCTCAATCAGTTTGTTTGAAAAAAATGCAGAAAAAGTATAGTCATACTACCAATTACAAAGTTACTAGAAAGTCCTTTTATGTGTGCAGTTTGCTTACTCAATCCAATAAACTGAGATAAAATTAAAGTCCCAGTAGTACCCTTAAATTTTACTTTGTTTAATTTTTTTTTCTTGTATGTCTATTATTATTTTTATTGAATTGGTTTTGATTTTATTGAATTGACATTGGTTCACAAAACTATACAGGCTTCAAGTGTCCAACTCAACATAACATCATTTGCACACTGCATTGTGCGCCCATCACCCCAAGCAAAATCTCTTTGTGTCCCTATTTCCCCCCTTTGCCAACCTCCACTTGCACTCCAGCCCTCTTTCCTTCTGTACTTCTGTATATCACACTGTTGTCTGTGTCTATCTGAGTGTATATATATATTTTTTTTTCTTAATCCCTTCATCTTTGACATCCAGCTCCCCAAACTTTCTCCCCTTTGACAGCTGTCAGTCTGTTCCATGTATCCATGCCTCTGTTTCTATTTTGAATCACTACCAAAACTTGTTTTCTATAACCTCTTAGTTAGAAAGGTCAGAGCCACAGTAAAATTAGCCAAAAGAAATTGAATGTAAGCCTTTCTTCATGTTCTAGAGGTCTGAGAGTGATTTAAAAAATGTTGTTCAAGTATAATTTGACTATACACACTTTGAAGTCATGAAATTTAAAAATATAACCTCTGGATTGTCTTTAATCTTATTGTACTACCTTCAGTGTCATAAGCATCTGCTGTTCTTAAATACAGATTTGTATTCTTAACACATTAGCCTATGATGTACACTTTAATCATAAATGTAAAAACATTAATAACCATTATTTACTAGTATTTTTACTACTTCATAAATGTCAAGTGTTGTGCTAAGTGCAGAAAAAAATCAACAAAATACAGGATAATGTAAAAGCCATAAGAGCATTGTAAATTAATGAAAGGTACATATTTCATATTCTAGAAATTATAACTTTTGATTGAAGAAAAAATAATGGAACAATTTATTATATAAGATGCCTTATATAAGGCATCTTATATAATAAAAGGGTAATATGCAAATTGACCCTAACTGTGGAACAACTTGGAACGACCGCTATGACGTGCACTGACCAACAGGGGGCAGATGCTCAACGCAAGAGCTGCCCCCTGGTGGTCAATGCGCTTCCACAGGGGCAGCACCGCTCAGCCAGAAGCCGGTTCATGGCTGGCCAGTGCAGTGGTGGTAACGGGAGCCTCTCCTGCCTCTGCAGTAGCTCTAAGGATGTCTGACTAACGGCTTAGTCGGACATCCCCCGAGGGCGGGATTGGGCCTAAGCTGGCAGTCAGACATCTCTCAGGGGTCCCGGACAGTGAGAGGGCACAGGCCAGGTTGAGGAATGCCCCACCCCAGAGGGCAGAAATTTTTGTGCACCAGGTCTCTAGTTAAAAGTAATTTCCCATCTCATGAAGCAATAGCATCGCTAAGAAATAAATCCTATTCTGGCAATGCTCACATACAATCCTAATTTGCAGGCGGAGCACTAACAGTGAGGGGAACAGATGTGGCTCATAAAATTTGGGCTGTGCATCACCTTGTTCATTTCCTTTTGAAAACAGAAAGCTGGAAGAGGTTACTTAAGGCACTAAAATGGAATTTTGAAAGACTTGCAGTTCCCAGCTGGCATAGAGACAGGGGCATATAGCAAATTTGGTCTGTCACTCCTAGTGCAATGTCTTCACTAGACTCGGAGAAGACATGGTGAAACGAATTTCTCTTTGGGATTGAGGGCATCTCTCTGGGACCATTCTTATTATCTTTTAGTTGTGTAAAAATTATATTAGCTCTAAAAACTGGGAAAAGATTATATCTATAGTTTATATACTTGAAGAAATTTTTACAAAAGAGAATGTACCTATTAGAATGGCAAATGGACTTATACAACAATTCCCTTTTTGTATGTAACAATTGTTCTTATTGGTAAAGTTGGCCAAATTATAACTAAACCTAAGCGACCTTACTTGGAAGAATGAAAGTTGGGTATGCCAGTGTTCTTGGTGTGTATGAGAGTGTTTGTGGGTGCTAGGTGTTGGATGGCAAATTTGAATCTCATGAGCATCTCTGGAAAACACATCAGCTATGGGAAATTATACCAAGCGGGATTACTCATATGTACACTAGACACAGGCAAATGCACCTATCAAAGGACAAAAAACATTTTTGCCTGGGGTAGTTCTAGGTGCCACATGTTAACCAGGAAATAATTTTTGTAGCAAAAAGTAAAAGATCCCTGTTTGTGGTGCCTTTGGGTCTCACTCATTCTCATGTTGCTGCATCTCTGAATTGATGAGGTTCAACCAAGTAAAGTAACCATTCTCACTTTTCCTTTGTTTACCCATATAGCATATTGCAGAACATGCTAATACATTTGATTACTGAGCAGACATGGAAAAGAATAAGGAACAGAGAAAGACAAGCAAACAGGGTACACTTACTATGTATTTAAAAACAAAGGGACAAATCTGCGGAAGGAGAATAAATTATTTTTTTTATAAAATAGGATTATTGCAAGGAGCAGACAATATCAGCAGAAGGTAGTATTCAGACGGCATCAAAAGTTGTATAATTTGTTTCAACACAAATACATTTTTATTTTACAAGGAAGGCATTTTAGAAAACAACTAACTGTTTTTGAAAACATCATTGGAGAGGACAGTATACTAAGAAACTTATAGCAAATTATGTTTGATAAGCTAGAATCTTAAAATAGCCCTAGCTAGTTTTGCTCAGTGGATAGAGCGTTGGCCTGTGGACCAAAGGGTCCTGGTTTTGATTTTGGTCAGGGGCACTTACCTTGGTTGCAGGCTCCTCCTCAGCCTGGGACACTGAGTGAAGAGCATAGAACAATCACCCAACTACTGACTTCAGTATCCAGTTAACCTTCAAAAACCTCTTCTGATATTTGGCTAATACATATTTGGATTTAGATTTGTTACAGGTCTTTGGTATACTCTAAATAATGAACGAGGCAAGAAGAAACAATATATGGACTGACAAAATACAGAAAAATAATAATATATATTTAGAAATACAAAATTTGAAATTCTAAATTAAATACCACTATACTGAATAAGGCACTAAGTAAAAGAATCATATGCAATGAGCAAGTGAAATTTATTTCAGGGATATTTTTGTTTCATACATGTAAGTGCTTAATTATGAACTCATCTTAGAATTCTAAATGGCATCTTAAACTAATAATGCTCTTAACTAAACTATTATTTTTCTCCCAATATCTTCTCCTTCTTAAAGTTTTCCCTTTCTTTGCAGGTTAATCATTTCATCCATTGCTCAAGCAAAAATGACAGTTGTCATCTTTGACTCCTCTAGTTCTCTCACATCTTACATCTATCAAATGTAATGTCTACTTCCATAATGCACCTGAATTCTGACCATTTCTCACAATGCTTTAGTCACCACTCTGCTCCAAGATACTTCCATATCTCACCTGGATTATTCTGTATTAACTGGCTTTCATTCTTCATGCCTTGTTTCCTAAACCTGCACAGTTTTCACAATAATCTTCTAAATACACATAGATTGCCAGTCATCAGTTTAATTGTTCTCATCTAAAAATAAAGGCCCCCGATGGCTCACAAGGACCTATGAGATCTGGATCATTGTTCCACTCCATCTCCCAGACCTCTTCTGTTTGTCTTTTGCTCAGTAGGCTACAATAACTCTGCTCTCGTTTTTGTTTCACTATTAAAACAAGCATGGTCCTTCTTTAGACATTTTTATGTCTTGAATGTTCTTGTTCCATATACTCATATTTCTTGTCACTCTGTATAACATAGCTACTATTCTAATATTTCTCTTATACATTTTTCTTTAAATCAAAAAAGTTTAAAAACTGCAAAGACAGATAAAGTTAAATTCAATATTACCAATAAAAGCTCAATAAGCTAGGACATCATAATTCTTCCTTAGTGTGATAAAGAACATGAATCTGAAAAACTAATATATTTAGGAATAAAAAATATTGAAATAGAAGCATCCACTTTAATTCCAGAAACTAGATCAAATGTTCCATATAACACTAAATTTAACATTTGTATGAAAGTTATGACCCATGTAATGTGGTTCAAGAAACATGCAAGAAGCCACAACTTACTATTTGTATATGATATGTTTGTTAAACTAGGAAATTTCAAAATAATTAACTAAAAATATGTTAGATATTTTGGAAAGAAAATTGACATTTTTCTACTGTTTTTCTTCCTCTTTTCTGCTGATCAGGATTTTGTCACCATCACTCCATTTATAGTGCCTGTCACGTCATCGAAGACATCTGCAATTCCAGTTAAATGGCTACAGCAATTTCATACCTCACAATACACTTCACATCCTCTGGAGAGAGAAAGTGTTCTTCCAGTTAGGTTCCAGGAGTTTCCTACAAGTATTTCTGCCTTGTCATGCCGTGGGTCATGAGCGGGTTGCTTGCATCAGAGGGAATGGGAGGCGCTGATTGGTTTAAGCATGTTAGAGTCCGCTAGTAGAAATGAAAGCACATGTGCTATGTTGAAAAGGTTTGAGCACTCTGGGATTGGAGTACTCTTATAAAAGAGATATTAATACTGAAGGGTTATAAAAGTCGGTAATGCATGCTGTATTTGTTAAAGTCACTTAGTAACTTTAATCAATCGCCATAATGACAAAAGCAGAAAGACCATTGCACATATTTCCTATAGACCAGGGGATAGCTGACTTCTGAGCTTGTATGTTTACTTAATGAATAGTTTTCATCAAACACAGCATTCATCTTCCACATAACTTTTCTTTAAAATGTTTGTTAGTTCTGGCCAGTAAATATGAGAGATTGTTATAACAACAACAAACCCTTACAGAAATCCATGGTGATATGAAGTATAAAGTATGTCAGAATGATAATTTCCAGGTGAAATATACTAAAATGGTTTAAAATAAAATTTTACAGGAACAAAACACTACTTATATCCAAAGATTTGAAACTCTGTACTTATTAGAGTAATTATATCACAGAAAAATAATACATCTATGTTATAAAAATGGGAAATACATGTCAATGCATTCCTCACTCAATACAAATAGCTTATTTGAACACTAGAGGCCTGGTGCACAAAATTTATGCACTGTGGGGGGGTTGTCCCTCAGCCCAGCCTGCATCTTCTTCATTCTGGGACCCCTCAGGGGATGTCCAACTGCTGGTTGGGATCGGGCCTAAACTGGCAGTCAGACATCCCTCTCATAATCTGGGACTGCTGGCTCCTAACCACTCACCTATCTGCTTGCCTGGTTGCCTTTAACTGCTTTCCCTGCTGGCCTGGTCACCCCCAACTGCCCTCTCCTGCCAGCCTGATCGCCCCTAACTGCCTCTGCCTTGGCCCTCGCCACCATGGCGTTTTTCGCAAGGATGTCTGGAAGGATGGCCAGAGATGTCTGGTCTAATTAGCATATTACCCTTTTATTAGTATAGATAAGTATTTGTCATATTATTCTCTACTTTTCTATATGTATTTAAAATACTCCAGAATATTTTAAGTAAATAAAAAAATTGTCAAGTTGCAGAAAAATAAAAGTTTTGAAATACAACCTGGTAAGCTTGAAAGAAACAATATTTGTGTAAAAATAAGTTGCAGTGGGCAACAAAACTTGTTCTTAGGATTGCTTGGTTAATATTCTTTTGTTGGAAAGGTGTGGTTTGGGCAAAGGATAAAAGGAAACCAGCCCAATAAAAGGGAATATTTGATTGGGCCGTTGCCACAGCAGAGAGAGGCAGGTGCGGCAAAGGTTCAGGCTGTCACACAGGCAAGGATGTCTGTGTGTGTGGGACACCAGAGGACACCTGTCACACCTGAAACACAATTTGCTAACACTCACAATTGCAGAGCTCGGGAAGAATCACTGTTTTTAAAACTATTATTTCCCTGACATATAAAATACACATACATATAAATACACATGCCCTCTTCTGAGCTTCCCCTTCCCTCCACTTAATATTTGGCTATGGCCTTCTTTTCATGTCAACGAATTGGATGCACAGACATAATTTTTAATGGCTACAGTGTTATCCCTGACTGTTTGACATTACTATGGTTTACTTCACTAACCCTTTATTGTGGGGCAGGTTGTTTCCAGTTTCCCCTGTCATCAACAACTACAGCAAACATAATTGCTTATTTGACTGTTTACTTAGGACACATTCACAGACATGGAACTTCTGGCCCAAAGCTAATTCACTTGAATTTTGATCCACATTTCTAAATTGACTTTCTAGAAAGTGCTTCTGTTTGTTTAGTCCATTGGTTTTAAATCAGATTACACTACCCCAAATGGTTAAGAGAAAACTGTTCAACTCGCCTTGGGCAAATCGTAAACTCTTGCTGAATTTGAGTGACTCTGGGGCACAGGATCTGGAGGATCCAGGCTGGAGGGTGAAGTCCAGGGAGGCTCAGGTGGTGCAGCAGAGGGCCCTGTGTGGGTGCAAGCATGTGACTGTGTGTTGCGCGGGTCCACGCTCATGCACACACCCACACGCCCTCTCTCCCACTCTGCATCCTCGGCCGCCAGGAACCTCATGAAGTTCAGCCCGCTTGCCAGTCCCTGCCCACTTGTTCGGTAGGACCCTGGCTCTTTATATAAATAGATGGTATCCAAATAAGAAAATTCTCTAGCATGGCCTTAGCCTTTATTAATAAAACTGATAAGAATTCATAAAAAAGAGTAAATATAAGGAAATCATTAAATTAGAAGTAATGTTCTTTATTTTTCTTTTAAATAGATAGTGAGTTTATAAAAATGCATGCATTATTTAATATTAAAATGTATCTTAATATCTGTATACTAGAGGCCTGGTGCACAAAATTTATGCACTGGGGGGGGGTGTCCCTCAGCCCAGCCTGCACCCTCTCCAATCTGGGACCCCTTGAGGGATGTCTGACCGCCCATTTGGGCCCGATCCCACTGGGATCGGGCCCAAATGGGCAGCTGGACATCCCTCTAACAATCCAGGACTACTGGCTCTCAACTGCTCACCTGCCTCTGCCTGATTGCCCCTAACCGCTTCTGCCTGCCCACCTGATCACCCCCTAACCACTCTCCTGCCAGCCTGATCAATGCCTAACTGCTCCTCGGCTGGCCCAATTGCCCCTAACTGCCCTCCCCTGCAGGCCTGGGTCCCCCCCAACTTCCCTCCCTTGCAGGCTTGGTCTCCCCCAATTGCCCCCCTCTGCTGGCCTGGTAACCCCTAACTGTCCACAATTGCCCTCCCCTGAAGGCCATCTTGTGGTGGCCATCTTGTATCCACATGGGGGCAGCCATTTTTGACCACATGGGGGCGGCCATCTTTGTGTCTTGGAGTGACAGTGAATTTGCATATTACTCTTTTAGTAGATAGGATAATATTGACTTTACATTTATAAAACTCCAATAAAGGTGATCAAAATATTCTCACCTAAATTAAATTTACCACTGAACTAAAACTATGTTATTTAGTTTGAATATATGTTGATGCAATCAATACTGCCTAACTACTATTATTGTTATTACTAGTAGCTCGTTGCAGGAAGATTCCTGCAATAGGGCTTCCTGGAGCGTTCTCCCCCGCTCCGCCTGCTTCCCTCCCTTCTCCACCGCCCCACTTGCTTGCTTCTCCGCAGCTTTGCTCCCTTCGGCAGCGCTTGGCTTTCTTCTATGTGGTCTTCAGTCTTCGCTCTGCACCTGGATATGCAAATTAACTGTCATCTTGGTTGGGTTAATTTGCATACTTACGCCTCATTGGCTGGTGGGCATGGCTGGGGGGCGTAATGGAGGTACGGTCAATTTGCATGTTTCTCTTTTATTAGATTGGATAACAGTCACAAGTATCACACCTTTACTGCAATTACTTACACTAGTACTGCTAGTACTATTATACTATTCACTATTTTTACTGCAACTATTAAAACTGTGGTTATTAAAAGTAATTCATATTTTTGTTAGTTCTCTAGTGATTTGCCTCAAGTTTCTCAGATATCATCATTCATCCTTTTAGGTGGTAGAGGTGTAGAGGAAAAAGTAGTGTTAGGAACACATAGATGTCAGCAAATTATTAGCTATGTAGCTTTATTTTAGTAATAAATAAATAAATTCTCTTGAGCCTCAGTTTATTCCTCCATAAGATGTTATAATTATGCATAGTTTTCAAATTTGTGAATAGTAATAAGATGATGTGTTTGGAATACTTAGTTCTAGTAATTGATAATTTATACATTACTCAAGGCCCATTGCATGAAGATTCGTGCAAGAATAGGCCTTCCTTCCACTGGCTTCACTCCTGGTCATCCAGGAGCCTGCAAGTTCCTGCTCCCGGGCTGCACAGGAGCCACCACATCCCTGCTCCCGGGCCGCCCAGGAGCTGCCAAGTTCTCGCTCCCGACCGGAGCACCGCTCCTGTAGCTCCCTCCATGCCCCCTCTCCCTCATAGCATGTGTCCTGCCCTGCCCAGCCACTCCACACCTGCATATGCAAATTAACCCTCCATCTTTGTCAGGTTAATTTGCATTCTCACTCCTGATTGGCTATGGGCATAGTGGAGGTATGGCCAATTTACATATTTGTCTATTATTAGGTAAGATGCTTGCAAATCAATAAATACGAATTTGTTTTTGTTCCCCAAGCAGTTGAACCTTATCTTTCTGTCCTGGTTTCAAGATGTTTTTGCTATGGTGAGTTTTCCATGTCTTTTTATAATTTTATATACCCACATTTAGGCTTTCTCTGGGTTAATTATATGTTTTTAGAAGTGAAGAATCTGAAAAATAGCTAATGTGATATATATTCATTAAAAGTAAAACATTTTGCAACAATTCAAAATTATAATCAATTTAGCACTCATTCTTTTGTTATTCATAAATTAATTCAATAGAAATCACTTTTAATATTCTCCAGAAAAAAGTGCTGAAATAGTTTAGTGAATTTTTACTGGCTTTATGTCACTACTCAGATTTTGATGTTTATCTTCCCAGACTCCTAATACTTTGTGTGTGTGTGTGTGTGAATACTCTAATACTTTAGTGATGATTTACTGAAAAGCAAGACAGTCATGCCAAAGTAAATAGATAATATATGTAACAATATTATTTTCAGGCTGTACAATACAACTATTAAAAAACATTCAATTTAATTTGAAAAATAAACTGTATATCATATAGCTAAAATTTTGGACACAATATAGTAGCTATAATTAATAGTATTCTTTAAATATAAATTAGTGTGTGGCATGTTTAATCCAATCATAAGAATCAAAAGGGCCGAAGCTCTATCCACTGAACCAAACTGGCTAGGACTCATAATTTGTTTTGATCGTAAGCAGTTGATCTCTCTTTGGACAGCTTTCAAAACTGTTATTTTAGGAACTGCCAGTCTGTGTAAGTTCATGAGTTTTTATTGTAATGTTGAAGTTTTTAAAAAAAAATCTTCATCCTGAAAGTAGCATCCATGTATTCAATGACTACTCAATAGATACTTTCTGATTGACTGGCTGGAACATCTGAAATAGTTGCTTTTATTTGGAAGCAAATATAATAAGTAGGTTTTAATGGGATTGGTTGAGAAGCTGTATGCTAAGTATAATATAAAGTTTTTTGTTAATAGAAAATGATTTTAAAATTCAATAACATTTGTGCATTTTCTTTTTGTTCTCACCAGAGGACGTTTTTGTTTTGTTTTATTATTATTGATTTTAGAGAGAGAGAGAAATGGAGAGGGGAGAGAGAGAAAGAGAGAGAGAGAGAGAGAGAGAGAGAGAGAGAGAGAGAGACATTGATGTGAGAAACATGGATAAGGTATAAGGTTTCATCCCATACTCACCCCAACCAGGGATAGAAACCAAAATCTACGTATGTGCCCTGATCGTAATTGAACCCACAACTTTCTAGAGTTTAGGGTAATGGTTCAACCAACTGAGCCACCTGGCCAGGGCACATTTGGACATTTTGGCTTAAAGTTTTCTATTGAACTTTAACCCAAAATAACTCCTCCTCTCACTAGTTCTTCTATTATATAATGAAATATATTTTAAATATCACACTATTTGTAAAAACTTATTTATAACTAATGAAAATTGACAGTGCTAAATGTTTCTTCTTCTTTCAAAAGGATTCCAAATTGATATGTGAAATTCAGTCAAAATAAATATTTACCTCTAAATGTGGCACTGTTCACTTTTTTATAATCTTGATAGACTCAGTTTCTTGATGGAGTCTACATACTTTCTTAGTCTGGAACACAGTGACCTATTCTCTATAATTATCTGCGGGGAAATCATTTGCTGACTATTTGAGGTTCAATTATTTTCTAGGTATGTGAAAGAAGTGTCTTTGTTAATAATTGCTCCATAGCTATGTTCATACTATTTTGATTAAAATATGTAGAGAAAGATATAAATATCAATTGGTTTCTGTTCAATCAAAGTTATGGTGGAAAATTTTAATAGTGATAACTTGGTAGAAACTATTTGACACAACATGAATCAATACTAAGAATATATAAGTTACTCTTGCAAAATAAAACAAATGCAATAAAATTTAGGAAGAAGAAATGCAATAGCTAAATAGGAATGTTAATAGAAAATCCATTAAAGGATACATCTGAATTGTTAATAAGAATACAAGATATATTCAGGTCAATAATAATGAAACTGAGTATTAAAATAATGGAATTATAATATTCAAAGTACTAAAATCTTAAAAAATCCAATATTAGAAAAATGTGGTGGTGTTTAGAACCATTAGCTTTATAAACTCTTGGCACATATGTGTATTAATATAACTTTCTTATAGAAAATTTGGTCATCCTTAAATGATGTATATGTAAACCCCATGACTAAGAAACCTGCTCGGTGTTCTTCAAAGATGCTTGAGCTTAGGCCCCTGAAGAGATGTGGATACAGCATTGCTTTTTGTAGCAAGGTACTGGGTGAGAGGTAGCCTAATGTGCTTATAGAAAAGGGAACGGATAAATTTTGTATATGGATGCATGCTATGTAGCAAAATTGTTCCCTAAAAACATGTTGCAGGATTTGTTTACATAAAATTCCCCCAAAATACAAATATTGAGAGACAGATATTATATTAGTGGTTGCCTAGGGCTGGAAGTGAAAACAGAGAGAAACTATAAATGGGCACCCAATTTCCTTTAGGGCTGACAGCGTTCTGAAATTATATTGTAGTAATGGTTGTACAGCTGTATAAATACGCTACAATTTATTGGACTGCACAATGAAAAAAGGTGGATTCTATAGTTTGTAAATTATAACTCAGTAAGGCTGGTAAAATATGGAATAAAAAAGATAATGAGATTATAACATAATATTATTGATCTTTGCTAAGGCAAATATATGCAAGATTCCTACAAATCCAACATATATGCCAACTACTTTAGGTGGATTCTTATTAAAGAGAAATGCAAGAGAAAATTGGGGTAAGGCCCAAGAGGACAGTGCATGTATGACAGTAATGAAGACTTGCATACACAGATCATAGAGTGCCGTACGCTGATTAATGCAACTCGTCCCTGATAAAAAGTAAATACATAAAGCAACTGTAAATAATGCCATTTGATGAAAACCCAGGAGCGGATACATTTTTATTAACATAAGGTTTTGAGAATTCAAAGTGCTGTGCTGGTCATTAGAACCTCCGGAGTGGTTGGGAAAGGAATAATTGTGTGTGCTCTGGAGATGAGAATAGCACATGAGCAAGGGACAGAGAGGTGAGGGCGGGGACAGACAAGTCATTTCCTGCAAAAACTACACACTCTTTACTTTTGTTATCATCATTATGTCCTCTTTAATAGCTACCAAAAAGCCAGAAGAACTTGAAAGTATTCAACTAAGTGACTGGTTTTTATTTTAATCTCTCAGAGAATAATTGTTAACCATGAAGTTCATAATGATTACTGCTTTTTTAAATATTAGGATAGAAATTTCATTTTAACTCTTGGGCTATAGCAGTGGTCGGCAAACTCATTAGTCAGCAGAGCCAAATATCAACGGCACAATGATTGAAATTTCTTTTGAGAGCCAAATTTTTTAAACTTAAACTTCTTCTAACACCACTTCTTCAAAATAGACTCGCCCAGGCCTTGGTATTTTGTGGAAGAGCCACACTCAAGGGGCCAAAGAGCCGCCTGTGGCTCGCGAGCTGCAGTTTGCCTACCACGCGGCTATAGGATACGTTTGGCATAAAAATTAAATTTGTAAGTAAACATATGGATATTATCGTAATTATTACACATGTATAAAGGATATTCACATATTTCAATCAGTTAACCTACTAGTTAACCTCTAGACACTGTGTGTGCTCTCTTTTTTGTTTTCCTATGGAAAGCCGCAGAATCTTCGGTTTAGCATCTCCATATAATGCTGCCAGTAATAAAGCACACCTCCAATTGATTCTGATACAAACACACTGTAAAGTCCTTTCTTTTACAATATCATATATTTTAAAAAATAGCATATGATATGTACTTAGAAGGTATACATTGATTTTCTCATTTTTATCTGATTAGATTGTTCTTCAATTGTATCTGAAAGATTTTAGAGCAGAGACTGTGGATATGTAAACATTACAGAAGTCTGTCAGTCATCAAAATGAAGTTGCTTCTTAAACTTCTAGCCCCTTATTTGTAAATGAAGGCATTGTTATATTCTAAACTTTTGGAAACATTTGCAAACAAATTACTTTATGTAATAGAAGATTGGAAGATCTTTTCTTAATTGGAAAAGTGCAACAGTTCAGATGGAGAACTTCTTTTCCTTATATGCTCTTACATCCTCTAAACATAGGGTTGCTCCAATAGCCATAAATAGAATTAACTAGTGCTTATTACACTGATTTACTTAGCATATTATAATGCAGGTTAGCCTGTAACTACCTATGTTACCTTCTCTCCTTGTAAATGAATTTAAAATCCTTTTATGTAAAGAACCAAAAAGAAGCTGGAATCCACAATGAAAAAACACAACATTGGGTTTTAATAAAGCTTCTTTAATAAACATTCAAGTAAGCAAAAAGGATGAAGTCTTTCTAAGTAGAAAACATCAGAACTAGGTTTATTGATGGTTGTTGACACAGCTCTTTTGGAAGTTATATAGATATATATATATATCCCATTAGGAGAAAAGAAAAGCAAAGTAAAATATCATATTCTGTGAAGAATTTAGTGATATGCAATTTAGCTCCTAAATGTAGATTTTATTAAATATCTAAAGGAAACCAAAAGAAGTTTAAATGCTGTGTTTGAATATTTTATTTGCTTAAATTCAAGAAGAGAAAGCAACATATATTAGATAAAATAACCCTAGTTATATAATATATAACTCTATATAACACATTATTTTGACCATTTGGGGGTTTAATTATGATTGCCTTTCACTTGGAAAGAAGAATAAATCATTTTTGTTATGGTGTTTTTTGTTGTTGTAATTAAGGTTTATAATAAATTCAGTGACTCCCCTGCCCCACAACAAAGTTTTATATTTTTTAATCAAAGGTTTCTTGTGTCTGATAGTAGTACAGCTTATTTTTTCTACATTTTCCCTTTCTTACCCTCACAAATGAAATGGTAATAATTTTGGACCCCATGCCATTTTGTCATGTAGTTATAGTTCATCCTTTTATAAAAGAAAATTAGAAAACCGCTGAGTGTTATAGATATTAATGGTTGTTAGAGAAGTATAATAAAAGGCTCCCTTTACAGAACATTGCTGAGTTTTTATGTCATTACTCCTGAATGACTAATGCATTCAAAGGAGAAGAGTGCTGATCTCCAAGGCTGAGATGATGGACAGTGAGGAGAGAAAGAGTGGCTAAGAGAAAGCCGTTTGTCACTTGTAAAGCTCTAATAGCAGGCTTGCCTACAAAGAGATATTTCAGCTATATTTATAAAAATCTTTTATTACATGTGATGTTATCATTCATGGTATCTCAAATCACCAAGGACAAACCTGTTGGACATGTTGGGATAATTGCATATTTTTAAAGCACATTAACAATCCCAAATTCCAGAAAGCAGTATAGGATCTTAAGTAATGTCATGAAGCAACACTATTTTATTTCTAATCTCTTACCAAATCACATATATATTTCTCAAATTGTGGACAGAAGAAATAATAATAAATAGGGCTTCTGCATTTGTTGCTGTTCTTTGACTATAAGTAAAGGAAAAGAGCTCTAGGTCAATAAAACACTAACATGAGCTTATTCGAAGGATATGGAGTAGCTCCCCAAATCCCAGGGAACACTAAAGATCAGGGAGAACAGGATACAAAGAAGTTTCTGGAATCATGGTAAGAGGAACTAATGGACAGTATATCACTATTAGTAAGAAATAGCTCCCAACATTTTTTTTCACTTATTTTTTCAGTTCAAAATTCAAGTTTTGTAGAGAAATAGCCGTGTTACCTTATTATAAGGTTGCATGCACAGGCTGATAGGTGTAATTACCCCAGGGAATATTGAGATAGTATTACTTTAAAAGTAATACTGCTTCGATAAAAATGAAGTTATGAACTATACATGGACACTGAACATCCTTCAGATCTATTTTTGTGTGTACAAAATAATTATGGCAGTACAGAGTAGTATTTACATAGTGCTCTCAGCCATATACCTCATGTGAGACTGATTAGAATTTGGCTGTTATAGAATGTTTTTAGTGTCTTTGATTTAGCAGCACCTTAATATCATGTAGAAATATACTAATTTACCAGGACATAGTATATGCTTTTCAGATTAAGGTGATATATCAATACACTAATCCCAAATGCATCATTGTTAAACTAAGAAGATTGTGGAATCTGGACAAAAATTAATTACCAAGCAAATTCGTGTTGTGACTTACTTGGCTTAGGAATAAAGTCTAACTATGGAAAGACTATAAAAAATCCATTTTGTTTTTTGAGACTAAAATTGTCATTCTGGTTTCTTTAAAGGAATTCAAGAATTTGTATCATGATTGGAGAATCAATTTAGGCCGTTTTTAAAATAAATTTTTAACATAAAGAGGAAATTTGATTCTGTAAATAGTATTGTTTAAAATGGCAAAAAAAGTATAGTCCATAAAGTTATCACCCTGTAAGCCTATTGCATATATCAATGCTTTATTAACTGCATCCCTGTATTTAAAACGTATTGAGTCTTTTTCATGTTCTAAGCAAGATTCCCTCTGACACTTTTTAGCATTTCTGAGCTGGAGTATAAAAGTCCAGCTCATTTGCATTGAGTAGGGAAAATTTTTGAAGAGAAATTTATCCTTGAGATATCTCAGACTACAGCTTAGACTTTGCCTGAAATCACATCCTTTCTTTAGTTTCCTCCCTGCTCCCTCATCAGTTTCTCCAGGAACACTTTTTTTTTTTTTTAAATAAATCACAAGAACATAAATCATTATCTCAGGGTCTGCTTCTGAAGACATGACCTATTTTCCCTCATACCTTCTGGTTCCTCTTCATTGCTCTCTATTGCCAACTTTTCCTTCTCCATCCTACATATAAATGCTTGAGTTCCTCAGCACTCAATCTCAGACACTTTTCTCATTGTATTCTATACCCTCTCACCAGGCAATTTCATTTATTCCTATGGCTAATGTTATAATCAATTTTTCCCCTACTTCCCTCTAGACTTCAAAAAAGTCTAATACTCTCCTCAATATCCCTACTTGATTTCTCACAGACAACTCCAACTCAAAACATCTAAAATGAAATCTTAATCTATCTCAATTTCCAATTCATATGCCAGGTGATCACATTGTAGAATAAAATCAACCACAAAATTCTTAGCAGAAAAATCGGTTTTAAAATAATAGGTTTCAGTCCAGGCAAGTGTTTCTTTGAACGTTGGGCCTCCCACAAATGGTCTCAGCTTTGATTCCCAGTCAAGGGCAAAGACTCAGGTTGAATGTTCGATCCTCACCTCAATGTTTCTCTTTCTCTCTCTCTCCTCCCCCTCCTTCCTTTCCACTCTCTCTAAAAATCAATGGAAAAAATATTCTCAGGTGAGGATTAGCAACAAAAAACACACAATAGCTTTCAGAAGACTCCTTCAAAAATTTCACATCGATTAGCAAGCATTGGAGCATCTAGTTTGTATCAAGAGTATAGAGGAACTTGATAAATGATAACACTATGTGCAAGAGGACATGAGTGGGAAGAGTTGAAAGATCAAGTATATGCACAGACGACAGTGGAAAATTCTTAGTCTTTCAAAGTCAGTCACAACATCTTCCTTAAATGTCTGATGACTACTCCCCATTTTCGCCTCACCTTCCAGCAATTCATCAAATTTCTCTGAATTATTCTAATAACCCTTAAAATGGTCTTCATACACTGTGAGCCTTCTATGATCTATTTTACAATACTTTGTTAAATATTTTGTAATTACAAGATATTATAAAGGGCTATAAAAGATATAAGGTCAAAAAATAAAATATTTATTTATCAATGAGGTAGTTTAAGAAATCCCTTGTATGCTTTCCCTGATTCTATTCAATTTTGTCTTCACTCAGATATGACCATTATCCTCACTTTTAGTTTTAACACTTATTTTCTTACTGTCTTTAGAACTTAATTAATGTGTTTCTCTAAAATATATTGCATATTTTTCCTGTGTTTAAAGTGGGTGGAGAGGTGAAGAGATTGATTTTTAAAAAAGAGAGAAAGAACTTGTGGACACAGATGACAGTGTGTGATTTTGGGGTGGGGGGATGGGCACACAGAGGGAGGGTGGAAGTGAAAGAGGGTATAGGAGGGTAAATGGTAATGGAAAAAATAAACAAAATGTCTACCAGAAAAACATTTAAAAATAAATAAAAGAGTAGAAACAGTATGCTTTTAAGAACATAGTCTTCAGCCTTACTAGATAGACAATTGTCAAGTAATTTTTAAAGCATTTATACCAAATTTATATTCATACAACAGTGTATGAGCAATTCAGCTGCTCTACATTTTCTTCAAGACTTGATAGTCTGGTTTAATCCATTGCTCATTCAGCAGCTACCATGACCTTTTACAAATGCAAATCTGATTAAGTCACCCAAACCCTACTTAAAATCTTTTAACACTTTCTTACTGATCCTAGAATTCCAAAATTTTAGCATTGCCAAAAGATTATGACCTTTCCATCATTTAATATTTTATAACACGTTCCTTGCCTGCTATCTCCACATTGGCCTTTGGTTTCTCTTTTCTGCCCAAGGCCTTTGTACATGATAAACTTTTTTCCTGGAATTCTTTTTCTACCTCTTTTCCTGAGTAAATTTGCTACTTTAATCATAAGTTAAATGCCACGACCTCAAATAAGATTTTTTCTTTTACTTCTTGCAATTGATTAGACTCCCTTATTAGCTGCCATAATAGTACATTGTGTTTTCTAAATTCAGCATTTATCACACAAATAATTAAGAAATGTTGTATGCATTTTTTAATGTGCTTACTAATAACCTTTATGTACAAATGAGGTCTGTTACAGTTTCTGGGCTGTATTGCCAGTTACTCAAAATATATTCACAAATATATTCACAAATATATTTTGAGTAACTGGTAACTGCTTAACTAATAGTAAATGCTCATTATATATGTTGAATGGGAATGACAAATCCCTACACACACACACACACACACACACACACACACCCATGCACACATGATACTTTATATTCATTTCTATTTCAGAACTGGTAGATTACTGTTTAGTAAATATTCATGTCATCGCTACACTCCCAATTCCCCCAACATCGAAGTGAGGGGTATATTTTCTGTGCCATTGATATTGATGTTATTGATGTTAGCCTTTATCAAAGATAGTGGGAGAAAGGATGAAAATTGAAATTTGGTATTTGCTTGTCCTTTTAGGCATAACATCTTGCTTCCCACCATCACCACTAGAAGAACATGTTCTAGCTGGTTTGCTGGTCCCTGAAAAATAAGGGAGGCAGTCACATGAGGCCAAACTGGGGCTGGTGAAGATCAGGTAAACATCATCTGATTCAGAAATTGAGATATAAGTGCTTCTTCTCATAAGCCACTGAGATTTGGTGGGTAATTGTAAGCACACTCGATGAATTATAAAAAGAGATGCAGTTCTTGAAGGAACACAACTCAATTAACTATCAGTACAATAAAATGAACCTATGGTAAGTTTCAATATAAATAACTGCTCACAACCATATTTTTCAAAATAACTTAGATGAGAATAAAATATAAATATTGAAAAATTTGAGTGTAGTATTTTATATTAAACTATGATTATTATTATTTTACCACATAAATTCTTTCATGTGTCTGAGCATAAAACAATAAGGACCTTGGCCATTATGAGCTATAACTGACAATTTTCATAACATTTTAAGGGCCAGCTTTAAACTGAACATTTTCCATTAGCTGCGCAGAAAGGGCTTGATAGTCTTTTTATTTTTTGTAATGACCCTTACTTCTCAAAGCTGGAATACAAAATACTTTTAACCAATTACTAGCTATACTTAATGTTCAAGTTTAGCTTTTTAGTCATAGAGAAAAAAAGCCATTTAAGTTTCAGAGGTAGTGAATATATAATAACTAAAAGCATATAATTTAAGTTATGCAGATAGCAAAATTGAAATGTAAGACAAATCTGGTAAGTCTATTCCTAATTAAAGTAGTTTCCATAATCTGGTAGTATCTCTATACTCATAGGGTGAAACTAGAAAAAAGTAGACTTTCAATTTCATCACCATATAAGGCTGATGCCAGAATTTTTCTCCTTTTTAAGGAGAGTCACTGGTGGTGGTCTTATGCTAGGTTTTACACATTATTTACATGCAGAAGCAGAGATTCTAAGGAACCTCATTAACTTTTCCTTGCCTATAGTCAATTCTACTAGAGACCAACATCTGCAACATCTGACTGAAGTCAGGATGATTCTCCCTCTGAAAAATGAGAGTTGGAATTCAGGTTCAATAATTAGATTTACTGTATGTTCTTAGAGGTCAGGTGGTGTAACATTGAGCACTTCCCATAGCCATGTAGATGCTGAAGATGGAAAGAGAGGTCATGCACAGAAAAGAAAAACAAGCATATATAGCAGGCATGCAGAGATGGAAGATGGAGCTTTCTGTCTGGGTCCAAATGACTTATTTTTAGTTCATTTCTGTCCTTTGACAAGATGTCTATGCACACATATTTATTTTCATGTGACTAAAGGTAGAAAAGACACATACTGGTTCACCATTTTGCCTGTCATATTTAGCTATAATCAAATGAGATAGTTCATATCAAAACCAAATATCTGTAATCTCAACAACTGGATGCTAGGAAATTCCTGTGTATATTCCTATTCTGCTTTCTCTTTTCTCTTAGCTGAAGTTCCATGTGCAAAATCTAACCTTTTTCAAGTGAATGTATGTAGAAAGTTGTATATATATTGCTGGCTATAACTATGTTGGTAGAGATTGTTGGCAGTACACTCTATATTTTTGCAGAGGCAAGAGGTTGTTGAGACTAGGTGTTTATTTTCTGCTATTTGTTTATTTATTATTCCCTTTGTTTTACAAACAAAGGATATTGCTTTGGACTGAATTGTTCCTTCCCAAAATCAAATGTTGAAACCCTAACCCACAATGTGAGTATATTTAGAGAGAAGGCCTAGCAGAAGGTAGTCATGGAGACAGGAGCTATTGGGAGGTCAAAGACAGGGTAATAATTCAGTAGAATTAGTGTTTTCATAAAAAGAGACACCAAGCAACAGCTCTCTCTCTCTCTCTCTCTCTCTCTCTCTCTCTCTCTCTCTCTCTCTTTCTCTTTCTTCACTCACCCACAGATGAAAGGCCATGTGAGGACAGAAAAAAGAAGGTTGCTATAGTTAATGGAACATCTCTGAGATATACATCATCCATAAAATGCACTCTGCTTCCATGGCATGCTGAAGAATAACATTATTCTTGGACAAAATCAATTTTCATTTAATATATTACTAACCAGAATTATGTTTGACTTTCCAACCTGGAGGATATTGCCATGCAGAAAGAGAAGATAACACATAAACAACAAACTATAACAATGTAATGAGCACTCTAATAGAGGTATAGATAACTTTCTATAGGAGAACAGAAAAACAATTAATTAGAAATAAATGGATATTTTATACTTAAAAGTGTTTTTCATTTGGGAAAAACTTAATATTTCTTGCCTGAAAAGTATAAATTGTAGGCATTTAAATTCTTTGTTATTTTGTGAGATTTTTAAAAAATGTATCACCATTAATTTGCTAGAGAGATGAATCAAAGAACAAATAAATATAATCCAATGAAAAATATATATCCGATAATGTGGGTAGAATTAAATAGAAATTAAAAAAGTGTCTTTATGCCCTGGACAGTGTGTTCAATTGGTTGAGTGTCATCCTGTGTACTGATGGGCACCTGCCCAGGTTGCAGGCTCAATTCCCCAGTAGGAGGCATGCAGAAGGCAGCCAACTGATGTTTGGCTCTCACATTGATGTTTCTCTCTCTCTCCCTCCCTCTCCTTTCCACTCTCTAAAAATCAATTAAAAAACCTTAAAAATAAGAGTGTCTTTATCAGAAATTTTATTTACTAAACATACTAGTATATCATATTGTAGGTATTACTGAGCCCAGCACATGGAGCCAACAGGAACTAAGGAAAGAAGAGTAGAGACATAAAAAGATCATATACTAAGGACCTCTTTGCTATAGTTAGTGATATATGTGACTGGCTCTCATGATTTCCCTTTCACAGGATGGGAACCATCTTGACTTCTCTTTTGTGATTTCAGCCCCTAGGATAGTACCTTGCACATAATATGTGTTCAATAAATTCCAATGACAAGAATAATGGGTATGATAATATCCAAAGATGAGGTTTGTTGAAGAAGGAATCTCCAAGGTGCACTGGGCATCGAGGTGAGACTATTAGAACAAATATAGGTAGAGGAGAGATCTTACATGTATTTTAGTCTTTGTACATAATACTGAATGTCCTGGTCAATATTATGCCTTAGAATTCATATTTTTCATTTCAGCTTTAATATATAATCACTGTAGGTCATGTTAATAAATGTTCTTCTACTTCAGCAAGTGAAATATTTCTATTACCAGGAAAGCTATATGCAGTGAAAATGCTGATAACTTCCTCTAATTGAAACTACACTGCTGGTTATACCCTCAAGTGCAGGTCTTATATCTACTTATTCTATGATGCTAAGAATCATGGCACTATTACTAAAATGAAGACAAAATATTCTTCAGGTTACAAAAGATTGGTGTGTGTGACTGAGGGGCTTATGCATTGCATTTCATCACTGAGTTGTCATTCTTGTGATGTACTGTAGAGCACTAAAAGCTATTGTTTCTATGAATTATAACCCCAAATACCTTCACTCTAAGGATTCATTTTATCAGGGATCTCAGTAATATACATCATCACTGTAATGTGGAACATATTTTCAGCGACATATTTTAATGATATGCTATAGGCTAAAGTACATTATCATTATAGGAAGGTTTTAAGAGAGATTTTATGTTTTAATTCCTATGTTCAAAGTTATAGAAGTTGTTTCTGTAACAAGAATGTTAAAAATGCCCATAAGTTATGTTGTAAAACCATTCCTTAGGGATTTAAAATTATTTTCAATTTTTAAGAGGTCCTTTTAGGAGAAAAACTATTTCATCAATAAGACAGTAAAAACTTTCCATGTGTGCTCTTCATTTTACATTGTTTCAGCTTGTGCCATGCCAAGTGGTTGTTTTGCAGGAAAACAAAACAAAGGAAGAAAAATATTAAAGACTCAAATTTGCTGCACTAAAGTAAATCTTAAGTAACTGCAGAGAGAGAAAGCTGTTTAAAAGCAGAAATCTTGCTAAGTTTTCTGTCAGACCATACAACATTTAAATGCTTTATTTTATTTTAAATATATTTTTATTGATTTCACAGAAGAAGGGAGAGGGAGAGAGAGAGAGAGAGAGAGAGAGAGAGAGAGAGAGAGAGAGAGAGAGAAGAGAGAGAGAGAGAGAGATAGTAACATCAATGATGAGAGAGACTCATTGATCGGCTGCCTCCTGCACGCCCCCCAATGGGGACTGAGCCCCTGACTAGAATCCAAGGAGGGACCCTTTGGTCCACAGGCCAATGCTCTATCCACTGAGCCAAACCAGCTAGGGCAGTGTCTAAATATTTTAAACATAATAATAAATAGATATCTATAACTTATAGGTCATTCACCTTTAGCTTCTGAGTTAAATTCTGGCCTGGCTATCCATTAATGGATAATTGGAAGTGATAATAGAGATCCAACATTCAACACTCTTGCTTTTTCCAGCTTAAGAGCCTAGTTACTCTATACAAATTGGTAAAGGACCATTATCATGCAGCCCTAGCAATCAGTGTTTAATTTGTTGATAGCCTTGACAGTTGTAGCCAGAGTATAATTGGCATGTGCCCTGGTGCAAAGAAAAGTAAATTGGATTGTGCACAAAACTAAACAACATAATTAGCAACAATTAGACATTAATTATGAGATAGCAGATTCTCAAATCCTCCTGAATTTGGCCAAAGATAGACCTAATTATGTCTTAATGTTGTGAAAACATCCATTTTCCTGAGATTATCAGGTGTTCAGAAGGTGCTTCTTATAGAATTTGTGTTTCATACTGGATTATATCATGTTAGAATATTAAATAGTAGAAGCCTGATGCATGAAGATTCATGCTAGAATGGGCTTTCCTTTCCCTGGCTGCCAGCCTTGCCTTCCCATGCTGCCCAGAGGCCCTGAGAGACTGGGGATGGGGCAGAACACCTGTGTTGTCACCATGGCGATGACGCAAGCATCCTGCCTCTGTCACTCAGCGCCTGTGTATGCAAATTAACCGCCATCTTTGTTGGGTTAATTTGCATATCACTCCTGATTGGCTGGTGACATAGTGGAGGTATGGCCAATTTACATGTTTGTCTATTATTAGGTAAGATGTTTATATTTGGGGATAACCTAATAATCATAAAAAAATTAGTGTGGTAGGATTTATACTAACTTGGTAGTAATTTATCTACTTTACACATGTTATTTGATCACTTTTTAAAACACTGATATACAAGGATATGGAAATTATTTTAAGAATATATAAAACAGAGGCTCATTGATGATTACATTAAGAACAGAGAGAGATGCTCAGAACAAAAATATAGCTTCACTAAGTGCCTTCCACCATAATAAAGGAACTCTGTCCTATATTGGATCCCAGAGGAGCGTTGCTATAGCACAGTGCCAGCCACAGCCTTGATAATAGGTTTGTACTACCAGGTGGGACATGGAAAATATTTATATGAAAAATATTTTAGCACATTAACTATTTCATTATAATCTATAATAATAAAAGGGTAATATGCTAATTAGACTGAATATCCTTCCAGACATCCTTCCGATGACCTTCCGGATGAAGCCAGGGCTGTGAGGGAAGCCCGGGTCTCGGGTGAAAGAGGGAAGCCAGTGCTGGCAGCCAGAGGAAGGAAGGCCTACTCTTGCATGAATTTCATGCATTGGGCCTCTAGTTATTAATAAAAAGCAATGCCAACCCTTTGGGACATAGGAAATGTGCACATCCTTTTTGATTAGAAACATAGATAAATAATATTCTGAAATTTCAACAACTTAGCAATATCTGAATAAATACTTCCTCACTCTATTTCCTATGGTCTGAGAACCTGAGGTTGTGTCTGTGAGTCCTACTACCAGCCAGTCATAATATAATCCATCTATTCTTGTAGGTCCATATTCTAACTACTTATGACTGACAGGTTCTTCTGTGCAGAAGACCACAGATAAAATGAACACCCATGTTTGCTTGGAGAAACCTACCTGTCCTGTCCTATTTTTCACTTCAATGTATATTAATTTGTTCAATTAGCTAGGAATATGCACTCTTTTTTTCTAAGAAAATAAGATACATTTTTTACATTAGTCCTCCTGATCTCTGTACCTCACATTCATGCTTCTGAGTTGATAATTAGAAGTAATCTATCTATCTGTGTGTTTATTTATTTAAGCTAATTTTATAAGTATTTTAAGTAGCATATTATTTTCTGAAATCTGTTCTGTGTTCTCTTATCCTATTTAAATCTCTTAAAGAACTTGTAAGTTATCCATCCCAATGGTACCTCCTGAATCCTCATCCTAGATTGGAGAATATTTCCTATTTCTCAAAAGCTTCTCTTTCCATCCATTCCACACACTATTTTATTAATTGGTTAAAAATTTGATAGTTTCTCAAAGGCTATCAGCATAAATTAAATGTCATCATCATTGAGATTTAGACCCTTTAAATTTGACAACATCTGCCTTACTTGATACTTCCTTTGTACATACTAATCTTATTTGTTTTTAGATTATAACATGCAGTTTTATATCCATTTGCCTTTATCCTGTTATTCCAATAACTGGAAATATATTAATTATCTTAAACTTGATCTACATTAAAAAGTTATAAAGTCTTCCTTCCCTACCACACATCATTCAGCAGACAGACCAAACCATTGGCCCATCTAAAAAACTTGTCTTTATAATACCTAGTAAAAAGTTTGGTCTGTTGGAAATTATTAAGGTTGTGTGTCAGTGTATAACGTTTTGCTTATTTGTATTTAACCTGAAGTGCATATAAGTCTTGGATCCAGAGAAAAGTCAGTCTAATTATTGCAGTGTCTGAGACTGGGTGAGGTGAGGGTAAAGAGAAGAAGAAAGATAGCAAAAAATTATAATAATAATAAAATTTTTATATAATACAATTATTATTTAGGATAGTCTTTCCTTCTCAACAGCAAATGCCTGGATCAAGGGTAAGCCTCATTTGAGTAGGGAATCAAAGATGTTTACAGAAAAGAATTTGGCTCTCCTCTTTCAAAGCAAGATAAATTACTAAATCATGGTAAATCATTAGAGAAGGGAAAACAATGCAGATCATATTGAGTGAAATTTTTCATACATAAGGGCTTAAACCACTAGTGCAAATAACTTACTTTTGCACTGAAATGAGGGACTCTGAAGAAAAATCTATGGATTGTAATATATGTATATAGGAATGGTACCCTTATGTTGGACAATTTAGAAGCACACAGAAAAATAAAGTGGTCTCTCTAAGACAATATTTGAGAGATAAAACTATGATTAAATCTCAAGCCTCTGGATTTCAGAGCTTTATATCCAAACATATTATTTACAGGGTTCCAGTGAGAGCAATACAAAATAAATAAATATTTGAAAAACCAAAACAAAAGAATATAAACAATGTCAACAAAATTCAGTTTGAAGCATTTTATATGGAACTACCAATTCTAAAAAGAGAAATAAAATCAATTACAAATTAAAAGGTAAGTTTTTAAAGACTTATTGTGTATACTTTTTCATATTTAAAAATTATGCTCTTATAAAAATTTCTTGAAACAAATTCTGTGTGCAAGTCAGTGCCTCTGTAACTGTTTAAAATCAGCAGGACTGACCACTTACATTCCCAGAGAGAATGGCATGGAGTTAATTGACCCTGCCAGAGACTAAATATGCCCACTGTGTTTCAATTTAGGGTGCAATTATATGTCTGTGCAAGTTTTCACATGCCAATTATTGCACTTCAAAAAATCTGCATATTACTGCATATTACTGCTACAACTGACAAGGAAGAGAAGAGAGTATTCTCTAAACAATGCAATTAGAGCAGTATAGGCAATTAACTTTGCTATTTAGTAGAAAGTTGAGAGCACTAAAGACTGAAGTGATAAATATTCACAAACACTTCATCATTATACAAGATCACAGAACAGACACATATTTTTTAATACACAATGCAGGCAGTCATATTATTAAACTTAATGGCATCTGAGAAATGATGAAACACTCACAGCCTTGAGCTTGTAATGAGATAAGCTTGTAGCCTGATCAGCATGCATACAAATCATCTCATCTGAATAAAATTAATGTTTGATTTTTATATCTCTCCTCAAGCACTGCTGAGCTCCCCTTCCCTTTTCATTTTATGAACAATTATAGAAAGGAAAATAAAAAAATTAGCTGCGATATGGTATATGAGTGGGTGGGTCTCATCTCTAGTGCCAAATATAAGATTTTGAATATCTATCTATCTATCTATCTATCTATCTATCTATCTATCTATCTATATATATGTGTATATATATATATATATATATATATATATATATATAGAGAGAGAGAGAGAGAGAGAGAGAGAATGGATTTGTGATGTTAAATAAACTATGAGAAAAATTTTAAGGTTTTACATTAATAAAAATGTTTAAGTGTGTTGAACACTCCAAAATAATAACATTTTAGTATTTAATATTAAAATGATTGATATTCATATATTTAATTGCATTTTATTCTGAAAACTTGATATTTTCTCAAATTCTCATTTTAAAATCATAATAATAAAGGAGATGAATGTGTTATGGATGTGTCCTTTCAAGATCAATCAAAATAGGAAAATTATACACTTCATTTTTATTTATATGATTGAATTTACATTCAATATTTAAATTACAAAGTCATTTTCTTATATGCTTTTTGAAGTGAGTTAGTTGTCAAAGGTTTTACTTAAAACAGATTGTAATGATCTAAAAGTTCTTCCCTGAACTTTTCATACAATGTCTGTCACATTTAGCATTCCCATCTATAAAAGATTATAATGCACAAAATCTCAATTTCTATTTCAAACTTGTACTGGGAAAGAAAACTACAAATTAACTATCTAAATTAGGAACTCCTTGTGGAAAGATATCCTAGACCATAGTTCTTGAACACGATCTCAGGTCATATTACATTGCCTCCATACATGACTTGTAATTATTTGGAATGTCATTGTCAAATTTTATCTCCAAAAATAAAATTATGAAGAACTACTATAGCTATCAGTAAAATAGAGGTTTAAGCCTTCCATAAATTACATAACATTTGGTAAAAATATTTAGATAATAAGCTGAGTTGATAACTCAAGATTTCTTCCTTAAGTCACCCTAGTTTACTAACAGGTATCATTTCACTGTATTAATTTAGATACCTCATGAGTGACATAATTAAAGATGAATTGAGTTAAAACAAAACAAACAAACAAACAAAAATACATATAACTAGGCCTGGCAAATAATATATGGTCCATAAGTGTTAATTATTCACGAATAAGTATCCCTGGATGTCATCTCCTTCTAGTTTTCTTGTATGCCCACTAAAATTCAATGCATTAGTTCTCATAGATGTTTTTGCAAGCTGAACTTTTTCTTTAATTCAAAAATTATAAAATTTAGAATAAATCTACAATCAGACTCTAAATGCTGCCAATTTCTTAAAAAAGAAAAAGGAAAACAAACACCTCAGAAAATATTGTATGGGTATGTCTTATATAGGAAATTGTCAGAGGACCCAAAGATAACCCTCAGGCTCAATAATTCATTAGAATAGCTCATGGGACTCAAAAGTTGTTATACTCATAGTTATATTTATTACTTAGAAAATATACAAATTAAAAATAATAAAGTAAAAAGGACAAATTCCAGGAGAAATCACATGGTACCTCCAGGTGTCCCCTCCCAGTGCAGGCACATGGAAACACACTAATTCTCTCATCAATGATACATGACAACATGTGCAAAGTGCTACCAATCAGGGAAAGTCACCTGAACATTGGCACTCATAGACTCTGGTGGAGTTCAGTAACACAGGCTTGCATTGAGTACAGGACTGACCCTACTACTCAGACTCCAGCCTCCGTCAGAGCAAAAACAGACATTCACCATAAATCACACTGCCGGCTTACACTTGTCTGCTCAAGCTGGCACAGGCCTTCACTTCAAATACAGAATGGCCAACAAGAACAGGCATTCACTTTAAATACAGAGTGGCCTAAGGCCCAGGGCATGTAAAAATGCTGGTATTCAGTAGACTATTTCAAGAGCTCACAGTCATTTCCCAAGAGCCATCCTAAGGCCAATACTGAAGATAAACCCTTCTTTGTAATATTCAGGGTTTGAGCAAACCAAACCTGCTGAGTTTACTCTTTCCTGCCCTGAAATATAAAATGGAATTCTAATCAGTTGACCAACACACAGAGAATATGAAAATACTAGTGAATGAATGAATATATCTAATTATTTTATTTAAAAAAATTTTGCTAAATAACTATAACTTTTAAAAGCAACATTGTGTTTTAAGCTGCTTTTCTGACTAACTGAGCAATTTTCAAATCAGGTGCTTCATTCTATACTAGGCATGACTGATATTTGTAGTTAATGCCCTGGTTTACACCTTCACGACTGACTCCTTAAATGGAGCCTCACCTAGGTCCTACCACAACCTTGTTTTCCCCAGTTTCTGGCTTTAAAATTCGAGGCCCCCGGGCCAGAGTTCCTGGCTCTGGGTCCTGACTAACATGGGTCAGCCTGTATGATTAGGTTCACACCTACCACCATGTTTGTACCTGTCAAGGTCAGCAACCCTGCCAGCATACTGATGCGCTGCTTGGGGGCTCCCTGAGCCTGCCTTCCTGAACTGCCACTTTCACTTCAATCCTTCGATCTCCTGCCATGTCAGAGGAGGCTTTTTTCAATCCCCTAAAGTCCTCCCTGAAGCATTTTCCCTACAGTGGTAAGTAAACTATAATGTTTTCCAATCTTTATAAGGATTCTTCTTCTTACATGGTAGCTCTCACAGGGCTACTGTGTTCAGAGAGAAATGTATCTCTTATACAACATGCATTCAATAAGTAGTTAGGGATTCAGTGAGTGAGCAATAAATACTAGGCACTGTTCTAGTGCCAAGAAATATGGGGAAATGTAGCTCAAGCGATTGAGTGTCCATGTTGATATATGCATTTTTATTAACACATACACATATATAAAGTCCCAGTCTTATCCTTAATAAGCAAAAGTAAGATCAGAATGTAGAGCTGACTTTCAGTTTAGGCCCTTCTTATCATTCTTCTTTCCCTTTATAGTTTCCCCTGGGTCTTTTAGTGCTTTGTTAATGTGTTCAATCCTGCTCCGATCACTTTTCAATCCCACTAAGTATATTACACACTGATCCTGAAAGTACAAACTGTTATATTTTCCACTCCACAGATTCTAATCTTCACCACTGATTGTAAAACTAATACTTTTCACCTCCCCATGCCCTGAAATGTGGTGGAGAATGCCATAGGGTCATAGCCTCTCTCACATTAAAAACAAAGAATAAAAAAGGGGTTGCCTTCTCGCAATACAAACAGCTGTAAATCCAACCAGTACATGACCTTCAGTTCTTCTGCTCCTGAAAGGAATCTTTTTAATTCACGGTTATTCAGGCTACTAGAGAAAAATACCTATCCTCACATTAATGTCAACACACACTCGACAAATATAACAAAATAAAACATTTAATAGGTTGTCCATGAGGTAAATCATGGAAGTATAATCCTAAACACTACATGGACAGATACATGCCAAAAAAAAAAAAAAAGAAAGAAATTAGACCACCAATTTACACCATACACAAGAATATACTCAAAATGGATAAAAGACTTAAATGTAAGTTGTGAAACCATAAAAATCTTAGAAGAAACCATAGGCAGCAAAATCTCAGACATCTCTCATAGCAATATGTTTACAGATACATCTACTAAGGCAGAGGAGAAAAAATACAAGTGGGACTACATCAAAATAAAAAGCTTCTGCACTGCAAAAGAAACCATCAACATAACGAAAAGGGAGCCCACTGTATGGGAGAACATATTTGGCTATGATACATCTGATAAAGGGTTAATATCCAAAATATATAAGGTACTCATACAACATAACAAAGGGAAGATAAACAATCCAATTAAAAAGGCAAAGGACCTAAATAGACACTTCTCCAAATAGGATATAGACTATAGATGGCCAAGAGACATGAATAAATGCTCAAAGTCACTGATCATCACAGAGACGCAAATTAAAATGACAATGGGGTATATCACCTTACACCTGTCAGAATTGCTACCATCAATATGATAATCAATATGATAATGTAGAATAATTATCAATTAAAGCATGTTGAAAAGGAAAAATGAAAGTTAAAGGGATGCATATTTATACAAAATACAAAGTACCATGAAGCAGTACTTATTTAATATTGAACATTTCTTGAGTAAATTCCAAATTCTGTTATCACAAATGGTAATTGAAAATGTGACCCATTTTCTGCTAGAAACTCCCTTTTACTGAGAGCTTAACTTATTTAGCACTTCATATGTGTCACTCATTCATTCTTTCTACAAATCTATGTTGAGTACTTACCATGCACCTGCGTCTTTTCTGAACAACGAGGTCACTGTGCTGAATCAGAAAGATAACAAAATTGCTCTCATGGACATTATATTTCAGTGGAAATAAGACCAGCTAGTAAAAAAAGTTATAAATGTTGTGTTCTGAAGAAAATAAAAGATGACAAAATAAAGAATAATGGGAGAGTGCTAATTAAAAATGAATAGTCAAGGAGTGCTTCTAGTAAGGGGTGATAGTTAAGCAAAAATATAAGAAGATGATCCTGAGATGAGCATTATGAAAGAGGATAAAATATGGTCAAGATGGAGAAGAAGTTGGAGAATTCAGAAAGAGAAAGATAAAAGTGGCTAAAATCTGTTGAGTGTACAGCAGAAAATTGTATGAGATAAACTTGGCAATTTGTCTAGAGCCAGATCGATAGAACCTGTAGGTAGAGTAATGATTTTGTATCTAAGTGTAATTAGTAGTCATTGGATGGTTTACCGGTATGTGTGGAAAATGAATGATACTGGTAAGAACTTAAGGTTGGAACAATGGTGAACAGTTAGGTGAGAGATGATGGTACTGTGGAGAAGTAGCAATGGAAATAGTATAAAATGAATTAGTCTTTAAACAAGACATAATGGTGGCAGTATGTGGGTATATGGGAAATGGAATAATCAAAGGATTGACAACACCCAGATTTGAGGTTTGAACATATGATGAGCCAATAGATTTATTTGCTGATATGAAAAACCAAAAAGGAACAGGTTAAGTGCACATGTTTATTTCAGATAAGTTAACTCTGATAACACTACTAGAAAACCAACTGGAAACATCAACTTGGTAAAACAAAAAAAAAATTATGTGTGAGCATATGCCCTGGAGTCCTCCCGCAGTCCTTGCCCAGCTGGCCAATCTCCCATGTCCCTCCAGGGCCCCGATCATGCACCTGTGGGGTCTCTCGGCCTGGCCTGCACCCTCTTGCAATCTGGGAACCCTTGGGGGTTGTTAGAGAGCCAGTTTTGGCCCAACGGCAGAACGACCGGTCACTATGACACGCACTGACCACCAGGAGGCAGATGCTCAACGCAGGAGCTGCCCCCTGGTGGTCAGTGCACTCCCACAGGTGGAGCGCCACTCATCCAGAAGCCGGGCTCATGGCTGGTGAGCACAGCGGTGGTGGTGGGAGCCTCTCCCGTCTCTGTGGCAGCACTAAGTACGTCTGACTGTCAGCTTAGGCCCACTGCAAGAGTTCAGCCTGGGCTGAGGGACCCCCCTGACCCAGTGCATGAATTTTGTGCACTGGGCCTCTACTAATTATAATAATATGCATACTGATAATTGTTTAATCCTAAGCTTAAAATTATAATCATTATATCCATATAGAATTTAAAATATGGTAATTTTAAAGTATTACTTCTTCAAATGAAAAAATTAATTTACAATAAGATTTAAGGTAATGTATAAAGCATATAATGTAATTCAAATTAAAAAAAATGTCATTATTGCTTTCTTAGTCACCCCACTCTTTCATATGCATGTTCTTGTTATGCAGGTAGAAAAAAATAGACTAAAAATATTAGAAAAATGATAAATCCACTTATATGACTTCTATAATTCAGTGACAAAAAATATTAACTAGAGCCCTAGCCAGTTTGACTCAGTGGTTGGAAGGTCAGCCTGCAGACTGAAAGGTACTATGTTGGATTATGGTCAAGGGCAGGTACTTTGGTTGCAGACTCGTTTCCTGGCCCTGGTCCAGGCACATGTGGAAGGCAACCAACAATGTGTCTCTCACATCGATGTTTCTCTCTCTCTGTTTCTTCCCCTCCCTTCCACTCTGTCTAAAAACCAATGGGGAAAAAAATATCCTCGGGTGAGGATTAACAACACAACAAAAAGAATATTAACTAGAAAAATATAGGATACTGACCCACATTGAGATGATTGCAATATGTTTTAAGCAAAATCTGTGATATCTAAATTACTTCAAAAACATATAAAAATGATTGACTTTGGAATTTAAATATTGAATGTGAACTCAATCTCATGAATAAAAATCAAGTATATCATTTTCCTATTTTCTTGAAGGGCTAGCAATAGTTAAAGGTGATTGAAAATAATAATGAAGACATCATATTGCCCAAATAAAAGGTTAAAATATACCTGTTTCATTGCTAAAGATACACTTAAGATAGATGCTAGATCACTGACTTTGCATACACATCTCCTAGTAAACTATAACAGCTTGAAATCAGGGATCATAAATATTTTTGACTACATTTCCGAAACACATGGTGAGCCCTCATACATATATATTAATACATTAATTTAATGTGTACGTCTCATATATCATTGCCCCATCTTCTAAGCCTTATTAGAACTCTAAAAATATAAAATTCATAATAGAATAAAATTAGAACTTTGACCAATTTTAACTGCTAGAGATGTCACTAATTGATTTTTGAAACAATCTTTATCAGAAAAATAAGACAAGTTAATATTGGAATTTGGCTGTTCTATACTAGGAACAAAATATTGAAATGTAATTATTAAAAATATTTTAAAAAGTAAATATTCACAACAATAAATAAAAAATGGGAAAATTAGGTAACTTTATCTGAGTACAAATATTTTATTTTAAAAGAATCAGCAACATTAAAACATATTGAGGCTCTATAATTCTTTACACACATTTAAGAGAACTGTAAACAATTAAATAAATTATAAATAATCTAAATTAGAAATTTTAGGAAAACAATGAATGCAATGTGTAACTATATAATTAAAAATATTAAATACTTGAAGTTTATTACAATCATTTACAAAAATATAAGTGAGGATAATAAAACCTTTAAATATGATGCTACATCAATGAATATTATTGGACAGTCAATCATGTAAATTCTATGAACTAGGAAAGTAATTATTTGTAAAAAATAAATTGAACTTACATTGAGCCTAACTTGCCACACTAAAAATAATTATCCTACATTTCAAATAATCTGTGAAATATTTTACTCAGATTTCCCACAAATGTGGAAACCAAACTTCTTATCTTTAAATACTACGTTCCTAATCCTCAGTTTAAAATGTTACAGCTATCTTAAATTGCTTCATGTCTGCTATCTGCCCGTAGAAATTCTGGTTCAGTAAAACCCAAGATAGGCCCTAGAAATCTACATTTCAATAAGCAGTTCATGAAAATTTGAATCAGATATGGTGTGGAACCCTCTGTGAATAAAATCTCTGCAATTAGTGCTTAAATCCTGCCAATCTTCCTTTGTAATATTTTTTCATCTCCATCCCATAGTTTAAATCTTCACTATATAATTTTACTTTAGTGTAATAATTATCAACTTTTATCAGAATTTCTGCATACAGCCTTTCCCCATGACATTCTAAAAAGTAATTAATTACGTTTAAGACTATCCATTCTTAGAGAACCTGTCCCTCTCACAAGCTTCTACATCCTCACTATTGAATCTTTGCCCGAAACATAACAAATTTAATTATTGGATTATTAAATAAATCCATGTTATCACTGGATTTCAATCCTGGAAAATCACTTTTAATTAGATCACTCTCTGCATAAGAATGTTTAATGGCTACCAATCAGAAAAATTAACGCTTCCAACAATTGTAACAAAATTGTGAAATATTATTTTTTATTAGATAGACTAAGACATCATATAAAACTACTGAACTCACATTGGTACTGAGACTATATTTCATAATTTCTTAATATCAATCCTTAGCTCCTTAACTTCAATCCATCAATAATGTTTTTTAAATTTATCTTTACTGTTGGAAGTATTACAGATGACCTCCTTTTTTCTTCCATTGACCACTTATCCTTACCCCCCCAACCCTCCCTAGGCCTTCATCCCACTATTTTCTGTGTCAATGTATTATGCATATATGTATATAAGTTCTTTGGTTAGTCTCTTCCTGCCTCCCCTCCCCAATCAATTAATAATGTTGTATTTTTGCAAATTATTATTAGTCATATTACTTTATATAAAATATGACTTTTGCTCAAATGTTACTTTAAAATCTAATTATAAAGACATATACATACATAAACATATAAAAATATGAGTGACTATAAGCAGCAAATTCTTAATTATATACTGTATATATAGAAGACAATTAACATGCCCATTGGGTAAAGCTTTCTAGAGCTGAAGAGACCTGAGTAGGTTTTAAAGCACAGTTAGAAATTAAGTCAGCAAAGACATGAAAAAAAGGGGGGGTTTATATACTTGTTGAAATAGAAGAATATGGGATGCTTTTGGGAAATAAAGAGTAAATCAATTTGGCAAGAGCAGAAGGTTTATAGAGAGATCCAGCCCACAACCTGAGCCTGCAACCGAGGCATGTACCTTGACCAGAATCCAACCATGACCTCCTGGTTCATAGGGCCATGCTCAACCAGTAAGCCATGCCAGCAGGGCTTATTTTATCTTTTTAAGATTCAATAAAATAATTTACTATGAAAAAAACTATTCTGATTGTAATAGTCTCCGTTGGTCCATCAATGGAGAAATATTATTTTTAAAAAGTGGCTTAAAGCACACTGAGTAAATCAGAAATTTTAGATGGAGAATTACCATTCTCTAAATAGTATACTATCATTTGTAATTATGGAGAAGATGGAAAGGTACAGATAGTAAATACATCTTAAGTAGAAACATTAAGGTAATTTCATATAATACAAGTTGAATAATTGGGTTAATGACTTAATGTGGAATTTTTATTTCACATTACAGAAGTACTAATCAAATTCCCAGTAGTCACGACAATGCCAAGCAGTATAAGTAAAATTCTCTAGAGTTAGTTAAGGGCACTGTTTCTCACGTTTTTGATTTATCTAATAATTAAATGCAGCGTTTGTTTAAAATGCATATTTTCAGGCCAAAACCCAGATTTAAATTTAGTTGGATTGGGATAGTCTAGAAATATGCAACTTATTGACCAGCAAATTATCTCTGATAAGAGATAAAGAGGTTACTATAGCATTAAGCATGTTCTTACTTCTTGCTTGAATGGCGTAAATGGATGATGGGTAACACAGAGTGGACATTCTTAGGAGAATCAAAGTAGAGGCAAGAACAAGCCAAGGTCTTTTGTTTAAGAGGTTCAGATTAGAAAAGCCTTCAAGAATCAAGCTAAAAACCTTGGATTAGAATCTTGAAACCATCTAAGGTTTTAGAATAGAAGAAGAAGAATATAAGAGTGATTTTTAAAGGAATGGTGAATGATGGGCCAATTTGTAAAGCAGGAAAGCCAAAAAGGTTTAGAATGAAGTGATGAAATGAGCACCAGGGAGGAGGTACTGACAATCTTATATAATCCTATATAATAAATAGGTAATATGCAAATTAACCATCACTCCAACACACAAGATGGCCGCCCCCAGATAGTCAAAGATGGCCGCCCCCATGTGGACACAAGATGGCTGCTACAAGATGGCTGGGAGGGGAGGACAGTTGTGGCAGATCAGGCCAGCAGGGGATGGCAATTGGGAGGGACCAGGCCTGCAGGGGAGGACAGTTAGGGGCAATCGGGCCAGCAGGGGAGCACTTAGGCATCGATCAGGCTGGCAGGGGAGTGGTTAGGGGGTGATCAGGCTCGCAGGCAGAGGCGGTTAGGGGCAATCAAGCAAGCAGCCAGGTGAGTGGTTGGGAGCCAGCAGTCCTGGATTGTGAGAGGGATGACCGACTGCCCATTTAGGCCCACGAGGATCGGGCCTAAATGGGCAGTTGGACATCCCTCAAGGGGTCCCAGATTGGAGAGGTTGCAGACTGGGCTGAGGGACACCCCCCCCCCAGTGCACGAATTTCATGAACCGGGCCTCTAGTGGAAAATAGAATGTCACACGACATACTGGTAAAAATTTTGAACTTGCTTTCAGATACCTAAAAATAGGAAGTTAATATTAAATACATTTAAAAGTATTCATTACAACCATAACAATAATAAAAAGAATAGTAAAATAATCTTCAAGTGGTTTTTCAGATGTTTACCCATATGATTCTTGAAACACCACAGGAGCACAACAGCATTTTGTATTGCCTTCTTTTAATGAGGTTTGAGAACAAAACTTTCTTTACTTTCATGAAGAAAAGCCTTTGAAAGTTCAAAGTGTTTGATACCCAGAACTTTATTCAATGCCTCCTGAAGTTGTCTTTTGCTCTGCTTTTTTATAGCAAGCTTAGAGCGGGGTTTTGGCACCTCTAATTTGAGTTGGCTATTTTCTTCTTTCAATTTCACAACATGCTTGATTTTTTGTTTTATATTCTGATGACCCAATAATTCAGCATATGAATCTATTAGGTTATTTAGCTGTACCTGATTTGCACCATGTTTGTTCAACAAAGAATTTTTTTTTGCTTCAAATGCATCCAGGTGTAGCTGCAAAGGCTTTATTATATAGTTCTTCATAAAGGAGACACCCCTTATTCATTTCCTCAGTTAATTCTGCCATTGTCTTTTCTTCTCCAGCTTTTCCTGCTTCTTCCTCTTCCAGCTGCTTCTTTTTTTTTTTTTAATATATATTTTATTGATTTTTTACAGAGAGGAAGGGAGAGAGATGGAGAGTTAGAAACATCGATCAGCTGCCTCCTGCACACCCCCTATTGGGGATGTGCCCGCAACCAAGGTACGTGCCCTTGACCGGAATTGAACCTGGGACCTTTCAGTCCACAGGCCGACGCTCTATCCACTGAGCCAAACTGGTTTCGACCCAGCTGCTTCTTAAAGTTTTCACCTTGCTGCTTGAGTTGGTTCTCCAAATCAAGTTATTTTTTTTGGAGACAAGAAACTGTGATTTCTTTAATTCATGCTTCTTTAAGGGCTGATCTGGCCTGCAGATCTAGAAGCACCTTTGCATAGTTCTTGAGTTGAACTCTCAGTTTCCAATATCTGATGCTGAATACGCTCTGCACTTTTCTTGGCCTCGGTCACTTTTTCCCTAAGTGATAAGTTATCCAGCTTAAGATCTTTTCTCTCTCTAGCTGTTAATGCTTTATAGCTTTCAAATGGAGCAGTGACATTCCCAAGGTTTTGCACCTTACTGTTATACCTTTTCTGCACAGCAGGTGGCCTGAGTGTGAGTAGCATTACTTTTCTAGTGTTCAGGTTCTTTCAAGACCTTCGGATTTTCTTCTGGAAGTTTCAGTTCTTCAGCCCTAGGTCTTCTTTCTTCTCCCAATTGTTTGACACACTTTTCAGCTTGCCCCTCCTTTCGCTGTAGTTTATCTAGCTCCGTGGTCGGCAAACTGCGGCTCGCGAGCCACATGCGGCTCTTTGGCCCCTTGAGTGTGGTTCTTCCACAAAATACCACGGCCTGGGCGAGTCTATTTTGAAGAAGTGGCGTTAGAAGAAGTTTAAGTTTAAAAAATTTGGCTCTCAAAAGAAATTTCAATCGTTGTGCTGTTGATATTTAGCTCTGTTGACTAATGAGTTTGCCGACCACTGATTCTAGCTCATCCAGAGCTTGTTTAGTTCTTTCTCAAAGAGATTCCTCTCTTTCATCATTTCCTCTTGAAAGAACATAGCTTCTGCTGAAGAACAGAAGATAATTTCTTCTGTTTTAGAAGTGAATCAATTTGCAACTCTTTTTGTTGTAGCTTTTCGTGTTCTTGTTTTTTAATAATAAACTTCTCTTTTGAGGTTTGCATTACAGAATGTAGATTTTCATCCAGTTCTCTGCCCCGTTGATGAGCTCTTCTTTTTCTTTAAGGCGGCTGACCTTTTGCCATCAGATCTTTTACTTGCTTAGACAATGTAACAATGTTTTCCTCAAGAGACTGCTTAAGGCTTAAAACTTCATGATTCTTCTCTTTTAAATTTTCTTCTAACTGGGCAATGTCTAGCCTGTATTTTTCTACTTTTATCTGAGGCACAACTTATTCCTTCAATGTATTCCAAGAGTCTATCTGTATCAGATTTTTTGTCCATCTGTTATTTCTCTATGGAAACGAGTTTCCCCGCAAGCTGTGCTACTTCCCCTGAGACTTTCTGAGATTCTTCTGGGTGACCTGCAGTTTAACCTCCATGCCTTGTTTAGCCATCATACTTCTCATTTTAGTTTCTCATTTTTTTTCTATGTTTCAGTAAGGCTTAGAATTCTTCTGGTTACCAGCTTGAGAAAACGTAGCCTTTAGTAGCCTGTTGGTCGTGGTGGAGTCAGTAAACTGCTTTTGCAGTATAGCATTACAGGCAGAGATGTCTTTTTCCCCACCGACCGCAACACAGCTCTGCTTCCATCTTCTCCAGCTCAGCTTCCAGATCCTGGAGGCTCTTGTCTTGAGCACCACGTGCCTGCACAAGGACATGAATCTCCTTTTCCAATACCACCAAGACTTTATCATTCTTATGAGATTCCTCCTTTAATCCCAAAGTCAACTTCTCTTGCTGACGCAGGCAAGGTGGTATCTTTGTCAACAGTAAGATTTGGTTAAGATTATGTTTTGTTTTTTTTTTGTTTTTTTTAAAGCGTTGTGATTTCTTACAGGATACAAATACTTCTGAAGTTCTCACACCATAAGCACCTGGAGATGTGCAGAACGAGAAGGGTCACTGAGTTATTTCAGGGGCATCTTGGGAAAGGACATGCTGACGACCAGCTCCACAAACCCAAGGGCACCAGCGTCCCTCCTCAACTTTCTCTCCAAAGTCTTTAAAATAGAAAATAAAATACTTTGGAATATCAAAATACATGTCTCTTGCTGTTTCATCATATATTCAATCAATGAGTACTTACTCCATGCCATGTACTCTGCTGAGTAATGAGAATACAATGCTGAGCAAAAACACACATATAACAAAGCTTAAATTCCAATGCAAGAATCAAATAGCTACAAAACTACATTTATACCTGAAACTATGATGATGTCTGTGGGAAATGAAATGGTGTTCTATAAACACATATTAGGATTGCAGGGATGCTTTTTCTGAATAAGTGACTTTAAGCTGAAGTGGGAGTATGGGCTTGGGAAGAGGGCATTATAGGCAGAAGAAAGAACATGTGCAGTGGTCCTAAAATGCCAGGAACACATCTGGGAATTTCAAATACTTCTAGTGTAGCCGAGAGGAAGAGGGTTAGATAAGCCATCTATCTGGAGAGGGAGGCAAGAGCTAAGGTAAGTAAGCTGCTTAGCATTTTCATGGTATTGGTCTTGAAGAGAGAAATTGTGGTGTCTGGAATTTTTCTGTTGTTGTGTGTTTGTTTTTGTTTTTTAATATTACATACAATGTAAGAATAACTTTATAACAGTTCGTATTTTCCAAATATTTTTGTTAACCTATTATTAAACAGCAAATGAATATCAAATTGACTGAATACCAAAGGCAATATGTACCAAAGATCCAAACGTTTTGCTCCTTCAAAAGTACTTCTAGTTGTGCCTCAGCTCACAAAGCGAACTGTTCAATTGAAGCTTAACAATGTTTTGAAGTATGTATTAGTTCAATTTCATTATTCCCCCTTCTCAAAATATTTTGTTTTCTTAAGCTGGTGCATTATTTGAATCACTTTTAGCATTTTATAATTACATTACCAAGTACTAAAAGCCCCCTATAGGATTTTGATTGGAATCAAATTAAGCTTATGATACAAACCAGATAATCATTTTTAATATTATATTTTCTAAACTAAATTTGATATAAAAATTCTATAATTACAAAATAAAATGAAAAACAAATCATCCATTATTTAATTAATACAATAGATAGCTGCTTTATCTATTTTTTTAAGTATCTGATACTATAGTGTAAATGGAAATTTATTAGCTATAGTGGAGTCGTTCCTGACCTCATCAATATCAAGGTTTAAAAATATTCAGCTAAATGTTTACAGATTATTGTATATATCAAAATTAGCAAATTTAAAAATAAAGTTGTATTTAAATTGTGCACTTAAAATTGCAGGTTCACTATGCATGCAAGGAAAAATAATATGTTTACAGGATCTATATGCTGCTTTGCTGTCTTCAACTTCTTTATTTTTATTACCTTTGTACCACAGCCAAAATTATCTAAATGTATCGGAGGTTGAGAAGCAAGGGCACATAGACACAGAATTACAGTCAACTATAATGGATTAGGTGCTCATCTGAGGATAAGTATATCTTTTGACAGGCTGCAAACCATTTAGAAAATTATTAGAGTAATAAAATGCAACTTAAATCCTAAGCTATTACTGGCTCCAAACATGATATGGCATTTTCAAGGATGAATTATAGTTTTGAAGGAAGAAAGAACACCACTCAGTATTTGAAATAAAATTTATCTAAGTAGTGGTAAACTACTGTTAGGTTCTTAATAAACAGTGTAAGAATATTTGGGAATGTAGATAACCCTTACTGTCCACCCTTCTATATTATAGCAGCAGTATATTATATGAAATACAATAAAAATATTCCAATTAATAAAATGAAAATAAACATTTAAGAGAATAACTGAGGAAAAGAAAAACAACTCTCATATTAATTAAAAGTACAAAATAAAAGCCAGGTAACTTGAAATACTAAACACATTTTTGGCAAACATATATAATTACTAAATAATAAATTTCACTTTATTTGCCCATTTTGAATTAAATTTGCATACCTTACATTTTGGTATCTTATCTCATTTACATTAGTCTTCATAACAATAATGTTTATGAAGGAACCAAAGTTTATGTGTTCATATGAAGTGCTTAGAGTAATATTTCTAAAAAGTAATAGATCCACAAACTAGTCTTTTTATTCTAACATCAAAACCCATACTTTTAATAAATATTCAATGACAAGTTTAGTGTTGAAAAGCACATTTCCATTAAGGGATATTAAAATTAGAATTATAAATTATGTTCACCAGTACAATCATACAATAATCATGAGGATTAAATTCATACAAAACTGTACATTATTTGAGGTCAGAGATTATGTCCACAGTGTTTATCATGAGTATTTCAAGAAGCACTGATGTAGATGGTGGTTAATAACTATTTAGTGAGTTAGTCAAAACAATGAAAACTCGGTACTCAAAACTAATGGAAGAATGCTTAATCTGAAGTAGTGAGCATTTAGAATGCAAGATTATCTTTTTAAACTATAACTAAATTCTACTATTTATTTAGAAACTAGAGGCCCAGTGCATGAATTCGTGCATGGGTGGGGTCCAGCCGGTCTACCCTGATGGGGCCAATGGGGGTTGGTGTGTGGCTGGGAAGAGGGGACACCGGAGGTTGGTCACCTGGCCCTGCCCCATGGTCAAACTCCTGGTAAAACTCCAGGTTGAACTCCTGGTTGAGGGGACAATTTGCATATTAGCCTTTTATTATATAGGATACCTGTGAGGTAGACTTTGATCAAAAGTAAATAAAGTATATTGGTTGCCCTCCATGAGCTTGAAATCTTTTCCAAATATACTAAGTATTTTGATAAAGAATTACACAAGAATTGCTGTCAAAACTGGGATTGCTGTTTATAATAAAACTGTATCTGGATTTAAGTAGTGCAAACTCAGTGGACACTTTATCAAATAGCATTTGTAGTAATGAATTTCAAATTTATTCAAGAAACATTCAACATCATTCTAGTGCTGCTTCATGGTTCTAAATGCATTTTTGTTGAAGTACAACTCCCTGTAAGTTGCTCTTCTTTTTATTGTATATGCAGAACAACAAAAATTAACCCAAATTTATCCTTATTAACTCTAAAATGTAAGCTTCTCAGTCATACATTTATAATGTAAATTATTTTGTTGATTTATTGTATTCTTTTTTTTAGCAATTATCACCAATAATGAAACAAATAAATAGATGTACCTTCCTATATAACATACACAATCCTTATGTAGTATATCTGTCAAAAAAAACAAAAATTAATTGTGAGGTAAAGCCTAATTGAGTGATATTTTACAAAATAACTCTGAACTCTCCAAAAATTTAACTCTGTGAAGCCACTCCCCTCCCCAAGAAAAAGAGAAATAAATAGGTGTAGAAAGTGTGCCAGATTGATAAATATTACAACTGAATGCAAGACATGATTCTGGATTTTCTTTTGCAATAATGAACATTATCGAGACAATTGAAGGCACTAATAAAGTCTGGAGATTAGATAACAATGTTGTAAAAGTGTTAATTTCCTGATATTTAAAGTTGTAATGTGATTAAGTGCTTTCCACCATTCCTTCCGCTTGGATCATGAAAGAAATGACATCATGTGTGGAGATGGTAAGTACAGACATCCTGAAATGCATTGTTTGATGTAATACCCTCTTTTTGTAAGCTTTTTCTTTTTGGTGCCTCCCAGACTCTATATCACTCTGGCTTCCTTCTCTATTCTATCGTTCTCTGTTGTGTGCAATCTTGTAGTATCTAAGCAGCATCAGAAACCTCCCAACATAGGGTCTTTGGCAGAACTTTTTGTTGTTTATTTTGGATTATTTTGTTTTTAAATGAATTGTATGATGGAGGTAAGATTTTGGAAATACTAATATGTTATTCAAAGGATAAATGCAACCACCAGCAATTTTTACTATTTTCTACTACCTGAGTGTCATCCTCACTGATTTTTAGTGGTGATAGAAAAGGGAATGCATCACTTTCTTCTGTTATTTCTTTTCAAATTGTTAAACTTGAAGACCATATGCAGATAAGCACAGTGAAGATAAAAACAGGGAAAAGAGTAATGTTTTCTATGTCTTGGGTCTTCATAGTCTTGCCCATGACTAATTTCTAGACTGATTTCTGGCTGGGCATTAATTTTCCCCTTATCTGATTCTCTGTTGGTTCTGAGCCACTTGCATTTCCCTGAACACACTAAAAATGTTATATTTCTCCTATATGATTCTCTCTGACTAGGATGAGAATTTGTACTCCACAAACCTCTTCTGATTAAACAGCATTCATTTTCTCACTCAAGCTCAAGCTTTACTCCAAGTAAATCCTTTCTTATTCATTTTCCTATATAACCTGACTGTGTATTAACAATTTATTCTACCTTTCTTTGTTTACTTATTGGTATTCTCATTTGTCAGGTAATTTTATTATCTCATCTTTATACCTACACCTAATAAAGAGCCAAGCACATAACAGATGCTCAATGAACCATTAAATAAATAAATGGATGGCATACATGGGCACAGACAATATTTTGGTGAAGACCTGGGAGGGATGGGTGTGAGGTAGAGAGGGATAATGGGGAAAAATCAACAACAAAGGAGACATCTGTAATACTTTCAATAATAAAGATAAATTTTAAAAAAGAAAAACAAACAAAAACAGAAAACAGACAACAGTATGGTGGTTATCAGACAGAAGGGAGGTAGGTGTAGTAAAAGGTAAAGGTGGTCAAATGTATGGTTATGGAAGAAGATTTGACTTTGGGTGGTGAACACTATATAATATACAGATGATATTATAAAATTATAATTTGAAATCGATATCATTTTATTAACCAACTAGAGGCCTGGGGCACGAAATTCATGCATGGGGAGGAGTCCCTCAGCCTGGTCTGCACCCTCTCACAATCCATGGGGGTACATCCGTCTCAAAATCTAGTACTGCTGGCTCCTAACCGCTCACCTGCCTGCCTGCCTGATCGCCCCTAACCACCTCTGCCTCAGCCCCCGCCACCATGACTTTGTCCAGAAGGATGTCTGGGCTATCTGATCTAATTAGCATATTACCCTTTTATTAGTATAGATGTCACCCCAATAAATTCAATAACAATTAAGAAAAATAAATAAACAGGTGGTATAGAACATTTAGAGAAGTAGAGATAAAATATGCATAAGCAATACAGATCAACATTTCTGGACTACTCCTACCTTTGGGAGAGGATCAGAGTGTATTGTATACTTAAAAAAATCAAAGCTAAGAAGCAAAAACAAACAAAAAATAAATAAACAAATAAAAAACCATGAAGAAAGCATAATTAAGTAAAAGTTCACAGAATGAAAATGCATCAAAAAGAGAAATAAAAGGAGTTGCATATCTAATGATCTCCCAATTTTGTAACATTTTCTCATATCTGAATTTAGCAAGGGAGTTGCATACAGCAAAATCTTCTATAATTGTTTACCAGGTCAGAAGTGCTCCATGTTAAATATAGTTCTTCGGAGCAACAACATGTGGTTTAGAAGTAAAGAGCTGAAGGACTCTTTACCGTCTGATGTGTTTCAGAAAGCAGAAGCGAGAGTATCATTAATTGCTTGGGTAGAGATTTCTGGTGTGACTAGAATCCTCATAAGAGGAACTAGACTGCAAACTTGGTATCTATAGGATTACTAAAATTGTCTTTTTAACCCCTAAATCATGCCATTTAAATCTAGATGATTTCTTTTAAAAGCCAATATAGGATGCCATTAATCCTATATAATAAAGAGGTAATATGCAAATTGACCTTCACTCCAACACACAAGATGGCTGCCCCCATGTGAACACAGATGGCTGCCACAAGATGGCCGGCAGGGGAGGACAGTTGGGAGGGACCAGGCCTGTAAGGGAGGGCAGCTGGGGGGAACCAGCCCTGCAGGAGAGGGCAGTTGAGGGGAACCAGGCCAGCAGGGAAGGGCAGTTAGGGGTGACCAGGCTGGCAGGGGAGGGCAGTTTGGAGCAACCAGGCCAGCAGGGAAGGACAGTTAGGGGCAACCAGGCCAGCAGGGGAGGGCAGCTAGGGGTGACCAGGCTGCAGGGGAGGGCAGATAGGGCCAATCGGCTGGCAGGGGAACAGTTAGGCATTGATCAGGCTAGGAGGGGAGTGGTTAGGACATTATTAGGCTGGCAGGCAGAGGCGGTTAGGGGCAATCAGGCAGGCAGGCAGGCGAGTGGTTGGGAGCCAGCAGTCCTGGTTGTGAGAGGGATGCCCGACTGCCTGTTTAGGCCCTATCCCACCGGGTCCCAGATTGGAGAGGGTGCAGGCTGGGCTGAGGGACACACCCTCCTCCGTGCAGGAATTTTGTGCACCAGGCCTCTAGTATGTTAATAAATTAACTCTTAATGAATAATTTTCACTATCTATAACATCTATAATGCATTTATTATGTGTTACTGGATTGCAAACATTTCAATGTCTCAATATCCCATTTCTAAAGTGTTTTCCAAAGCCAAAACATTACTTAAGAGATTACAAAGTTAGCTATTAAAGTTAAATTAATTTTAATTCTAGGAAAGAGACTACTATTCACTTGCTTTTTAGAAATGTGTATTTCAAAAAAAATTTAGAGGACAAACTCTTACAAATAAAAGCCTTAATTTCTCAAATTAAAAAAAAAAAAAGAAAACCTGATGAAGTAATCACTGATCTTATTATTTTTTGATGAACAATATAAAATTTAAAAAAATTAAGCCATTTGCCCAAGCTGGCAGAGTTACTGAATGATTTAAGCAGAATGTTTACCTATATTAGAGCTTGAATGCTTTTGTTGATCTTTGGTGGAAAAGCATTTAAGTACGAGGCATTTTTCTGGATATTGTGAGACTTTTCAAAATGTATGAAACACTGTTTTTAAGTTTACTATCATGGGAGTTAAATGCAAATGAATAGTTAAGACATTACTAAAAGTTTGCAGAACACTTGGTGTATACAGCCCAACACTTTAACTATCTTCATAGTTTATTAAAGCAAGCATAACAGAAGTCTATAATCCATTTAAAAGATCAAAATCTGATCATTGCTGCATTATTCATGGTGGCCAAGTCATGGAAATGAATGAGTGTCCTTCAATAGATGATTGGGTACAGAAGATTTGGTACATATATACAATGGAATACTAAGCCACAAGAAAAGACTGTCATTTGCAACAACATGGATGAATCTTCAGACTAAGCAAAATAAGTCAGACAGAGAACGTCAAGAACCATATGATTTCACTCATACATGGGATATAAAACTGAAAGCAACAAACAAACAAAAATCAAACAGCCTTGGTGGCTCAGTTGGTTGGGCATTGTCCTGTGCACCAGTAAATTGCTAAGGTTCATTTCCTGGTCAGGCAGGGCGCATGCCCAGATTACAGGATTGATCCCTGGCAGGGGGTATGCAGGAGGTAGACAATGGATAGATAATTTACTTTCACATCAATGTTTCTGTCTCTTTCTCCCTCTCATTTATTCTTTCTCTAAAAATCAATTAAAAAAAATAGCAGAGGGAAGTGGTGGGGGGGTATAGATAGTAAAGGTTAAAATATATCAAATATATGGTGATGAAAGATTTGATTTTGAGTGATGGGCACACAATACATTATAAGATGGGTATCATAAAATTTTACACTTGAAACCTATCTAATCTTATTAACCAATGTGACTCCAATAAATTTAATTTAAAAAATGAATCTGAGGTAAAGATAAACTAAATGCCTGTTCAATTATTAATATTGTTGCTAGGGGTTAGAATCCAGGATCCTTTTTCTTTAGACTAGTCTTTATTGTGCTGCTTCACTCACTCACTAACGGGCAATAATTATAATATAGAAATTTCTCTTAGGAAGATGAATTTCAGTAATCATTTTGCATATCTCAGTCTAATATTGTTGAAGTTTCATAAATGTTTGCTGAATGAATTAATCTGAATTTCTAGGGTATTTCTCAACCCTAGTACTTATTGATGTACTCCACATCCAGCAATGAGAATAGATTCACATAGGGACCAAGTTGTTTTATAAATAGAAATATACATCCTTCAAAGCTGTAAAGCTTAGAGCAAAAAGACCTCCCCCATATATACTATAGGTCACATTTTTTTTTTTTTAATGATTAGGATTTATTTGATTTTTGGAAAGATTTGATTTTCTCTTAACTTAGTGGTGATAAAGTAAATGAAAATGAGATCACCTGCAATGATGCTCATAGTCCCAAACCCAGGTGTTCTGATTCAATGTAATCTAAATAGCTTTTCAATAATTAATATTAATGATTCAGTTTATTAAAATAATTAGAGCTTTATTTTTATGACTTTTTCAGGTATAAAATTATGGAGTCATTACATTTTAAAATATAATCATAAAATTATATGCAGAGAGGGTCATGCATACAATTTTGAACATGAAACTGTCACAGAGAAAAATGGTGGCTACAAAATCTGCATTAATGTTCTGCAAGAGATTTCCAGTTCAGGCTAGGATAAATTGCAATCATGGTAGTAAATTCCTTAATATAAGGGAATGAATAACCTAAACAGGAATTCATATATTTCTTAGAAGAGCTTACTGTTACCCCTTGCCTAATAGTGATTTTTATTACTATGAACACTTAGTGTAACTCTGTATCAGCAACTTTTATATTGGGTAACTAAATTTATTATATGCGAACTTTTATATATTCTGAATATCACTAAAACAATATGATTGACTTTCACATCAATTTACTACATTAGCAAGATATATTTTTAGGAATGCTGATGTAAGTCTAGTGATTATTATCATATATACCTCAAGCAGGAATGCCCAATATAGAATAATTATCTAAAACTATTCTAATTAACTACTTATTTTTATTAAAAAATGTTGTAACTTTAAAAAATATCATGCAAAAGAATTAGAAATTGTTCACAGTGAGCTACAATATTTTACAGAATTATACCACATTTCACTTCCAAAAGTACATTTTTGCACAACATAGCAATCCAATATTTTGTTTGACCTTTCACAGTGCTACTTCTAAATAGTAGAATATTTTACTAGTAATTTGAAAGGGATATGTTAATATATGTTTTGCAATATTTTATATAAATATGGGAGGATGTATATAATTGGATAAATATTTATCACAGATAGTCAGCCTGAGAAAATGAAAACAAATACAAGGGGGAATTTCATTAATATTTCTTATCTGTGCTCTTTTCCTATTTATGACTTCTCTACATTTTATTTTTGCACTATGTGTATAATCTCTAATATTACATTGGTCTTTTCCCTTCTTTGTGATTTTGTTTGCTTGTACTGTGATATAACTTTTTGTCTCCAATAAACAATGATTTAATTGTGTGTCTAGCTAGAACTATGTTGTCACATTCATATACAAAAAGGAAAATAGCCAGTAGTATAATATTTAATAGACACCCCAAATGCCATGGTCTTTTTTATAATAATAAAAATCAAAGTTTGCTATTCTCATCAACACACACACACAAACACACACACACACACAGAAAAATTACTAACTTAGTAAGTTCATTTTCATTTTGGATATTTCTATATTTTTTGTTTCATTATTACTGGATTTGCCTTATTCTTTATGTACTTGCCAAGTCATTTCTTTTCCATCTTCTTTTTTTTTTTTACAAAGTAGTAAATATTTTTTAAAAAAATAAACAAAGGAAAAAAAAAATCCCGGGCAGTGTTGCTCAGTGGTTGAGTGTTGACCTATGAACCAGGATTTCCAGTCAGGGCATATGCCAGGGTTGCTGGCTGGATTCCCAGTACGGGGTGTGCAGAATGATGTTTCTATCTTTCTCCCTTCCTCTCTGAAATCTATAAATACATATATTTTTTTAAAAAAGAAAAGTTTAGAACCCAGAAAGGGACACTTCTGGATATCAGACCTGAATAAGTTACTTAAGTTGTAAATTGTCATCTATAAAATCTAAACAATAAATACTGTCTCCTAATTCATACTTAATTGTAAGTTTAAATAAAATAATGTATGTAATTACAGTAATTAGTGAGATGTATATATATCATCTTTGACTTGTGCCTCTCCCCCCATTGTTAAAACCAAACTGTCGTTAAGATTCTGCTCTTCCATGTTTCTATGATTCTGGGTCTATTTTGTTTATCAGTTTATTTTGTTCTTTAGAGTCCACATTTGAGTAAGATCATGTGATGCTTGTCTGATGAACCGGATGGAAGGCGGGAATGCGTGGCTGGGTTTGAAGAGATTAACCGAAGAACTTGAATGCATATATGAAACCTGTGGACACAGACAATAGTATGGTGAAGACCTGGGGAGGAGAAAGGGGGTGGGCTAGAAAGGGTCAATGGGGAAAAAGAAGGACATCTGTAATACTTTCAACAATAAAGATACATTTAAAAAAATCAAACACGCGTGCGCACGCGCGCGCACACACACAGACACACACACACACAAGTTTCTGCTCTTCATTTCTTCTAGTTCTATGGCTCAAGAATGTGGCATTACATATTGTGAAAGTGTTAGTAATTCTTATAACCTGAACATTCCTGATGAAAGGTATTGAAACAAGCTTTATATAACTCCATCTTAGAATAAAAATGCTATCATTGATTTTAAAAGGTTGAAAAATGAGAATGAATTTGCTATTTTAGAAATAAGATATAAAGAAAAAGAAAATGCATTGTCTGATCCTCATTTCTTATTTTCTGTAATAAGCTTGGAATTCATTTTATTACACTAACTTAAAAATAATATTAACATTTGACTACTTGGTAATTTAAATTAGTTATATATTAGCAATAAATTTAATACTTCAAAAATGATTGCAAGATATATCAGCTGGTAAGTACAATTTAATGTATATATATTGTAACTCCCTAATTATAAATAGGAAACCCAGTTGTCACTTTAATTATTGTAGGTATATTTGGCTTAAACCAAATAAAGAATATGCAAAATTTAGTCTAATTATGTTTTTAAATAAAGACTTCATAAATAAGTCAAATAAAATAATAATATATACAATAGCACTTGACAGCATATTAAGTACTTTTGTGTAGAATATGATTGTTTTACTTAGTACCAAAGCTAGAAAACTCAACATCTAGATTCAGCCCTTTATCTTATGCTTCGATATCCTTTTGTTCATATCTCAATTTTATATCCCAATTGTGTCTTAAATCTGAACCACACTTTATATCACCATATTTAGTATGTTGAGAACCTTATCAGGTCTCGCCAGCATGTTGTTGAATCCATCTTCTTGCTTTTATTCATGTCTCTTTCCAATGAATCTGCCAGTAAATTATTTTAAAGGACTATTCAGGCTTTTCTCTGAGCTTTGTAGATGCATGGCTTCGTAATGCCTGATAAATACCAAACATTTTACTCCAGTGGTTCTCAAACTTTAATGTGCATAAGGATCTGAAGAGCTTGTTAAAAAATAAAATAAAAATAAAATAAAAGCTTCCCAGAATCCTATCTCAGAGTTTCTAATCAGCATTTTTAAGTGGGCCTTGACAATTGGTCTTTCTACCAAATTTCCAGGTGATGCTGGTCTCGGGACCATACTTTGAGAACTACTGCTTTAATGCAACCTAAAATGTTGTCTATGACTTCATTTACTTCTTTTTTCAAAACTGATCCCTCACCATATTTTCAAACTTATGTATTTTCTATGAAGGCTTGAATACTGTATTCTCTTTTATATTTGCATAAAGAGTCATACGTCCATGCTTTCTGAAACATCCTTTATTTCACTACTACAATGTTCTGCAACCTTGTCTACTTGGCTTGCTAATGCTCACATTCAAGAGTTAATTCAAACATAGTTTTAGCTTGACAGCATTCCCAAACTAATTTTTTAAATTCATAAGTTAGACAATACCTGTGCCTGACTTTTTATTGTACCTACCAAACTGTAATTAGCAATTTTTTTCTGATTTTCATACTATTCTTATGAGTTCCTCATATTATTTCTTTGTATATTCAGAAATGTGTCTGTCATTCCAGCTCTACAAATATTTACCATAAAGTAAAAAATGCACATGCCAGTCATTGAAAAATAATATTAAAAAGTAAGTAAAAGTATGTCTATTCATTAATAGTATTCTTGGTAGTTTTCTCCTTTAATGCTCTTTTAAAGCTATTCTTATTTTTTATAGGTAAGGATACATTCTTGTGTGTCTGAATTTTAACAATGACAAAGTACTTGTTAAATTATATATTAGGTCCTATATACTCCTTTTTTTGAGGTAAAACATTTTTGCTGTTTTTATTTTTCTTATTTAGTGTGTACTGAAGTGGTAAGGGAAATAATGTTTATATTAACTGTTCATTATTACATTAAATTAAGGGATATGCATTGAGAACTTATGATGTGACACAAGCCTTCTGTAATCTCCCAAGCAGAGATGCAGCATATAGTATGTCTGATCCATTTACTATTCCATCATTTCTGCTCCATCCCATGTAGTGTGGTTGGTTAAATTTGGGTAAGAATACCAGATTACTATTCAATAAAAATAACCTACAGCTCTTCCACGATACCTTTGTGTCAAGTATAGGTTCCAGCAAGAAGATGCAGGTATTGAGGAATTCTCACCAACAGAATAGAAAAAGTTGGTGGGAGATAGAAGACATAATTGGGCAGCCTAAATAGAAAGAGCAACCATAATACTCAGTATGGTGGTAGATATCACAATGAAATTAATTCCACTGGATAGTCCCATTATATTTTTCCCTAGTTTTATTGAGGTATAATTGCCAGATAAAATTTGTATATTCTTAAGATGTAAAATATGATGATTTGATATATGTAGACATTGTGAAGTGATTGCCACAATTAGGCTAATTAACACATACATCACCTCACATAGTAACCTTTATGCATGTGTACAATAACACTTTCTTTATCCATTCATCCATTGACATACACTTAGGTTGTTTCCATGTTTTGGCTATTGTGAATAATGCTGCATGAACATGGATGCACAGATATCACTATGAGATTCTGATTTTATTTCTTCCATATATACTGTATATCCAGAAGTGGTACTGCTGAATCATATGGTAGTTCTATTTTGAATTTTATGAGGAAACTCCATACCATTTTCTATAATGACTTTACTAAATTTATGTTCTCAAAAACAGTGTACAAGTATCCTAGTTGTGGCTCAGTTGGCTAAGCATCATCCCATGGACCAAGAGGTTACTGGTTCAATTCCGGTTGGGGCTCATGCCAGGGTTGCAGGTTCAATCCTACTGGGGGGCATGCAGATAGAGAGTTTTTTGTTTGTTTGTTTTTTAGAGAGGGTGGGGGGAGAGAGAAACATTGATCAACTGCCTCCTGCATGCTCCCCACTGGGGATTAAGCCCACAACCTGGGCATGTGCCCTGACCGGGAAATAACTGTTAACCTCTTGGTGCACAAGATGATGCTCAACCACCTGAGCAACATCAGCTAGGGCCAATAATTGTGTTTATCTCTTTCTCCCTAAAATCAATAAAAAAATTTTAAAACTTAAAAAAACCCTGTAAGAACAAACCATGCTATTTTATTAAATCAATAAAAACATTTTAAAAAAATTTAAAAATACTGTATAAGTAGTCCATGATCTTTTAAAATATATTTTTATTGATTTTAGAGAGGAAGGTAAAGGGAGAGAGAGAAACATCCATGTGAGAGAGATACATTGGTTAGTTACCTCCCATTGAACCTGTAAAACGGCATGTGCCCTGACCAACACTGCAACTGATGACCTTTTTGGGCATGGGACAACATTTAACCAACTGAGCCACAGTGGCCGGGGCTAACCAATGATACTTTTATATATAAAAGTTTTTCCTTTATTTTTTATTGTAAATAGATACATATACCTTTAACAAAATAATAAAAGACAAACCAATGTGTACATTTAAAAAACATGTCGAAAAGAAACTATTTTAGAGCATGCAGAGAAATTCAAATACACCTACAAATTGGAACAGACTTAATCTAATGAATATTAGGTTTCCCCAAAATCCAAAAAATAGTGATTGGACATAAACTCTTTACGCATTTAGAATTTATAAAAGTAAAATGTTTCTTCATTATGTTAGTAGCATCCTAGTATTTAATACTAGTCCTAATATTTAATACTAGAGGCCTTGTGCATGAAATTCGGTCCCTCAGCCCAGCCTGTACTCTCTGCAATCCGGGACCCCTGTGGAATTGGACCTAAACCAGCAGTCAGACATCCCTCTTGCAATCTGGGATTGCTGGCTTCTAACCGCTCGCCTGTCTGCCTGCCTGATCACCCTTAACTGCCTCTGCCTGATGTCCTAATGCCCCTAACTGCTCCCCTGCCAGCCTGATTTCCCTTAACTGCTCTCCCCTGCTGGCCTGATTGCCCCTAACTGCTGCTGCCCTGCTGTGTGGGTCCTGGGTGCGCGTATCTGGCTTCCTCCTCCCTTCTGAGTCTGGGACGTGCTGCGGGACCCAGACTCAAGTCCCCACCCAACCGTGCGTGTCTCAAAATCACACAAGACCCAGACCTAGCCGGCCCCACCTCCATTGGGCAAGACCCAGACCTGGCCAGCCCCACCCCCATCAAGCCCCACCAGTGCATCATGTCCCCGGCTGGCTCCGGGCAGGAACACAGAGTCAGTCATGTCCCCGGCCAGCGCGGGGACATAGAGTCAGTCACATCCCTGGCTGGTGCCGGGCGGGGCGGGGATGCAGCCTCCTGCTGATCAGTCGTTACGGTGGGAGGGTATGACAACTATTTGAATATTAGCCTTTTATTATTATAGATAACATGCAAAAATATTTATTTGGGAAAATATAGTCATTAAATAATTAAAACAATGCAAAAGGATTTGCAAAAGCATATTATTTCAGTGCCTAATATAATACATTTTGGGATATGTCTCTTTCTAATAATCATTTATATCTATATCTTTGCCTTTAATTCTCATGCCTATAAGGACAGATTCTTATTATAATCACACTAGACTGAGATTTATTACTTAATATTAAACAAGAATTCCAGCCTATTAGTAGAAGCCATTTTTTAAAAATATATTCATTTGCTACTAATAATGTAGAAGGAACTTTGCTTATATTTATCATTGAATAAGAATTTCATATCTACTTAAATTGATTTGAGAATATGAAAATAAAGTGTAAGCACAGTAAATACATTAGTGGGAAGAAGATTAAATTGACAATTTGCATAGAGCATGTTGACTAGGGAGAACATTTGTAATCTCTGCAGTCCTTGGTTGAGGGCATATGTATTCACAGTTATGCTGAGAATTTGATTAAGAGCAGGATGTTGACTTTTCCCTCCTCCTTGCTTTTAGTATTCTCAGAAGATTAAACTAACATTTCTTGCTCTACCACATTTTGTTTATTCATCACATTTTTAATGTTACTGTTTTCATTTATAGTTAAGCGACTTTAGCAGAAATTCCCCTCTTAGACTGCTCTCCCTTCATCAGAAATGCCTGCTCCATTCCCCTGGTGGGGATTACTTAAGCAGATGGTCGCCTGTCATTAGATTTGGGCCCAGAGAGAAAAACATGTAAAACTCTTGTTTTAAAACCATTAAATTCATATTAAGATACTCGAATTAACATTAAGGCTAGCTTGTCATTACATTGCTAGTGATGTTCCAAACTGTTTCATTTTTGTTAGCCAGGATGACTCTCAGCAATGCCTAGCTTAACAGACTCATAGGGTCCTGTCTTCTTGACCAAACCCTTAACCTGCTCTGGCCTTTATGATCCCACCTCTGCTATCATACTGCTCTGATTTTCTTCTGGATCCTTAGACCCAAACTGTTTCCTTGCTACTTGTTTTTCCAATAGTGTACCCTTCACATCCTCAGAATATACTTTTCTAGATTGAAGGTTGTTTTGACAGTAACTGAAAACCTACCTTGCCTCACCAGAAGTAGCTACCCAATTCTGCCTTGATACAGATATCAATACAAGGTTTGAAGGAGACTGGAGTTATGATACTACTTTGAGATAAGAAAATGGCAACACTTGAACAAAATTCAACAGAAAAAAAGTCAATTAGCACATTAAACTATATCATAGATAAATAATTATATTAGTTGATATGTACAAATTTTTCACGGACTTTATCAGATAATGCAGCTTCCTGAGTCCTAAATATATTCACCTATGTAATACAAATTTTAACAATTGATCTGAACAATTCTACATCTAATTGCCAAGAAGGAGGCTTGACCTGGGGTGCTAAACACACAATACAATGTACAGTTAGTATATTGTAGAATTGTATATCAGAAACCCATATTATTACTATTATTATTATTATTATTTTGAGAGAGAGAAACATGGATTGGTTGCTTACTCTACCTGCCCTGACCGAGGATCAAACCTACAACCTAGGTATGTGCCCTGACTTGGATTTGAACCTGCCACCTTTTGATGCATGGGATGACACTCCAACCAACTGAGCCAACACCAGCCAGGGCAATTTTATTAACCAATATCGTCCAAATTAAAATTAATAAAAATTATATCATGACTAATATCACTTCTATCATGAACATTAGAATAAGCTAAACTATGACTAACTGAACAATAGATTGTGGCAGAAATCTTAGTAACAAAGCCATTTTTAAAATTTGCTCTACTTTTTTATTTGTATCAAATAAAGCAATGTATCTTTTTTTCAGAATTTAATATGTTTAATTAATTCTGATGTGTTATGAATTATTTTTTCCATTGAAAGTGACATTTTAAACCATTTTTAACATTCTAATTATATTCCTATATTGTCTAATATCAATCATCTTATGTATCACTAGTTTAGATCATACACTTTTAGAGTTTAACAACCACTGTTTGAACATCTTTAAAAGTGGGAATGACACTCTTCATACTTAATTGTACCACAAGGAATTTCATGTTGAAAATTTTTAATCCATATGTCAGCCTAATTCATATAATAATTAAAATTCTCCTGAATATTCTCCCTAATATGGTACTATTTTAACTCCATACAGCTAGAGCCCTCCATTAATATGAATTTAATGTTTTATGATACATATATACAAACATATATACATATATATATACATACACACACATATATCCTATATAATAAAAGCCAATTCTAAGTGTCCAAATGTTTGACCATTCGACCAGTCTCTATGATGCACACTGACCACCAGGGGGCATACACTCCAACCAGTAGGTTAGCATACTGCTGGGGTCTGGCCGATTGGGACTGGACGAGATGGGCTGAACATGCCCTGGAGCCTTTCTGCGGTCCCTCCCCAGCCCCAATCATGCACCGGTGGGGTCCCTCGGCCTCGCCTGTGTCCTCTCGCAATCCAGGACCCCGAGAGGGATGTCAGAGAGCCTGTATCGGCCCAATCCCCACAGGACAGGCCAAGGGACCTCACTGGTGCATGAATCCATGCACCAGGTCTCTAATGCATATATATGTATGCAGGGATGGCCAAAAGTAGATTTACAGTTGTGAGTATTCAAAACATAGAAACCAGTTTATTCTTGTATTATTATTTATTAATTGTATTATTTTTCATACAAACAACTGTAAACCTACTTTTGACCATGCCAGTATATCACCCAGCATGTTCAGCATTCAATAAAAACAAAGTTTCTAGACATGCAAAGCAACACTTAAATATTATCCAATGTCAAGAAAGAAATTAGTCAATATAAATTAATCTCCAAAGACGCTGGATTTGGATTTAACATAGAAAAATTTTAAAATAGTTATTAAAAATATTCAAAAGTTAATATATATCACTAGAGGCCTGGTGCACGAAATTCGTGCACTGGGGGTGGGGGTGTCCCTCAGCCCAACCTGATCCCTACGGGCAGTCGGACATCCCTCTCACAATCCAGGACTGCTGGCTCCCAACTGCTCGCCTGCCTGCCTGATTGCCCCTAACCGCTTCTGCCTACCAGTCTGATTACCGCCTGATTAATGCCTAACTGCTCCCCTGCCAGCCCGATCGTCCCCAACTGCCTTCCCCTGACAGCCCGGTCACCCCCAAATGCCCTCCGCTGCATATTCCCTCTTTATTAGATAGGGTTTTTTCTTTAAACATATTGTACAGCCCTAACTGGTTTGGCTCAGTGGATGGAGCATTGGCCTGCAGACTCAAGGGTCCCAGGTTCGATTCCAGTCAAGGGCATGTACCTTGGTTGGGGGAACATACCCAGTGGGGAGTGTGCAGGAGGCAGCTGATCAATGTTTCTCTCTCATCCATGTTTCTAACTTTCTATCCCTCTACCTTCCTCTCTGTAAAAAATCAATAAAATATATTTTAACAAAAAGAAACGTTTAAGATTCCTCCATATCTGCCTGGCTGGTATGACTCAGTGGTTGAGACCCCAGGCTGCCGCTGATGGGAGGGGATCTCTCCATGGGGGCACGCACCCCTCCCAGGCTTAGACCCCAGGCTGTCAACCGCTGGGAAGGGATCGCTCCGTGGGGGTGCGCCCCTCCCAGGCTGAGACTCCACGCTGTCGCCGCTGGGAGGGGATCGGCTCTGTGGGGGCGCCCACCCCTCCCAACCTGAGACCCCCGGTGGGGCTGAGAGGACTGGGTGCCAACATCCTGTGGCTATGGGTGCTGCCATTTTTGTCACGGAGTGGCAGTTAATTTGCATATTACTCTTTTATTAGATAGGGTGTTCATGGTGAAAATATAGGTGTTTTTATCAGAAAGAAAGAAAATTATAAAAATCAAGTAGGAATTCAGACACTAAAAAATAGAGTAACTCAAATGAAAAAGTTCTCTAATGTACAGGGTTGGGAAAAGTAGGTTTACAGTTGTTAGTTCATGAAACAGTTTATTCTGGTAATCATTATTTATTAGTTATTATATTATTTTTCATATGAACAACTGTAAACCTATTTTGCCTCACCCTGCATACACACACACACACACACACACACACACACACACGTGAATTTATTTTTTTATCTTTATATATATATATATAATTATTTTATATATATAATTTATTTTTTTATCTTTAATTCTCAGCCAAGGACATGTTCACTGATTTATTTTTCAGAGAAAGAGAAGGGAGGAAGTGAGAGAGAGAGAAGAGAGAAACATTGATGTGAGAGAGAAACATGGATTGCCTCCCAGGGCTGGCCTGCTGGCCTGCAACTGAGGCATGTGCCCTGATGAGAAATCAAACCAGCAACCTTTAGTGTAAGAGACAATGCTCCAACCAACTGAGCCACACTGGCCAGGGCTGCCACTAACAGCAGCACAAGCTTTGGCTGGCCCTGGATACCTGAGCCTCGGGCATCCATGGGCAGCTGGGCAGCTGACATCTGAGGCTTGCTTGCCCCTTGGGCCAGCCCTGGGCAGCTGGGGGGCTGAGGGGACTGGGTGACTTCAGAGGCAGGCACCCCAGTGGGGCTGAGAGGACTGGGTGCCACCTTCTTATTGCTGTGGGTGCCACCATTTTTTGTGAGGGCATGATGGTCAATTAGCATATTCCCTCTTTATTAGATAGGAAGAGAGGCCTGATACACAAAATTCGTGCATGGAGGAGTTATACCTCAGCCCAGCACCCTCTTCCAATCTGGGACCCCTTGGGAAATGTCCAACTGCTGGACATCCCTCTCATAATCTGGGACTGCTGGCTCATACTGCTCATCTGCTTGCCTGCCTGACTGCCCCTAACTGCTTCTGCCTGCCAGCCTGATTGCTCCCTAACCACTCCCCTGCCATCCTGATTGCCACCTAACTGCTCCCTGACAGCCTGATTGCCCCCAAATGTCCTCCCCTGCAGGCCTGGTCCCCCCTAACTGCCTTCCCCTGCTGGCCATCTGTGGTGGCCATCTTGTGATGACCTCATGTGTGATGCCACCTAGGCTTTTATTATATAGGATATATATATATATATATATATATATATATATATATATATATATGTTAATAATCAACAGAATATATTTTTTTCATTGCTTTTTCAGAGAGAGTAGAAGAGAGGGAGGAAGTAGAGGCAGGGAGAGAGAAAAATTGATGTGAGAGACCCACAACCCAGATATGTGACCTTAACCAGGAATTGAACTCGTGACCTTTTGGTATATGAGCTGACATTCTAACCACTGAGCAACAGTGACCAGGGCAAGGGCTATGTATTTTTAATCCTCGCCTAAGGATACGTTTTTATTGATTTTAGAGAGAGAAGAAGGGAGAGAGAGAGAGAAATATCAATGTGAGAGAGGAACATCCATTGGTTGCCTCCCCTATGTGCCCTAACCTAAATGGAACATACAGCCTTTTGGTTTGTGGCATGATGCTCCAACCAACTAAGCCACCAAGCCAGGGCAATGAGGTAATACTTATGTGTAGTAAAATTCATCCTTTTTAGATATACAATTCAGTGAATTTGACAAATGTTTCCAGTGGTATAACGACCACCACAATCAAAATAAAGAATATTTCCGTTGTTCAAAAGGATGTTTTCATTACCTATTTTAGTCCTTTTCTAATACCCTCTATGTCCTGGGAACCACTGATATGATTATCATTCCTATAGATTTGTCTTTTCTAGAACGCTATATAATGTCTTTTTTTTTTCTTTCTTAAGATAACCTATTATGGGCACCAAAAAATTGTTGTACTGAGACAGAGTATTACAACTTTGACCCTAGACATTGTGTTTTCCTGCAAATTAAGTGTCATTTTTTTTAGGATTCCAGGTTTGAAAATATCAAAAGGGGGTTGTTTGTCTAAGTTGCATGACATTAAGAATATTTCATACAACTTAAGAAAGACCTCCAGAAATCCAAAACATATTATTAAGTTCGGTGAAAATGTCTTTGCCGTCTCAAAATACTTTTTTTTCTGATGGTTCCAAAATGAGGTAATCAAAGCATTCACATGCCAAGGATCATGCGATGGAATATGAGACATGCAGCCTGCTGAGATAAGAACCTCTTGGGCCTCGCCCATCTTCAAGTTCATTTCTATGGGTGAGCAGTGATTGGATTTCTCTTTTCTGTTCAAGTTACATTTCAATGTGTATGAAACAACCAAACAAAATAACAATGAGAAATTATTGGAAATGTCAGTGGTTTTCGGAGAATGGAATTTAAGTTGTCCCCTCAGGCATACAGATGATTTTCTACTGGGGTAAATAAGTCTGGAAGTTGTGTACATTGTGGTATTTGGTGGCAGAATACAAAATATATTTTTTGTAACAGCATTTAAAATTCCCTCAGGAGTATCAACATTCTATCTTCCCTGCCTGTGGGCAGCAGGGCACAACATATGGAACATATATACAAGAAGAGGGGAAACAGCCCAGCAGGAGGGTCATGCCCACTCAGTCTCTGTGGTACCAGTTTGGTCTATAGATTGTCAGGCACTACTCCTATTCTCCACAAGCTGGAGATAGACTTAGAATGCATAAACATGTATTATAGGAATACCCCCAGGGGAATCTGAAAGTTCAAAGAAATAAATTGTGTAACCTCCAATTCTACTAAGAAGAAAAATCATTTTTTTTCTATACTCTGTTTCAGATACGACATTTGGGACATTTGAAACATGATTTGTGCATTTCAATATATAGTTACAGCCCTATGGATAATACATTAACTAAAACAATTTTAAAATCCCACTGCCAGATAAAAGAGCAAAGGACACAAGACTTTTCATCCACTTAAAGATACTAAAAGGAAAGTCACTAAAACTTTTTTATAATGAAATTATTTAATGTATATTAAAACAATTATTAAATTATAAATTATACACATAAATTTATAAATAAATAACTTTTAAATAAATTTTAAAGAATATAATTTTTAAAAGTTAGGTTTGGATAACTGAATAGGACCTGATAGGTTTTATGTGGAAACAGAGGAATATATTTTAGAGACCAGGGACTTACTTTTTAAACATGAGTCCGGTAATGATTTCAATATTTCCCCTTTTCAATTAAGACTAATGTTTCTCTATTTCTATATGTAGGGGTGATATTACCTGTCTTTTCTATTTGAAAATAATGCTCTATAAAGAACACCAGACTTCCCACATCATTACTCAACTTTTCAACCCATTGTAGAGTGAATTGGTATGGCAAAATTGCTTTGGTTTCTTATAAAATTATTTGTCATATATTTTTTTCAATATTGAAATATCAAAAATGATTTTACATATAAATAATTTATTAAGGTAACTGAAATTCCTAAGGGGGTGATATATTTATTTCCAAACTGCAGTCCTTCATATGCAATAACATATTACAGTAGCCTGCCACCTGAGACAAAATAATAAGCTGTAAAAACGCACAAAAGGAAGTTAATATTGTGAGAGTGAGAATAAGGAATACTAGGAAAATTAAGTAATCAAAAGACACCAAAACGTTTTTGCAATATATTTTCTAATTTAAGGATTGCCTTAACCCTCTTAACCTTCTTAGCGTAAGTAGAAAAAAAAAGTCCACTGAATTTTTTTTTTCTTAAAAAATATAACACTTGGAAACGCCTTCATATGCAAATCCCACATTTGAAATAATATATCCTATTCTTTTCTTTGAAAGCGAAGAACCAAATGGAGTAGTTAGCTGTGGGAAAGCATTTGTAGGTTACTTCCTAAGTCCTTTTGTATTTCCCCCAAAGCCATTCTTTGTGTTCACGGAAAGATAGTGCATTCAGGCAGCCAATCATGTGCTCCTCTGACAGTGCAAGGCAGTGATCTTCAAAAGCATCTCAGCTTCCCCTTCTCCGTCACTTGCATTTTTGCAATCCCTGATCTTTTCAATGCTTACCACATTTCAGTAATGCTTTCCATAGTAAAGATAAATTTAAAAAAAATTAAAAAGGAAAACTAAATGCTTGATTCTCATGGGATTTCATTTGGTTGTAACTCTGATTCTGAAGGACTTTTATGGCACCTTTCCTGATCATGTCCAAATTGCAGTTTATCAGTTGGTTAATTCTATTTAGTTCTCATTACATTTTGGGGAGGAATGCAGAAATAGGAACAACATCAAGGACATAAAAAGGTCCTAAAAATCCTGTAAGATTAATATTCACATTATTGTTATCTCAGGGATTATTGAAAGGAAAGGCACATCTTTCCTCCATTTTACAGGTCTTCATTATTTTTCCGTGGTTTAAGGGCATTCACTCCCAGCCTAGAAAATAGAACATACTTTCTTGACATATTTAATATAAATTGGTGCTTTTACCATCTTGAACAACATAAGCACCTCAGAACCCCTATCTCTCCTGACCCCTACGACTCAACATTGATAGAATGCTGAACAGGTTGTGTGAAAAATTTTAAAGTTTTTTGAATGCCATTTCCTCCTACCTTCGTAGCTTCAGTGATATATTGTCATGCATTTTAATTCTCTGTATATTTATCCTTCTCGTTAATATACCTTCCTTCCTTTATTTGTGCTTCTAGCTGTAGTTATTTCCAATTACAGGAAAAACTCACTTTATTTGAAATAACTAATAATAAATTTTCTTCTCATTTAAAAAAAATATTTTATTATAGCCCTGGCCAGTGTGGCTCAGGTGTGGAGCACCATCCCATGCACCAAAAGGTCGCAGGTTCAATTCCCAGTTAATGCATATACCTAGGTTTCAGGTTTGATCGCAGTTGGTGTGTGTATGGGAGTCAACTGATCTATGTTTTTCTTCTCACATTGATGTTTCTCTCTCTCTCTCTCTCTCTCTCTCTCTCTCTCTCTCTCTCTTCCTTCCCCTCTCTCTAAAAAAAATATCAATGAGCATGTCTTCGAGTATTAAAAATGTACAGGTTGTCCCCCAAAAATTAATACGCACTTTAATAGCTGATAACTCAATGTTGAAAATGAAATGAATTTTAATAAACACTGACTTTATAACTATGCAAAGTGCGTGTATACATTTTTGGGACACTAATATATGTATATATGTATAATATATTCATTTTTGAAGAACATTTTTAATGAGTATATAATTCTATGTTGGCAGTAATCTTTTCCAGCTGTTTAGTAACATACTATTGTCTTCTAGCTTCTCCTGTTTGCTATAAAGTCCACTATAAGTGACATTATTGGTTCTTTGAAGAAGAGCGTCTCTTAAAAATTGAGACACTCTTTCTGTCTTTGCTTTTAGAAATTTGAGGTTTCAATTGTATATACTGGAGGTACATATTTCTTGTCATCCTGTCATTTGGGAAAGTCCTCAGCCATGGTTTTAACTTACTGCTTTTGTTTTCTTTTGTTCCCTCAGATTGCCTCATCTCACCTGAAATCACCTTTCTTACCTTCTCTCTTTTGGTTCGTCTCTGTCCTTTCATTCTGCTATCTAGAAGATATACTAGCATCTTTCATCACATATACATCTAAAATGCTCTTTATTGTACTTCCTGTATATTCTTCTCTCTGTAGCTCGTACTATTTTCTAATGGCCTTTCTTTCTATTCACTAACCCTTACTCTAGCTAAGTCTTAAGTTATGCTCTTAATATTATGACATGATATTACATATTTTAAAATATTTTACATATTTTAATTTTCTGCTGACATTATTTTACATGTACTTGTGCATATTAATCATTAGTATTTATTTATTTATTTAATTTATTATTTTTTCTTTTTTTTTTTTCTTTATTGATTAAAGCATTACATATGTGTCCTTATTCCCCCATTGCCCCCCCACCCCCATCCCCTGACCAATGATTACAGACACCAGGGGGATAATCATTGGTATTTAAAAATCCACATATGATAATTCGTAGAAGGATTGTGTTTTAATCCCTTTAAAAAAAATAATTTAGTCCCACTTTCTATAAATGAGCTAATTTTTGATAGAATGTTGAACACGTTGTATGAAAAATTTTAAAGATAATTTCAAGTTTTTTGAATGCCATTATTTTCAACCAGAAAGGTTTTTTTGTTTGTTTGTTTTTGTTTTTTAATGTCTGGCAAGCCTTAGATTAGGGGCAGATTCATTTAATCAGTCTGGGGTAGAACTGATTAAAGCTGCTTTTTTTTGCCTGTATAAGAGGATTTATTTGGGTTTGCTCTACTCCAGTTGAAGCCTAAAGTAGTTACCAGAGCATCTTCTTTGGCAGGTCCTGAACTAAATGTTTGTCTCCCTTGCCCATGAAATTGGCAAAAGCTCCCTTCAGCTTCTTAGCATTTTGGCTGAAGTTTAAAAATCAGCGAATGCTTAGGAACTTGCCAAGTATTATTATACTCCCCGTTCTGCATTCTTCTTTCTTTGTGGCTCTTGGCACCTCAGGTTGTGGCTGCCCTGGTAGATGTCAATCCTGATTTTCACTTTTCTAATCCCAAGAGACTGCCAACACTCTGATCAAGTTCTTAGTACTTCTCTCTTTGCACAACTCAGTAAGGGAAACCTTTATTTATAAATAAATAACTTTTAAATAAATTTTAAAGAATATAATTTTTAAAAGTTAGGTTTGGGTGACTGAATAGGACCTGATAGGTTTTATGTGGAAACAGAAGAATATATTTTAGAGAACTTCTCAGCACAGTTTCCGTCTCTTCGGGATCTTGGTTCCTCAACTGCTGGCTATCAAAGTAGTTCTCCAAAAATGTAAAAGGTATTTAAATAAAAATAGGTTTTATATTTGCTTTCATGATCTGTTTGTTCTCCTGTTAATTTTTCCTTATTAGATTGTAATAATTGCATTAGGATATTAATAAAATAAAATATTTAATTCAGGGGTATTGGGCATTCTAAAAATAGAAAAGAAACTTTTAAATTAATTTTCTGAGTTAATATCTTTAAGTTCTTAGCACAATAATAATTTCAGATTATGATAGCAGGTATTTTTGAAAGTGAAAATATTAAAATATTTAAGATTTACTGGTTATGTCTTCTGAAAGACATCTACTTTATCATACACAAATACAGCTAACTATAGTTATCCTATCTAATAATAGAGTAATATGCAAATTAACCGTACCTCCGTGACAAAAATGGTGGCCCCCATAGCCACAAGATGGTGGTGCCCAGTCCGCTCAGCTCCACTGCTGGAGTGTCCAGCCTGTCGGCAGGAGCAGTGAAGCTGGATCCACCTCCGGAGGGGTTTTTGATCCGTCCACAGACACGGCAGTCAGAGCCTGAACAGCAGGGCATGGAGGCTTCCCTGGCAGCGGTGAAGCCCCAGGCCCTGCAGACAGAGCCCGGACAGCAGTGCATGGGGGCTTCCTTAGTATGTCAGTGTCCTCAAAGCCCCCAGCCTGGCAGACAGAGCACACTGCAGGGCATTGGGGCTTCCTTCACATGGCACATGGGGAGGCCGGCAGAAAGCGGAGAGCAGGGCATGGGGGCTTCATCTCCATGGCTGCAGCGAAACCTCCAGGCCCGCAGAGAGCAGAGAACCACGGGGAGTGGGCCTAAGCCATCAGTAGGACATCCCCTGAGAGCTCCTGGATTGTAGAGGGTGCAGGTTGGGCTGAGGGACCCCCGTGCACGAATTTCGTGCACCGGGCCTCTAGTCAATATATAAGAGAACTGGCAATTATAACAGAAAACAAATATCTGAAACCATGCATTAGATTGAACTGTGCATTACAATAGACAGAATCAAATATTTTTGCTTTTCAACCTGTCTCCCATAGTTCTCTCTCTTTTTCCATATATATGTCTAAGTATATGTGCACACACAAAAAATACACATATGTAACAAAGCATATGTATATGTGTATACCAGCTACACACACACCAACAAATACACACATATATGCCAAACAACAAAAATCATAAAAAGGATAAATAAGAAGCAGTTGCTTGCAACAATCTTTTCCATGTAAAAAAAAAAAAAAAATGAACATTTGATAATGACTCCTCAAACTAATACTGCCTATTTATTTTCATTCTCTTGATTCCAGACTACCTGCTTCATGTGAGGAATTTTTTTTTTACAGTGCCTGATGCCAGGTTCCTGTACTTCGTGTTTTGCGGTTGTACATTTCTTTTACATGTATCACCAAGCACCTTCATTTTATACTGCACAACTGATTCCATTGTTAGCTGTACTGTGAAGTAAAACATTCCATAAGCATAGGGAAAAATATAAAAATAAGATTATGAGAAAATATTTGGAACTATATAATATTTTCAGATATGTAGGCTTTTTAAAAAATATACATTTTATTGATTTTTTACAGAGAGGAAAGGAGAGGAATAGAGAGCTAGAAACATCGATGAGAGAGAAACATCAACCAGCTGCCTCCTGCACACCTCCTACTGGGGATGTGCCCGCAACCAATGTACATGCCCTTGGCTGGAATCAAACCTGGGACCTTTCAGTCCGCAGGCCGATGCTCTATCCACTGAGCCAAACCAGTTTCAGGTCAGATATGTAGGCTTTAAAGAAGAAAGATTCCAATATAGTTTCAAGAGTTTAAATATATGACTTTGGCATGCATATCTGATCATATATGTTTATTGATCATGATCTTGTCTAACACAGGAATTGGAAGAAATCTGAAGGTGAAATATTAACTAAATGACAAACAATTCAATAAAAAATGCTGTGACAAAGTCTATTAATTATTTTATTAAACAAGTTGTCTGATAGATTATGAACTGTTTTTGATGAATTATTTGTTCTATTAATTGTTTCTAATTAATTCAGTTCATTAAACATTTCAGTTTATTTTTAATGTAATGATTCAAGATGTCCAAACTTTAGCACTTGGTCCATATAAATGATTATCATTAATCAAAATAGTAAAATGCTTTGATTAAATTATCTAATCAAAACACTCAATAAAGTAGTTATAATCAATTTTGTTTGAATTAAGGAAATTGTCAGTTAAGCAAGCTGTTATCATTCAAACAATTGTGAACTGATAATAAAAATCTACTAAGGAGAAAATCAATGTGATTAATTCTATTATCAGTATAATCTAGAACCAAGGAGGGTGAGACTTACGTTTAAGTGGATTTTTTTTCTATATTTTAAGGTTGTAATTTATGTTTTTCACCAACATTAACACAATAATCTTTTATTGTTAACAAAATTTCATATGACATCAGCTAAATGATTCCAACATATATCTTTTCCATATATTAAGCACAAACACACACACATATGCATTAAATAACAATCCATATTTTATTTGATTGCACAAGTATGTTTATATTACATAGGTAAAGTTATACTGTATGTGTTATTTAATTTTCAATTCTTAATTTTGCAAAAGTGGTTTTCTTTATCAAGTATATGTAATTTGTATGTTTTCACAAGTCCTGTATAATTATAAAATATATTTTGGAGGGTATAGTTCTTCTCTATTTTTAAGTAGAGATGATTATATAGATAAGTGATACTATTTTTAGGTGGAAATACAATAGTCTATTTTAACTGAAAAAGTAGAAGATGGATTCTTAATTGAATTACCATTAAGCATAGGCAACACACCTTGCAGTATCAATTGAAATGTATAAGGATAAGAGTGAAATCTGGTAAACATTAAAATATTACATTGTTTGAGAAATATATATTTTATTGATTGACAATTAAATAGAAAAAAGGCCAAAATAGATAAATTAAAATATCTATATATATAAAAGCCTAAGAGACCAAATGACCGGTCGCTGTGATGTGCATTGACCACCAGGGGATAGACACTCAATGCAGGAACTGTCCCTTGGTGGCAAGTGCAGTGGGGCTGGGATGAGCAGGAGTGGCACAGCGCCGGGCCCAAGCTCGGGCTCTCCCCGACTGCCTGCCACTTCGTGCACTACTACATCCTTTGAGGAGTCCCAGATTGGGAGAGGGCGCAGGCCAGGCTGGGGGACCCCACTGGTGCCTGAATCTGTGCACCAGACCTCTAGTTGTTAGAATAAACAACTCAGTAAATGGGAATTGTGAAGCTTCATATGTTTCATTTAAATAAGATTAGGATTTTATGAGAAACTTTATTTTAAGTAAGGGGTATTCAGAACACTGGCTAATGCATTTATGTTTAATAAAATATTTTAAAACATAAAGTCTTCAATACGTTGTCACTATAATACATTAAAAGCCAACCCATAAGCATTTAACTAGATTGTACAGTCTAAGTGGATATATAAATACATAATACATCACAAAATCTTGCAAAGAAAATTGCTTCTATTTGTTAGTAATATCTAAGTGCCATTGAGTCACATTTTTTATAATAAAAACTCTATTACAAAACATCAAATAAATATTATTATTCTAATCTTACTTCCTGTTTTCCATGACCATGGGATTTGAGTTTCTGATTTGTCTTTTCCTTTAAAAAATAGCATTATCTGTAGTTATAAAGCCTTATTTCTTTTTATATGAGTGTATTAGAAAACTTATTTTGATGGATTTGTGTGATATATCAATCTCATGTTTTAATTGTTCATATACATGGAAATTTCTCTCTATTCGATCAGTTCTACTCATTTTACTGGGGTATTTTTGAATCAGCTTGAGTAGTAGTTTATAAACTTTTATCAGTTGAGACTCTCTTGTGGGTAGAACTTATACTTTGATTAAGAATGGTGGTTCAGAATGGTCTGTTTTATGGCACAGTCATGATTTGAGAGCATTTCCTCTGAGTATTAGCTTTAACATCACCCACTTGTTTCTCTGTAATAAATGTTCAACACACCAGCACATCTTCAGTCTCAGGTTGAAATTTCCTGTTTCTAAGGCACCAACGATACAGTGCAGAGCATGCCACAACGAATATTGGACTTTTTTAAGTTTGGGTATCACATATGGCTCAACAATAGACAAAGGCATGCAGAAAATGCTCATTCTGTGCCAGAATCTGCTCATTTTACTTCACTGAGATTTTCAAAGAACAAATGCCATCTGTGTGAAATACAACATTATTGAACAATTTAATAGCCTTACTCATAATGCTTATATCTTAATTATCATACCAAACTGATCTCTTTCAAAAGTTATTCAGGATTAAAACTTCCTGATAGACTGCTGCTACTGTGTCTCCAGATTTTTCTTCATGTGGCTATTACTTTTGATATTCCAACAGGAAATATATTAACAGAAGAGGGAAAATGCTTGTGAGAACTTTAGCAATAGAGGAGCAATGAATAGAAGTTGGAGCATAAAGGCTTATGACTTGATGGCATAAGGGAGCTGAAGCAGAGAGAGGCAGCAGGAGGCTGAAGCAGAGAGAAAAAAGGAGGAGCCAGGAGATTGCAGGATTGTAATAGAGATGATAAATTTTAAGGCATAATTTAGGAAAGGAAGGCACTTTTTATTTTTCTGAACAAGCTGTATTTCTGAATTTAGCAATGATGCTACATAATTTTGTATTTTTAAAAATTTTCCAAGTCACATTTAATTTCATCATTCATCCTGTCATTCATTCAGTATCAATTTAATGTATTTATTTTATATCTGTGTCTGTTGTAGGTCATTGGAGATATATTGTATAAACAAAATATGTTTTAAAATGCCTTCCTTCATGAAGTTTGCATTCAGAGTTATAAAATTGGTATTTGATAAAATAGCTCACAGTTGTCATAAGCACTGTTATCCTGCATGCAAAATATGTAAATTGCAAAATATGTAAATATCAATCTCTAAATAAATGTAACATTACTTTTGGAGAATGTATAGCATTGGTGCTATATCAGAAAATGAAAAACTCAAATAGAAAACCATTTGCTAAAATTTACCATTTCATATTTTTAAAAATATTTGTAAATTGAAGTTAAAAGTTACATACAGTAAAAATTACAGCTTTTAAGAGTTTATTATGATGAGTTTTGGTACATGTATACACCAGTGATTTTCAACTGGTATTCTGCAATAAATTTTGATACAAGCAATACCTGGCCTCTTTTCCCTTAGATTTTCAAATTAAATACTGACAAACAGCCAACACAGTAGCCATCAGGTGTTAATGTCCTGTTTGGAGCCATAAATTTATTGGTCATATAATAGAGTTGCATCTTATTGGTTACCTAGCATA
>NC_137077.1:79153606-79278686 GCF_951640355.1 Cnephaeus nilssonii
TTAGAGATTATTGAAGGATGTAGTCATATATTTCTCCTTTTTAATGGTGTAATTTAGATTAATAGCTTTTTAAATCCTAAACCAGCCCTGTATTCCATGGATAAGATCCAATTGGTCATGATGAATTATAGTTTTTATTTATTGCTGGATTCACGTTGCTAACATTTTGCTAAGGATTTTTTTTTATTTTTACTTGTGCTTCAATAAATTTCTAGACACACAGGTTGATGTATTTTATAAAACTCAGCAAATTTTGAGACATTATTTCCTTGATTATTCCTCTGTCCTGTTATTTCTCTCCTGTCCTGCCTGGAGCCACCAATACTCAGTTATGTTACTTGATATTTTCCCAAATTACTGAATCTCCATTTAACATTAAATTTTTTATCTGAATCTTAAATTTAAATAATTTCCATTGATCTATCATTAATTTTAGTAATTTTTCAGTGTCCAAAATGCTTTTTAGCCTATCTAATAATTTTTCTACATATTTACTTTTTTTTAGTATTTCCATTTAATTTTTATAATTTCCGTTTCTTTGCCATTTCACCAACCATTCCCTAATATGTCCATATTTTTAACTCCTTAAACATGTCTTAATAGCTATATTACAATAAATTTTTCTAACTCAAAATATCTCATCTAGCAACCTATTTTTACTGACTCCTTTTGCTGTTTATGCAAACATGTTCCTGTTTTCCTGAATAGCTAGGACATTTTTTAAGGATGCTATATGATATGATTTTACTTTGAGTGGAGAGTGTAGTTTCTTTCTTTAAATGGCACTGATTTTTGCTCTGAGAGGCAGTACAATTTCTGACAGATCCTCTTGATGTTATGATTAACACACTAAAATCTGTACGTATTTGAACTTGATGGACTTGGAGATAAATACACATTCATGAAGCCATCACCACAGTTTATGCCATAAATATATCCATAATGTTAGGCTTTATTTTATGCTTAGTTACTCTGGGTCTATTTCAGTTGTTTCCTTAATTTAAGGGTCATGTGCTGATTAAAAAGTGATGTTCTCATTACAATAAGAATTATGTGGGTTCTCAAATGAATTTCCAAGGCTAGGCTGGAACTCCAGTAAAGGCAATACTGGATGACCTCTGGTATTTCCATTCAGATCTAAGTAAACAGTAGCTAATATCTCATACATCTAGCAGAGAGTCCCTATGGATACTTGAAGCCCAGCTCTCAGGTGAAGACGCTGTAACACTTCTAGGTAGAATTCTAGAGTCCTTCTTTGGCAGATGATACCCACACCCCTCTTTCAGCCTGATCAAATTCTAGTTGCTTCAACATCTCAAAACCCTGATTTCTGCCTCAAAATTGCTCTCTATATAAATGAATAAAATGTCCCCAGGCAAATGCCAGGTTAAATAGAGCACTTGCTTTTATATTTTCCTTCTTTTCAGGGATACGGTCGCCCCAAAAAGAAATACATATAAATCAATTCCTTAATGCATTATAGCTAAACTTTAGACTAGCAAATACCTTAGAATAATAAGGACAAAGAAAACAAATTTAATTGAAAGAATTAAGACATGATAGCATATCTCTCAACAAAAATACACAGAGTATCCCCCAAAAAGCGTATACACACTTTAACAGCTGATGGCTCAATTGATATTTCTTTTCAGATTTAACTCATTGGAATTAATAATTATGTATATACCTTTTTGGGACACCCTGTATTTTAAGAAATACATTAAAGTAAAAAAAATCAATAAATATATATTTTAGAAGAAATTATATTTTATTCTAAGTAAAATAGGAACAGAAGAATATCACAACATTATTGAAGAGGAAGGGAGAGGGAGAGAGAAAGTGAAGAGAAAGGGAAGCAAGGATTGTGTCTGTCTGTGTCTTGGGAGTGAGGCCGCACCTGGGTAGATGCCCTTACTGGGAATCAAATGGGCTATCTTTCGGTGCACTGGATGATGCTTTAACCAACTGAGCTACACCGGCCAGGCCAAGAACATCACAAATTTTTGACAGCTATTTTTCATATGATTCTTATATTTGCTTCTAAATTGCAATAATTTTAGCAAATTTCAACATTCTTAATGTTTAGCATCAGTTTTAAGACACATGAAATGTTTCCCAACCCCATGTTTAACTAATTTAAATAATCGTAAGCAAATCAATCTTTATTTCTCAACTTGATTGTAAAAAAAAAAAATGACCTATACTAGGATTTCCCATCTCCCTGTGGACAGAGATTCAAAAGTGAGGCCGGGCATTAGCAAAAAAGAGCAGCATGAGAATAAGGAATCTCGCTGGGCACAAATGTGGTGAATGTTCTTCATTACAGTTCCACAATTCCCACAAGTTCTCAGCTCTCTATTTCACGGTCACCAAAGATGAATGTGAGGAAGGTCTTTATTATTCTATAAACAACAACAAACACATCCTCTTGGGTAAGAGTTTTGGAATATCATTTCTGTGCTTCAGAAAGAAGTTCAAAATACTTTCACTTATCTGCTTCCCAGCTTGCCTCTTAATAATTATACAGGTCATGACTGTGATTCTCTCAAAGACAAAGCCTGAAAATTTAGGCTCAACTTTAACTTTTCTTTTCCTTGAAACCCTTGTGCTCCCCCACATTATCTACCTAGCCCATTAATCCCTTTGTCCTATCAATTTCAGAATATTCTATTTGAATCAAGGATTTTATATACAGATAAATACACTCAAGATACTAGTAAGTATAGTAGATAATTGGTGTAATATAGGTGTCTCTGTTTTTATTCAATAAATATATCCTAATCAAGTTGTGATATTAATCTTTACCTCCACTATAAATCCCTTTTAAATGTCTGGATTTATTTTGGGGCATTAACTGACTTGCAGGTGCGATGTTCAGCAACTCTCTGACAACAATGTGCAGAACTGTATTAAACAGAACTGTGAGAAATAAATCAGTTGACTATAAAGAACTGTGATGTGAGATGTCAGCCTCTTATTTCCCTTGTTGGCAGCTTTCTTTCCTGAGGCTGGCATCATCTGACATTCACCCAGAAGTGCAGCTTTAGTCCAGGTTCAGGAACACTCCAGACACAATCCTCATGAATTTCTTGAATTCTAGCCCACTAGGAATCAATTAAGTTACCTAGAAGCATTAATAAAACATCTTCAATATTGCAAAATACCTAATGCACAACTATCACTTATCTTTAAAGCATAATTTACATATAGGCCAAATAGTGTCAAATGTCTTTGCAGTTTATTGGAATTATATCAATTACATATATTTCCACTTTACCTTCGATATTCTTCTAGATTAATACTTATTTTGGTTTTGGATGTTTACTTCATTATTTTGTTCCTCTTGGGGTAATGTGCTGTTAAACCTGACTCATTCATTTGTCAGAAAGTTGAAGAACATTTAATATATTCCAGATCTTGTAATGGGCACTGGGGCTAAAGAAATAGCAGATTTCATGTTGCTTTCAATCTGTTCCTAATTTGATTGGAAAGGGAGATAAGCCAACAACTATGCCACAAAGTGATAAGTATGTCAACAAAGTTCTAGTATAGTTCTAACATAGAGAACAGAGAGCTATCTCAGAATGAGCAGAGATTGGCAATATGCCTCTTTGCTTCTATTTGTCTTTTGGGGGGAAAAGACCTGTATTTCTTTTTTTCATTTTCAACATGTTCTTCTTGTCTTTAATTGCTTGCTTCTTCAAAGTTTTTCCAATTCCTTCTACTAGTTTCTTTTGCTGATCTTTCCCTACCTACAGAAGAGCCAACCCAGACAAGTGTTTCTTCTCTTCCTGCTTAACTTTACCCTATTTTTGTACCTGTTGAAAAGTGAGTCCAGTTGATGTGATCTCAGCCATTTTCTTTGTTAATAAAGTAGAATTCTTTCAGAAACTATACCCAGATCCATGTTTAGTTCCTGAAATTTTGAACTGCGGTGTCAAAATTTAAGAATTAATAATTGTCCTGTATCTTTCCATAGCTTTGGCCATCTTAAAAGAGCAAAAAAATCTGATGTTATCTCCCACCATTTTCATCAAAGAAAGAGACTCATTGTCTTCCTAAATGCAAAGCTTATAGGCCCAGAATTCTTATTCCTTTATGGATAGTGTAGGTGAAAAAATAAAAGAAAGAATAATTTGCACATTCACTAAACTATCCTTTTTTTAAAAATATTTTTTAATTGATTTCAGAGAGGAAGGGGGAGAGGGAGAGAGAGAGAAACAACAATGATGAGAGAGAATCATTGATCCACTGCCTCCTGCATATCTCCTACCATTAATCCTGCAACCCAGGCATGTGCCCTTGACTGGAATCGAACCCAGAACCCTTCAGTCTGCAGGCCAATGCTCTACCCACTGAGCAAAACCAGCTAGGGCTAAACTATCCTTTTTAAAGAAAGTATAGATTTTCCTCCTACTAAATAGCACTTCAACAAACTATCAATGAAAAAAAAAAAAACCTAACATCCTAATTTAGTTATATTAAATTTTTTATAAAGTACTTATTTTATTATTATAGTTTTTGGTTACAGAGGTTATATGAGTTTGAACAAAATAGAATCAGTGAAATACAACCACGCTCTGATAGTATAAAAATAAACCACTGTGACATTATTATGCCAGAAGCGAAGTTAAACAAATGGACAAAGAAGACACTTGAATAACTGTATTTGTTTATTGAGTTTTACTTTCACCACCTAATTGATATTTTAATATTAATTTATATTACAGATACTTATATAAAATTTTAAATAGTTATTAAAAAGAAAGGTAAAGAAAGACACTCATTGCTTATTAGTGAGATTACTGTTTTATAAGTTGCAGCAAAAGTTCCTTTCATGGACTGTGCCTTTAAAAATAAGGATGAAACAGTGTGTTCTGTTGATTCAGTTTGACATGGATCCCCAAGGACTTCAGGGTGTGACATCTCCTTTACCAGCTCAATAGCTAAACTCCTGGAACATTAGCTTTGTGTGCTGAAGGATGAGAGAATTTGTGGCTGGAGGAAATCTTTTTAATTTATTTGAGATTTCCTGATAACCTGCCTTTCTGGTTTTTGGCATCAGTGATCTAAATTAACAGATCAATTGGGGACAGAAACATGCACTTGTCAGTTCTTTCCAAAAGGGAGTTTGAGACCTAATAGCCTATTCCCAAGAACCACTGTTGCTGGTCCTATTCAAGTTTCCCTCCACCCCCTCCTCCCCGCCGCCTGGGGACCACTGCAGTAGATTGATTGATTCACACATATGGGGCAAAATGGCTGCACAGTTGTAAAGTCATGGTGGTACCATATGGTAACTCAAGTAAATAGATACCTCTTCGGCAATTAATAAAATAGTTCTAACCTCACAGTGAAAAGAAATAGTGGGTGATAGATACCACATTGTGTTATTTCACTGTTATAAGTAGTAGTTATGCCATTACTTACAGAACAAACTTTAAAGGACAACCATCGTAAGAGTTTATGGGTAATGGTTCTCTAGCACAAATTAATTTTAAAAAAACACCTATGGAATCAATTTGAAAATACAAAATGCATTGAGACACTAGGCATTATTAATTCAAGTTATATGTACCAATATCATACACTGAGTGGCCAGATTACTATGATCTCTGAACACATAATAATCTGGCCACTCAGTGTGTGTATATGTATATATATATATATTAGAGGCCTGGTGCATGAATTCGTGCATGGTTGGGGTCCAGCCAGCCTGGCCAGGGGGAGGGGACATAGATGGTTGGCCGGCCTTCCTGCTGGTCGAACTCCTGGTCGAGGGGACAATTTGCATATTATCCTTTTATTATATAGGATATACACTGATTGGCCATATTATTATGCATTCAGAGATCATCATAATTTGGACACTCATATTCCATATCCATGTTGGAGGATCATATAGTACATGCCCAAAAGGGCTTTTGCACATTCAAGTCAAAGTTAAAAGTAAACAAGACCCCTTTATGCAGTTTGAAAATGAGAAAAATAAAGTTATGTGGAGATAAAGACAAATTTTAGATCAAGTTTTAATTTTATCTCTATGTTTCTGGGTACATTCAAGTCCCCATCACCTTCTATCAGACTATTGGAAGTGATTGGAAGTGGTCTTCCTGCTTCCATTAGCTGCCCATGTAATCCATTCTCCACCTGAGGGTCTGCGTGATCTTTGTAAAAACGAATTAAGGTTATGTTGCACACTTCTTTGAGTTTCCATTGTATTCCATGGAGTACCCCCTTTTCTATGGGCTCTAGGCTCTACAACATTTTTCTTGGTATCACCTCTTTGATCTTATTTCTGATCACTATTAAAATTGCTTGCTATAATCCAAATATACTGAATTTATCTGTTGCTATAACTCTCTAAACTTACTCTTGTTTCTGTGGTCTTTGCTCCTTTTATATCCTCTGCATAGATCCTTTTCCTTCTGGACTATGTTTGTCATTCTCTCAACAGGTCAAATCAACAGAGAGACCTTCCCCAGCAGCCCTCATTTAGGTCACCATTGCTAACCAATTCAGATCACATTATCCTGTTTTATTTTCTTCAGAATATCTGTCACTCTCTGATTTTTATGTATAGTCTATCTCTACCACCTCTTCAAAGTTTTATCAAGGTAGAAATCTTGTCTGTCTTATTCATTGCTTTATTTCCTTTGTATAGAATAATTCTTGAAGCACAGTAAATGCACAATGAATATTTGCTGTATGATAAATGTAAATTTCTTTCATTGGACCCAATTATCTGATTCTAATAAAAAATACAATATCCTTCAATAAAAACTGAGATATTTGCATAATTCATCATGCTAAACAGTATATACATACATATATACTCATATACCTAGGAATGGTATCCATAATAAAGATAGTTCAAAAGATGTTGTTGTATATACATTTTTTATTAATTATATATGTTAGAAATAGGAATTCTCACAGAAACTCTGTTCTAATGTATATCACACAGGCATAATTCACAGTATAAAACAAGACAAAACAAATAAAATCTTCCTGAGACAGGAAAAAGGAGATCAGAAATACATGTCTCCTCTGTAAAAGAGCATCAGTTGTAATTTAATAAAACCTATATTGTAGGTCATATATATAACCAAAAGTATATTTGAAAATCAGGTGTGGTACTTTAAATGCATCCTTTTGTGCAAATAAGAAAACCAAATTTATTAGCTTTTAAACTAAACAATGAGCCTTGGTTAACTGAAAATCAAATTGAAACAAAGGACTCAAGTAAGACTAAATTTCATTATATTCTGTTCTCCATCAAAAGTGACAGATTTTTCCATTTTCCTGTCATTGAATGGAATAAGATAAAAAAGTCTCTATTGTCACATTGTTTTATTGCAAAGCCTGTTTCTATCCATCTAAATTATACCTTTCTATTTGTATGGAAGTCAAAGTTTGAATAGCATATCTGAGTTAATTATGAAACACCATTTAAAAAAAAGAAAACCTCTGCAAGATGAATTGTGCTTAATTTTAATCTCTTCAAAAATAATTAATTTCTAAATAAACTTTTAAGATTTTGGAATTTTATTATCATTATTATTCCTTTGTCACCTTCTAGATTTTGTTTTATTTTGTTTTGTTTTTTCTAAAATCTATACATAAGACAGTGGAGACTTACATTTTTGAACTTGCACTATCCTTTGTGCAGATGTTAAAAGGAAAATTAAATAAAAGTACTTGTAATTATTTCTAATTCAAAATACAACGTACAATTTTAAGTACAAATTTACTATGCAAATGTGTTGTCATTCACTGAATTAAATATTCATTGAATTAAATTTTGGTTAGAGGGAGAAAATAAAACAAAACAGAATCACCAGCATATAACAATGGATCTGTGTCATTTTATAGTTTACCCACAGCTAATGTAGATATATCAGCATTATGTGAGGAATACACAGTCTGTTGGCAGAAATGAAAGGATTATACACAATACTAGAGGCCCGGTGCACGAAATTTGTGCATGGGGAGGGGTGGTGTGTCCTTCAGCCAACCTGTACCCTCTCCAATCTGGGACCACTCGAGGGATGTCCAACTGCCTGTTTAGGATCGGGCCTAAACAGGCAGTCGGACATCCCTCTCACAATGCAGGACTGCTGGCTCCCAACTGTTCGCCTGCCTGCCTTCCTGATTGCCCCTAACCACTTCTGCCTGCCAGCCTGATCACCCCCTAACCACTACCCTGCCAGCCTTATTGATGCCTAACTGCTACTCTGCCAGTCTGATTGCCCCTAACTGCCCTCCCCTGCAGGCCTGGTCACCTCTGACTGCCCTCCCTTGCAGGCCTTGTCCCTCCCAACTGCCCTCCCCTGCTGGCCATCTTGTGGTGGCCATCTTGTGTCCACATGGGGGCAGCCATCTTCTGTGTTGGAGTGATGGTCAACCTGCATATTACTCTTTTATTAGATAGGAAGAGGCCTGGTGCACAGGTGGGGCCCGGCTTGTTTGCCCTGAAGGGCGTCCCAGATCAAGGTGGCGGTTCCCTTGGGGCATGGGGCAGCCTGGGCAAGGGGCCTGTGGTGGTTTGTAGGCCGGCCACGCCCCCTGGCAACCCAAGTGGAGGCCCAGGTATCTGGGATTTATTTATCTTCTATAATTGAAACTTTGTAGCCTTGAGCGGAGGCCAGGGCAGGCCAGGAATCTTGGCTTCCTCCATTGCTGGGGGCAACTGTTCTCTCCTGTTCTCTCCTGTTCTCTCCAGCTCCGTGGCTAGCTCCGTGGCTGCCACCATTTTTGTTGGGATTTATTTATCTTCTATAATTGAAACTTTATAGCCTTGAGTGGAGTCCAGGGCTGTCCAGGGTGTCCGGGAAGCTTGGCTTCCTCCATTGCTGGGGAAACCCAAGCCTCCTGCTCACTCTGTGGCCACAGCCATCTCGGTTGGGTTAATTTGCATACTCGCTCCTGATTGGCGGGTGGGCATGGCTTGTGGGTGTGGCAGAGGTATGGTCAATTTGCATATTACTCTTTTATTAGATAAGATAATAAGTACTATGATAGTAGCAAATTTAGGGTTTGTACAAAAAAGGCTTCCTGGAGTTTAAATTGAGTTTTAGAAAATTATTAAGTTATATAGTTCTATAAACAAAATAGATCCAAAGAAATTGAAGCATACAACAGACTGACATATTTCAGAGGGAAAGTGAAAATGGGAAGAGATTAACCAAAGAATTTATATGCATGGCTCATGGACATAGACAATAGTGAGGTGAAGGCCTGGGGAGGGGGCAGGAATGGGGTGGAGGGTGTCAATGGGGGGGGGGAGGGGAATGGGGGACATCTGTAATATTTTCAACAATAAAGCTACATTTTAAAAAGACTGATAAAAATTCTAATATAAAAATAACAATTTCAAAGACCTCAGTTATAAAATATATTTGAAAAGTAAGAAAAAATGTATATGGCTGGACTGCAGTTTATGAAGAGGGGTTCCTGGGAATTTGTATTTACTGGTGAGAAACTCCTTTGCTCATTTTCCTTCTTTCTTAATATCTGGAAATAACTCAATTCTGGATAAAGTTATATCTTTATCTCCTTAAGCTTCTTACATTTCTTACTTTCTCAGTCTTACTTTATTTCCTTGTTTCTTATTTCACTGAAAAATATAAAACAGATGGGAACTTTTAGATTACTGCGCCCCACCTCTACTCAAATCGTCAAATCTACCAAGCTACCTACATGCTCAACTACATACTTGTCTTCTTCCTGTTAAAGTGAAGTGATAATGTGTCTAAGATCAACTCCTCTGCTTAACGTTCTGGGTTTTATCCCCTTACACATAGTCTTGGGCATATATTTTGCCACTGGTTTCCCTCTCTCTTTAGTGTTATTGGTGATTCTTTTTCCTTTCTTCTGCAATGCTCACATCAAAACATAGATATTATGTAATGTCTCCCCCTCAACAAAGAACCTCTTTTGACTTCACAATTCACTCCAACTAGTGCTCTATTTCTCTGCTCCCATTTACAGAAACACAAACACACACACACACACACACACACACACACACACACACACACACATAACACACATGCAAAGAGTGGAATATATTAATTATTTAACTTCGTCTTTTCCCACTGTTTTTAAACTTCCTCTAAATAAGCTTTGTTCCCCTTACACCATGAATATACTCCTGTCAAAGCCACTACTTGCCTGAATGTTGTCAAATCCAATGTTTTTGGGGGGTTGTTTGTTTTTACTTTTCCAGTCTTGATAGACTCAACTTTTATTTTAGTTGGTATATATTTTTAATTGCTCTGTAGTTCAGTGCTTTCAATAGTAATAGCACTCTGAAGAAAATTCAATTGAGAAAATTTAATATATCATAATTGGAGTTGCATTCAGAAAAAAAATGCTAAGATACTACTACTGTGTGTAAAATCCATTAAGCAGAAAAATGCTTAAGATTTTAAAGATCTGAAAATAAGGTGGTATTTTTTATCATCTCTACAATTATCAAAACATCTTTTTTTATTTCTGTTAACTTTAATTGAAATTAAATACATTTAACCACCGCCTCTTTGTTTTCTTTATTCAATATTAAATATGTCAGCTTTTTTTTTCCTCTTCCTCTCTCAATGAATATTTGTCCTTAGTCTTCTTTTCTACTTCTTCCTCATTGTCCAACCTCCAAATAATGGAGTGGCCAGTATGAATCTTCAACTAGAATCTGTATCTACACAATATTCCAGAATTCAAGCACTAGGCATCCCTCCATTTCTACAATTTTAGTCCACACCACAACCTAGTAACACCTGATCTATTACTTTCACTTGCTCTTTTCACTACACCCTTCAGGGCCTTCTTCTGTTTCAGGATTGCCTACATCCAGGAATTTGCTCTCTTTGCCTAGACTTCTCACTTAGGTATTTGGATATTACTTCTTTCACTTCTCTGAACAAAAGTCACCATATTGGAGAGATCTTGATATAATGTATTACTTAAAGTGGGCATTCTCTCCCCTTATCCTGCTTTATTTTCTTTCCAATACTTGTCATAATCTAATGTAATTATTTGTTTGCTATTTTTACCTATGTTCACTAGAATGCAAAGCATCACAAGAGCGGATTTTGCTGTTTTCTGCTATATCTCCAGAGGTTAGAACTCTGTCTGACTAGCACAGAGTTGCTACTGAAAAACTCTTACCAAATTATCATCAAAGTCTCACAAAATGGGATGGAGGGGAGGGAAAGGTGATTTGGCTCTCCAAAAGAGGTAAGAATAAAGGACAATCAAACTGAGACTGAGACAATCTCTTGCACACAGTTGACTTTAGTGTGTTGGAATTCTAATCACGTATTCAAAAATGTATAGTTATTCCTTAGTGACTATGTTAGATTTGCCTATTTTCTTTTGCTAATATGAGTTTTCCTTCAACTTCGGCAGGAATAGCAGATGAGACCTTTCAATTTCTGAAATAAACATATTATTGATGGTAAAGTGTTTTAGGCATAAGACATAACCTCTTCATACCTACTTCCTTAAATCCCCATCCTTCTCCCCATGCGCACACACAATCCCAACCCTCAATATAAATGTACACACAATGTAAATGTCTGAAAATATTCTGAATCATTTGATGACAAGGTTCAAGCATTCATATTAAATCTCCTGCATCCTTACTTTCACCAGTCAGTTGCTTACCTTCAGAAGTTTTAAAACAAGGCAAATTATTTAAGACTTTACATTTAAAAATTTAAAAAGGAGTGAGAAAACTCAATATAAATATTAAAAACTATATCCACTTCCATGGGCCCAAACAGGGTTACCACTAATATGCAAGGGAGCAAAAGTTTAAAGAAGGAAATTATGTTCTTACTGGAATCCAAGGCATACAGTCATGTGCAAAATTGTGATATGTTCTGAGAAATTAATCATTAGGCAATTTCATCTTCTGTAAATATCATAGAGTGCACTTATACTAGCTTAGATGGTATAGCCTATTGCTACTGGGTAACAAACCTGTACAGCTAGTTATCATACTGAAGACTATAGGCAATTGTAACACAGTGTTTGTGTACATATTCAACATAGAAAAGGTAAAATAGGGCACATGATGCAGTCTGCAGATGGTGTTCTATTGAGTTGTACACTTAAAACCTATATGGTTTTCTGAACCAATGTCACCCCAATAGATTCAATAAAAAATAAAGAAATAAAAACATATAACTTATGTTACCTCTTATCATGCTAATGTCAGAATAACATATCTAAATGCTTTTTTCTGAATCAACCTTGCCTTCTCATGTTAGGACCTCAAGTCTCCTCCAATCACTTTCTATCTTAGTTTTCTTTTTTTCTTTTTTTTTCCCTCCAGGAAATGCCTCAAGTGTATTTATGAAATAGTCTTGCTTCCATTTGGTGTCTATATTTTCTTCCTTATTACTATTGGCTCATAGTTTTGATATCATCTGAGACGGCCATGCCATGTGTTTTTTTTTATTTGCATGGCATCTGAAGCCTGCCTCAGGCACTAATAGAGCTGAGATGCTGCTGAGATGTCCTCTAAATACACCTCTCCAAGGAATAATCCACTCGCACAATAGCAACTCTAGATGGAGATGTAATGTCCTGGTCATCACCACTGCTGCCACACTCTTCTAAACGTTATGTGTTCCCAAGGTCTCATCAGAAGATTTAAAAAATGCTCCTGTATAGAATCTTGGACTGAGGCACAGTTTCTTCAAGATAGAGTAATTGACATTTCAAGTGACTTAGCCCCTCATGTAAATGGATTTTTGATAGGTCCAGTATGGCAGGTTCTACTATCAGGAATCAGATTCTAGTATTTTAACATGTGTATGGAAAATATTTTCAAATTGAGCGATTTGCTAAATATAGTTATGATCATACTATATTATCCTGATTGCTTTTACTTAACATTACATAATTAGCATTTTTCATAGTCTGAATCTGAATATAATGTTTATAATTTTAAAAGCTCAGTATATCTATTTGAGAGGATTCAGTGCCAAAATAAAGGTGTCTGATCCAAAGAATTCTCTCTCCTGATTTGGAAACATTATTTTGCTTGTATGGTAGGAGCAAGGGGCAATATAATAAAAACTTGGGCTTTGCTGTTTTGCAATGAAATTAAATGATGTAGTAGTACATCAAGGACAGGAGCCAGAAGCACTTCCCATCTTACTATTAGACTAGAAGCTCACGTTCCAAGTTTCTCAGTCATGACTCTAATATTCCTCATGTGCCTCTCTCTTCAAGTACAATAACATGTTGTTTCAGGAGATCTTGCCTACGACCTCCTTGTAGAGCTTGTTCAGTTCAACAAATATTTATTGAACTACACTACGCGTCACGCACTGTGTTAGATGTTAGGAGTACAAAGGATGAATAACACATGGACCCTTCTCTGAGCCACATGGCTCCAGTTTTCTCTGAAAACTGCACATTCACATCCATCACTTCTATCTACTGACTGTTTTTCAGATAAGAAAAAATAAATCTAATAGAAAAGGAAGATGAAACCAAAGGGAATCAATTAAATTTTCCTCAGGGAAGCTCATGTGAACAGAAACAGGAAGATCAAAAAAGATCAATAGCCTAAAATTGTACCTGAGTGCCCTGCCTTTACATGGTTTTATAGATAATTTTCATTTAAGATGCCTTTTTACATCTATTTTATGTCAATTCTAAAATGCATGCAATAAATGATTTTGTAAAACTACTTCTATAAACCAATGGAATAAATATCTTTGGCTTAATTTAGGAAAGCATCGAACACTAAAAGAGTTTCTAGAGCTGTCAACTACCTAGGGGGAGCATTTAAAATCAATTTTGGGGGAGAGAAAAAACAAATGTAATATTACATTCACAGGGTTTTCACACTAATAGAGTGAACACTATTTTTCCCCAATTTTTTCTCTGGAACAGAAGGAATAAAGATTTGCATTTTTGAAACAGATTTCTTATGCCAATAAATTCTAAGGTTTTCTTTTTATGTATGTAAGACTCCTGTTTAAAACAACAACAAAACATTTAGTCAGCAAGGAACAATTAGATGTATGCCATTACAATACTTATATATTCACCACAGCTAGGAGAATTAATTCTTATTACGATCAACAAAGTCAAACTAAACAGACAGAGCCTGTCAACTGAACTCCTCAGGGAAATAATATACACTAGCTTGGGAATGTTATCTGGGATTAACAAAGCCATTGTTCAGAAAATGTAAACTTAGGGCTGCTTGTGTCTAGTGGGATTATGAAATGTATCTAGATTGAAAAGAGAAAAATAATTAGCTTGATGCTTTTTCTAATTTTGCTTCACATACAAGAACTGGTATTATCTGTGTATTAATGAGCAACCTGAATATTAAAAGCTATAGAAATTTAAATGTATTGGAAAGCAAATGAATGATAAAGTTATAAATAATAATTAAATATATGAGAGTTGTATTCTCCCATACAATAATGTTGGTATACTAGTATATATTCATAAATATAGATGACTTTAGAAATGCATATTTTTAAAACAAGTTATAGGAATTATGTTAAAAACATATTTATATCAATACAATAAACATAGTTTAATTTGACTTTTTTCTTTCTTTTTGGAAAAATAGTTCAGTTTTAGAAATCAGAAACTATAGTTTTGTGTCTAATATATTGGGAAGTTATGAGGAATATTTAGATATTTATGTGGATACAGACATGGCATTCCAAATTACACTGAAATTCAAATTGGGGATTAGAGACAACGAATGAAGAATATTGTGTGTGCGTGTGTGTGTGTGTGCTTTATTCTAATGTTTAAATTAGATTGATTATATTTATACTTAGTACAGTAAATATTTATTTGGTATGAGCCATGAACTGTGTTAAGTCCAGAGTTAATGGAATCATAACTACTATATAGTTTCTACCTATAAGTAGCTTGAAATATAGTAATGGTAAAAGGAAGTACATAATTAGAAACAAAATGGGCATCTTACAAGAGAGTTTATTTAAAGGTTTACAAGTTTTTAAGGATAGAGGGAATAGCCTCTGTCAGGAACAGGGAAAGACTTTATGATGAAAGTGGTGAAAAATAATTTGGTTTATACAGTAGGAAATAGTATATATTAGCATGTATATAATTTGTAGCAAAAACAGTATTAAAAGCATAATATGATTATATGGAAGTCTTTTTAATATTAACATCACAAAATATTGTCCTTATTGTAGATAGGAGACCATATTTCCTCAACCTCCATCACCACCCACCTATGTCATGGTAAATTCCCATGGGAAGAAAATATTTAATCATATTGATTAAAATCTAAAACATAATTATTTCTCATTAGCATGACAGTTCCCTATGAGGAGAAGTTTTTTCCCCCAATGTTAATTTTATTGGGTGACATTGATTAATAAAATTATATAGATTTTAAGTGTAAAACCTTGCAATATATCATTGTGTATACTTCACTTTGGGTAGTGGGCAGGGAGTTTTAGAGGTTTTATGTACTGATATGTGCCAAGATCCTAGAACAATGCCTAGTATATAGTAAAAGTGCCTTAGAAATGTGCATTGAATGAATGAAAAGGCACTAAAAATGGTGGCTATTACATGTTTTTAAGTAGCACCAGACTGTGTGCTAATTGAAGGTAGGAACTATCTTTTACTTGACTTTTATAAACGCATAACTGTACTGTTTTGGAATGAATGGATGTCAGAAAAAATATTAATGAACAGCCCCACAATCTACATGAAAAGGGCAAATGTCTTGGCATTTCAAATAGAATAAGTTCAAGTAAACAAGTTATCAGACATTTAAAGGAAGTCAAATAGGTTTTGACCTTTTCAATTTCATTCATCCTTTAACTCAAAGATGTTATTAGAACTTAAATTATAACTCTTGTGTAAATGAATTTCAGTTCAACTAGTTATCTTCGGGAGAAAACAAAATGTGTCCTGTGTATGTTATTTAATTATGTAGTAGAAAATCAGAATTTGTCACAAAGAAGCTGAAGATGCCAACAAATTGTTATTCTGATCAGGAAAAGGAACTGAAAATACAACAATAAATTGTCCTATCATGTGCTCATGTGGGAACACTCCTAAAGGAAAAAATTCTGAGTGACACAGAAGGAATATCACCTGTGCCTCTGCAAAATGCAGAAAAGGATTTTGAAAATTTCTTTCCCCAGATTTGTAGTAAAGATGTCTCTGGAAATTTGACCTTTAACAGATGACTGTATACTTCAAACACTCCCTCCCCCCATTTTTTTCCTTTTCTCCTAATTTATGTGCCAAATGAGAAAAGGAATTTCCATTACATTATGAACGGGTCATCCCCTCCCATACTGCATTTTTTCAGGGTCAACAATCATGAGCCATAATGGGTGCCTACTGCAGTTTAGAAGAGTCTGGTCAAATTGAAATAAAAACCTACTAAAAACGTATGTCTGAAGTTTTAGTCTCATTGATGGCTCTAGTAATCAGATATAATGTGTTAGAAATCTATAAAAAGAATAAGTCAGATTTTCCCACTAATATAAACTTCCTAAAAATCTCCTTTAGCAAATTATTTGCTAAGAAGTAGCCCAGATGACATTTGCCATATCGTTAAAAAGAGACTGTTTCTGGCACCAATTTCTATGCTAAAAGCGATGATTTATCCTTAGGCAAGACACTTCAAACATATTTTGATTTCCTTTTTTTGTGTGTAAATTCTCAAACACTTAGGGTATATGCAAAACTCCTGCTTTATTATATGTGTGTACCTAATTGGTGGGTTATGTTCTGCCTTTCTAATCTTCCGCCTGTCTAATTACCTGTGTAACATTTAAAAGGAAACTGGGTTATTATGAAGCAGAATGTTTAATTAAGCAAAGAATAATCTAGTTCTAGAAACCAGATATGTACAATAATCATTTTAATCTAAATGCTAATAAATAATGTTTTATGTTACTAAGTAAATCAGAAAACCTCAGAATCTATGTATTCGACTTCTTAAGAACGTGTGATAAGTAATTTAAATGGTTTTTGTATATTTCTTATTTGAAGTTCTATTAGAGTTACCCTACTCATAGAGACTGCAAAATTCTAATTTTCATTTTGGTAACCTTTACAATTACACTCTTTTGCATTTCTATAGACATTTATAGTTGACAATAATTGTATTTATACAATCCCAAACAACACCCTTCTAACAAAGGCAAATATTAGATGTTAAAAGTGTTCAAATTCAAGTCAAAGCTCAAAGCATTTAAGTGACTTGCTAAAGTTTGCCAGTTCCGTAAGATAGTCCCACTTCTCTGATTATTTGTGGAAGCAATTTTAAGATTCCACATTTATTTAACAAATCAATATAAGTTCAATCCAATACATTGGATTTTGTTGTTGTTGATTCACTAAGAACTCACAAAATGGCTCAAAAGGAATTTCTTCTCAAATAAATTAACGTAAGTCATATCAACAAGTGTTCCAAGTATGGTCATATTTGGAAGGGGAAGCAGTAAAGCAGAGTATTTTAGTGCAAGATGAGTCCAGTATGTCTTAATTTAAACCCTGACTAGGCTACTGAGCATGTATATCATGGGGCAAAAGTAGATTTACAGCTGTTCATATGGAAAATAATACAATAATTAATAAACAAAAACACAAGAATAAATTAGGTTTTGCCCCACCCTATAATATTGTTCTTGGACATTTTTCTTTTTTATTCTTCAGGGTTTTAAAAAATATATTAACACTAGAGGCCCAGTGCACAAATTCATGCATGGGTGGGGTTCCTCAGCCTGGCCAGAAATTAGGGCCTATCGGGGCCATCTTGCCCAGTCCCAATTGGGGATCGGGGCTGATTGGGGCTGATGGGGGCCGGCTGGCTGGAGGGAGGGACCATGGGAGGTTGGCTGTGGGAGCACACTGATCACCAGAGGGCAACTTCTGCATTGAGTGTCTGTCCCCTGGTGGTCAGTGTGCATCATAGCTACTGGCCGGTCATCCAGTCATCCGGTCGTCTGGTCGTAATGGTCGCTTAAGCTTTTATATATGGAGATGGGAAAAAATTACACTCACATAAGAAGACTTGTGTGGGTGGATGAAGGAAAATATGCACAAACTTTAGAAGAGTGCCTACCTATTTGATATGCAGAATAGAGTGGTTCCCTGTCCATTTGGTATTGAGACAGTGAATATGTATATACATTTTTATTCATACCAAAGAGGAAAGCAAAATAAATAATTGGATAGACTGGATAATAGGAAATAATGAGGCTCCCAAGTGAGAGGTGAGAATTTTGGAGGGTAATGACACAATTCACTAATATAGAACATCTACCGTTGGCCCATGTGGAATGTTATTTGATGTTATGTGGAGAACCTCTCACTGATCCTATACAGAAATAAATGCATGCTATTACCTACATGTTAAATAAAAAAGATATAACAAACTGTAGGGCTGTAGGGGGAAAAACACACAACCTCAATTGTTAGCAATAGAGTAGGGGACTCAGTAATGCAGGTAGTGACTGAGAAAACTAGGGTATTCTGTTCTAGATTTTTAAATTTAGATTTACCTCCTTGTATTATATGTGTTATAACTGATACCATTGTAATTAACCTAGTTATGAATAACTGGAAAGAAACAAAGGGAAGGCCACATATCGTAGGCATGCAACTTGTGCAGCTAGCTTTGCCAAGAAGCTGCAGTTTAACACTCCCCAGGTCTATTCCCCACATATCGCTTAGGGGAAGGGACTGGAATGGGGGAGAATAGACACAAGCCCAGTAAAGTCTGGGTGAAATAGGGAAGGTACTTGCTTGTCAGTCACAACTGAGAACAGGTCATTGGCCAGAATAGTCACTGCAAGCATGGGAAGACTTGGAATATGGAATCCCCTAAACAAAGGCGCTCTCTCTCTCGTGCTCTTGCACTCTTGATTCCTCTTGGTTGACTCCTGTCATGTTCCTGCATTCAACCACGAGGCTCATGACCATGTGGACCCCACACAATGGACTAACGGACTGCATGTAGCTTGATGCTGTCCTGAGTCCACCACGGAAAGGAAACTCTGGACACTGGTTTTGCTTTAGCTCTACTGAATCCCAAGCTGCACTTCTTTCGGGACTGGATTAAGGAAATGGGACTTTGGAAACCTAAAGGTGTAACTTTACACAAATGAAACTCACTCATCCTCCCATGTGAGTTGCAGAAAATTCTTTTTCTTGAGATATCTTAAGGACACCACCCCCAACACTCAGTGGGGAAAGGAATATCCCACTTCCACAGATAATATAACTTTAGGAATTTTGCACAACCAATGCTCTTGCTGTTCAAACTGAATAAAATATGTTTTAGAAAAAAAAAAGGTGATATTTTGCAAGAAACAATTTTCCCTATAAGCCACTTATATGCCAGTCTGTTTTCAAAGAACTATAATAAAGTTTCAGTGCTTACCCCACAAGCAACTAAAAATCTGGAAGCAAGCCAGCTTGTTGCTACTCAACATGTTTAAAGCAAAAGCAATATTGTAGGCTGCAGACACTTTGATGTTAATGGCACATTAGGTTACTCCTCAGACCTTTATTAGAAGGACTCCAAAGGTGCAACCTTTGATAGGTGACAGGCTTGCTGTGTTTCAGTGAGTGGAACTTTTAATCTCCCTCTGAATTGGTAAGTTTCACCAGGGTCTCAATGATTTATTGGTGAATTCCAGGACGTTTTCTTTCTAAGACTGAACAGAAGGGTGAGTTAAGTGTCCTTAATAACAACAAAGCAGAAAAATTCAATTTCGTTTATTTTATAGTTTATTCTTTTTATTATGATTAGAAATTTTCTTCCTAAATATGTACCGTATGAGCATCCAATGAGATTCATAAATTTTGTTTATTAAAAGAATTATTTATTCCCTTTGAGCTATATAAGCTTTCATAATATGTTTTCCCTGTAAAATAAAATTTAGTAAGTATATGAATACATTATATTTCTAGCTTTTTTTACTATTAAAATCAGTTAAAGAACAACTCAACTATGTGTTTTTTATTTCATTATGGTTTCAACATTTTTAAAATTTATTTTATAGTATTATATGTTTATGAAATATGTATTTTGTAATTGAATAAGTGCTTTTATTTGAAATTGGACATTCTACTCTCACTTGATACTTGATGATAATTATTTATTTTCTGTATTAAAATAATTTATGTTAACATGGTGGCAATAGTAATAATAATAAAAAGGCATGAAATTGTGCTAAGATGAAAATTTCTTATTAATACATTCAATGCAGTTTCAAAAGCCATCTGATTTGGTCGGTCATAAAAATATGTGTGCATTTCTCTAACAATATATTCTAGAGAACATACAAAGATAATATAAATTGAATTATTTCTAATCAAAAGTGATATAACCTCATCTTACACTAACATAGGACCAGCATTAGGGAGAGAGGGATTATAAGCAAAGAAAACTAAAGATTTAAATTGATTTTCACAAAATGATAGGCAACCCAAGATTGATGGACCCAGTCCTTTAACCACATCGTGTGGATGTTTACTGAAGAATGGCTGTAAGCCTAACACTGCACTTTGCATGCATACTTGAGAGAAACTCTCCATCAAGTATGAATCAATCTGCTGAGTCAGCATGCTGTTGTGGTTTAAGTATCATTCTAAATGCAAAATAGGTACCAATCTGTGTCTGGTAAACAGTACACGTAAGCATAAGTCCCAGTTCACAGAGACAGTTCTGGGTACATAGTCAGAATTCTTGATGACTCACACATCAGTGCGGAGCTCTAGTTGTCCCCTCTACTTAATGCCTTCTATTTTCCTCTTCACATTAGTAGCTTGAGTTTTGTCTTTATTTACCTTTAATTCATTCCTAAACCCCATACTAATCCATATTCTTCCCACACTACTCCACTGAAACTGCTATTCCCCAAGGTCACCAATGACCACATTTTTGCCAAAACCATTGAACACTTCCCATTTTCGCCCCCTCCCCCTATATTAACTAGTACCACATCTGACACTCTTGCCTCCTCCCACTTTCATGAAATATTGTTTTCTCTTAACTCACTACTTTTCTCTTAGTTTTTTGTTTGCTTATTTATGCTGTCTTTATTTACTTCTGCCATTTCTAAATGTTGATATTTTTCAAAGACCTGCCTTTAGTTATTTTCTATTATATATATATTACATTGCTGAGATATTTCATCCATTCCCATAGGTTAATTTATATTTTTATGATTCACAAGGCAGCTATTTCTAATGAACTCCAGTTCAGTTGCATAATAAATACATTTTTTTATCCTAGTTGCTCAAATTCATCTACTTTTCTTCTTCCCCATGCCACAATCTCTGTTCAGGCTACATCATTTCTTTCCTCAATAACTCTTAACACTTGACTGACATCTTTGTTCTAAAGTTGTCTATACCAGGTAAGTAAAGGGGAAGGGGATGAGTAGGAATCTGTAATACTGTCAACAATAAAAAAAAAGTTGTCTACTCCCATTCTATCCACAGAAAAGCAAAAGGGTTTTTGGTTTTGTCTCCCACCCCCAAAAACACACACAAAAAAACACACACAGATATATGCATGTCACTTCTTGAATAAAACTCTCCACTGACTTCCTCCTTCATACAGGTAACAATACAAACTTCATACTACAGCTTTACAAGTTCCTTTTGTAATATTTCCTCTCCTCTTACCAACTTCTCCAGACTCATCTACCCCCTTGCCATCTTGTTTCCAGCCTCTGTCACTCAACTAACTGTACTAGTATGCCTTTGTCATACTGACTTTTTTGTATATTGATCAATATGGTTTGCTGTCTTTTATTTCTGAGTGTTTGTGTATGCAATTCGAAACACCATGTAATTTTACTTGGCTATCTTCTGTTCAGTTTTTGTTTTTCATTCAATCTAAGTTTAGAAGGCACTCCTCTTGGAAATCTTCCCCCTGATGTTGTAGACTAGATTAATCACCTTATAATGAATCTCACAGTGTCTTAAACTTACTCCTAAGTAGGTACTTACCTCCTTTCCTAAAGTGTGATTGAAGGGTGGTGATGGGTCATATTTATTGTCATTTTCCTTAGAGGGCCTTGAATAAGATTGCTGTTAAATAAATATTTGCAATGCAAGTTAAAAACAACCACCACTAACAACTACTACAAAAACCTGAGACCAAATTATGCCACAAAAAATCATCATATATTAAGATATAATCTTGGGCTAATCTAGTATTATGTCACAGTTCTAGATAGAAATTGATCTTGTCTTTGCAGCAGACTGAAAGCTCTAATTTATGGCCATTCAAGATGTGAGTGCAGATGTGGTACTGACACCACAGAATCATATGCTTTCAATGCTTATGTACAATGCAGGGAATAATGAAATGCAAGAAATACAAGAAAATACAAATAATAATAAAAGGATCTGTCTCACCTAATAGTCTAAATGTAGGGAGTTTTCAGGATTGGTTGGAAGACCTGATTCAAAGCCCTGAATTCTTCCCTGCTCTCAAGCCTCCTATGCTAATTGGTGTGGCCCTCTGACTATGTAAGGTTGGCAAGACATCTGCAGCAGTTCCACAAAAGGGATTTCATCATCTCTGTGTCTATTTTAGGAAAAAAAGAAATCTCAACAACTCTACTCTCATCCCAACAGGCTTCCACTCATACCTTGTAGGCAAAGTTATTTCTAAATCCCTGGCAACATAGAAAGGGGTTACAAAGATAGCCTAAATTAATAATGGGGAAGTAAAAAAAAAAATGTCAAGGAGTCAACCACCATGACCAATACAAAACCAAAGGTCAACAAAGTTACGACTGTTTCAGTTCTAAAATCAATGCCGTGTGTAGGGTTGTTCTTTATTACACAAACTAGAGGCCCGGTACATGAAATTCGTGCACGGAGGGGGGTTGTCCCTCAGCCCAGCCTGTACCCTCTCCAATCTGGGACATCCCTCTCACAATCCAGGACTGCTGACTCCCAACTGCTTGCCTGCCTGCCTTCCTGATTGCCCCTAACCGCTTCTGCCTGCCAGCCTGATCACCCCATAACCACTCTGCTGCCAGCCTGTTTGCCCCGAACATCCCTCCCTTGCAGGCCTGGTCCCTCTCAACTGCCCTCCCTTGCAGGCCTGGTCCTTCTCAACTGCCCTCCCTTGCAGGCCGGGTGCCTCCCAACTGCCCTCTCCTGCTGGCCATCTGTGGTGGCCATCTTGTGTCCACATGGGGGCAGGATCTTTGACCACATGGGGGCAGCTATATTGTGTGTTGCAGTGATGATCAATCTGTATATTACTCTTTTATTAGATAGGATAGAGGCCTGGTACAGGGGTTGGGGCCAGCTGGTTTGCCCTGAAGAGTGTCCCAGATCAGGTGGGGGTTCCCTTAGGGTGTGGGGCGGCCTGAGCAAGGGGCCTGTGGTGGTTTGCAGGCTGGCCACGCTCCCTGGCAACCCAAGCAGAGGCCCTGGTATCTGGAATTTATTTTCCTTCTACAATTGAAACTTTGTAGCCTGGAGCGGAGCCAAGCCTGGGGCTCCCTCCGAGGCCGGCAGCCATTTGTGTTGGGGTTATAATTGAAACTTTGTTGCCTTAAGCGGGTGGGCCCGGCCAGGGTGTGGGGAAAGCTTTGCTTCCCCTGTTGCTGGCGGCAACCCTGGCCTGCTCTCTCAAGCTCCATTCTGCTGCCATTTGTTTGAATTTGTTTACCTTCTATAATTGAAACTTTGTAGCTTGAGTGGAGGCTTAGGCCTGGCAAGGGCAGGCGGAAAGCTTGGCTTCCTCTGTTACCTAGGAAACCTTGCTCTCTGTGGCTGTAGCCATCTTGGTTTGGGTTAATTTGCATACTTGCTCTGATTGGATGGTGGGTGTGGCTTGTGGGTGTGTCGGAGGTATGGTCAATTTGCATATTTGTCTATTATTAGATAGGATATATAAGCATCATAGATGGAAATGGGGCTGAGAACTCATACAGAGTCAGTTAAAATATTATAATTGTAATCAGAGTCACTGACTAAATGATTGAAGATTCATTTCAAGTTCAACTTGAAAAAAGAGATTACAAAATTGGACACTTTAATATGAGGAAAAATATTTTGCAGCCATGAGTCTAAAAAGCAATCATTCATTGTGATTATTGTGGCTGAATTTTGGCTGAATTTGTATACCTGGGATAGGCTGTATCTTAAATAAGATGCTACATGTCCCATTAGCCTATTGTTTTTCTATAATTATATAAGTTGAGAGGAAGAGAGTACAAATTTTGTGGATAGGTAGTTTAATATAAACATGATAATGATATAGAAAATACACACACCATACGCACACATACACACACATACGGACAAAATGACAACTTATCTTTTAATAAAACAGTGTAGTAAAAGTTCTGGAGATAGATGACCAACTTTTACTTTGTTTCCCAGTTTCATCACTCACTAGCAATGTGACCTTCCTAATTCTAGGTACTCCTATCAATAAAATTGTGGTAATAAATAATTTCCAATTCTTAGGACTGTTGCAAGTTTAAGGTAAAAATACCTGTAAGTGCTTAACATAATGCCTAGCACATTATAAATGCCATAAATATTAGCTATAGAAGTAACAAACATAAGATAATTTTATTAAAATAGTATTATCTTACCTAATAATAGACAAACATGTAAATTGACCATACCTTCACTACACCCATAGCCAATCAGAGTGACTATGCAAATTAACCAAAAAATATGGAGGTTAATTTGCATACATAGGCACCCATCACCTCTGTCCCAGGAACATCCTGGCACCCAGGTCACTGTGAGGAAAGGCCTGGTGCAGGAGCAGACCCCCTGAGATCGATGGCAGGGAGCTCGGGCTCCGCTCCTGCCCTAGAGGCTTTTGGCCTGAGTAGGCCTGGGCAGGGGCAGAGCCGGTGATCAGAGGGAGCTGGAGGGCCCCTGCCCAGGCCTAAAGCTTTGGCCAGAGGCTCTAGGCCTGGGAAGGGCCCAGCCCTCCATTGGTGTGAACTATAGAGGGAACACCTTTTCTGACTGCACATTGGCTAAGCTTCCTGTATGCCACTGGTAATATTCTTAGTAACTTGGGTAATAAGAATCCAAAAAGGTGATCTAGGGTTTTTCCACCACACTTCTGGAGAAAAAAAAACGAAGGTCTGCTGCTGGAAGGCTAAGAAATGTCATATCCTGCCCTAGCCGGTTTGACTCAGTGGATAATGGCTCAGCCTGCAGACAGCAGGGTCTGGGTTTGATTCTGATCAAGGGCATGTACCTAGGTTGCAGGCTCCTCCCTGGCCTGGGCCCAGATCAGGGCTCATGCAGGAGGCAACCAATCAAAGTGTTCCCCTCACTTTGATGTTGCTCTCTGTCTTTCCCTTTCTCTTTCACATTCTCTAAAAGTCAATGGAAACATACCCTCAGGTGAGGATAAAAAAAAATAAAGAAAGAAAGAAATGCATATCCTATGAAAGACACATCTTGAAAATGCCTAAAGAAAGTTGTCATTTTTTCATGGTGAAGGGACTGGAGTCCGTGTTAATGAAAACACCTTGGTGGCTGTGGGGACTGGCAGTGGCTGCAGCAATGGGATGATGGGGCTGGTGCCTTCCCCTGATCAGCCCAGTTGCCTTCCACAAAGGGAGGCCAGACTGCAGCTTAGGCCCGCTCCCCCTACGCCATCAGTAGGACATCCCCTGAGGGCTCCCAGTATGTGAAAGGGAGCAGGATGGGCTGAAGAACCCCCCCACCCCCAGTGCACGAATTTCATGCACCGGGCCCCTAGTAAATAATAATATTGAATATAATTTTAAATAACAATATGGTAAATATTTTAAACATTATTTAAAATATTAAGCCTGAGTAAAATGCACAATAGCATTTATTTTTCTTTCAACTATTTATTGATTAACACTTTTATTTTAAATCAGTTTTTAGATGTAAATCAAAACCACTGTTACTATAGGTTCATTTTCTTCCCCTTAGTTATATCTATGTGGAAATTAAATTGAAGACATAACATCATGCAGGAGGTTATACATACATTAGGAGGAAAACTAATCTTGATTTAAGTTTTCTGAGGTTCACGATCCATTTATAATAAAGTTTCATAAAAATATAAATCAGGAGATACGACATTAGGGAATATAGAAAACAAGATACCTATAAGATCACATTGGAGAGTGACATCACAAAATTAAATGGTAAAGAGAAAACTATAATCCCCAAATGGCACCACTTGTGATAAAGCCCCTGATACAAAACCTGTATTTTATACCTGACCTAATTGCTGTTTCAATCTCTCCCAGATATAAAATCTTAATCAACCAGTTTGGAATTTTCTGTTCAACACCAAAGAGGCCATCTGTCACAAGGGCCCTGACTATATCCCATAAAAAGAAATAATTTGCATGATAAAAAAACAACAACAACACCCTGGCTGTTCCCTTCCCCCACAAAGAAGTCCTGATCTAAAAATAACCCTTTCTTTTCTTTTGTTAATAGCTCCTTTACCTTACCCTGCTTCCTATAATAACCTATTTTGTACAACTCATCTGAGCATCCTTCTGCCATGGAGATGGGATGCTGCCCAATTCATTAATTGCTTCATAAAGCCAATTAAATTTTCAAATTTACTTGGTTGAATTTTGTTTTTTTAACAACTGTAACAGTTAATCCATAAATAAATTGATGCTGCTGTCCTGAGACAAGGCATTTGTATTTCCATATTTTATAAGGCCAGCCTACTTTATAACATTAAGTTGTTACATCAAGCTGGTCCTTAATAATGTTTTATCTTATGACCAAAATTGACACTTCTGTAACTTTTCATTTCCTCTAAAGGAAAGTTTGCTCCATAGCCTACCATTTTCTTCCTCTGTGTTCTGTGGGCTTGGCATCTTGTGTAAGTGAGTTTAAAATTTTGGGGTTGTAGAGTCATTTTGAAGAGACATGGGCCAAAGGCATGAACTTTACAATGTATAGATATTGCTAAGACAGGCAGCTTGAAGATAACCAATCACATGGTAGTAAGGCATATAAACCAATCCCAAGAATGTTGCTTAGGCAAAATTATTTAAAAAGACCAATCAGGAACTAACAAGCATACTAGCATATACAAAAAAGCACATGCTTTGCACAGGAGCTATGCATAAGCCACATGGGACTCTACACATGGACTAATAGACTTTAAGCTTTGGACACTGGCCTGCTCCAGGAACCCCAGCTGCACCTTTTCCAGGATTGGCTTCTCTCAATAAACTTGGTTCTGATGTTTTTGTCCATGACTTCATTCTTTGATTTCGTGAGCCAACAAACTGGGACTCAAAACCCACATTTTGGTTTCAATTTGAAATATACAGAATTATTTTGCAAAATTGAGGTTGTTCTTGGGTTGCATCCTATATAATAAAGAGGTAATATGCAAATTGACCCTCACACCATAACACTGTCACAAGATGGTGGCATGCACAGAGGAGGCTGGGTTCCCGTAACACAAGATGTCTGCGCCCACAGCGGAGGCAGGGTTCCCATAATGAGCCATAATGAGCAATCAGCAGGGACCTGAGGCTGCTCCCCCCCACCTGGCAGGGCTTGATGGGGGACCTGAGGATGTGCCCCACCCAGTGGGTCTTGACAAGGGTGGGGCCAGCTGGGTCTGTATCTTGCCCAATTGGGGTGGGGCCGGCCGGGTCTGGGTCTCTCGCAATTTCAAGGCACGCACAGGTGGGTGGGGACTTTACTCTGGGTCCCGCTGCAAGCCCCAGACTCTGATAGGAGGAAGATTTTCATATATATTTTATAATTTTTTTACATCTCTGACACTTCTATTATAGAGAAAGGGCAAATAGCAATATTAAAATATTTCCTCTAATTAATTCCCTTTTAATGTGCACAAATTTCATGCACCTGGCCACTAGTTTATTATAAAACCAATACTTAGGCAATAATAATATATGACTGACATGCAGTTTAGTCATTTCTCTTTACTATTTTAAAAGCTATGTAAACCCATGATAAAATTAGAACATTATTATTAAAACTAGAGGCCCAGTGCATGATTAAATCATGCACGTGTAGGGTCCCCTACTTTATTTCTCTTTGGATCATGGGGGAGCTGGGTGCCTGTCTGCTGGTGCACCAGGCCTTTCAGAAGCCTCCGCCACACCAGAGGCTTCTGAAAGGCTTGGTGCCGGAGCGGACAGGCACCTAGCTCCCACGCTTTCGATTTCGATCGTGGGGGAGCTGGGTGCCTGTCCGCTGGTGCACCAGGCCTTTCAGACCCTCTGGCATGGTGAAGGCTTCTGAAAGACCTGGTGCCTGAGCGGACAGGCACCCAGCTCCCCCGCTTTTGATGGTCTGTGGCGGGATGTGAGCTTGCTGCCCCAGAGGCCCTTTCTGTGCCGCAGCACAGCCATGGCGCAGACGCTGAGCTCGCGCCGCCCCTGGCGTCGTGAGCTCAGCAGCCCGCTGGCCCAATCGGCCACCCCAGCCACTCCGAGTCCCACCCCCCCGATGCCTCCTGGCCAATCGTGGGCATAGCGAAGGTATGGTCAATTTGCATATTTGTCTATTATTAGGTAGGATGCATTAGTGGCTTTTCTTCCCCAATCGCATCCCCAATTAAGGGATCTGCATATCCTAAATATTAGGAATGGCAGATCTCATCTTCTGCCAATACATTGCATAGTCAAATAATACAAAAGTCTGAACACATATACGATTCTTTGAGCTGTCTGCAAAGAATGATCTATGATTGAAAAAATTTAGTTCTCTTGAATGTTACCTTGTTCTATTTTATACATTTTCATAGTGTTCTTATTTATTATGCTACAACATTTGATGTTTTTTTATTACAGTCTTTATGTTTATCAAAACATAAAAAAGAAGTGTCAATGTGAGCACATGCACCTCTACTGTTATAGAGTTTATTTGAATTAAGCTTACACGGTTTCAGGGTCAGCAAGCATAAAGCAATTGCTGAAGGGACATCTCTAATATGCTAGAAAACCTGGACTGCACAGACATAAATTTGTAGAAAGTAGATCTAAATTTGTATTGTATGCCATCTTCAAATGGTTAAGCCTTTTTACTCAATAATCAATATTCCATCCAGCACAATAATAAAACTTAGAATTATTTATGGTAACAATTGAGGTGTACTTTTCAGTCACAAGAGGAATGAAAAAGTTAGTGGAGAGGTGATGTGATTTAATGAAAAGGCCATTGAACAAGCCACAGAGGCCCTCAAATGAGATCATAAATGTGAAAGCCTCTGAAAAAAAGATGAAGTATTATGCAAACATAGCATTAATAGTAAGAATCCAAAATGTTCAATGCTAGCAGAATTGGGATTAGTAGAATAACATTAAACATGTTTCAATACAAACAAAAATATATGGTACCATGGGAAACTCTAAGACCCAGGTTTCAACTTCCAACTTGGAATTATTGCTTTTGTGATCTTAAAGGTTGACCCTTAGCATCCTTTCTACACACAATCTTTTAACTTTGTTATTAAATAGTTGTATTCTGCTGATGTTCTTGTCTTTTTTCCCTTTAGGAAATGTTCCTTGGCAACTGCATTATTAAAACTGGACATGTTCCAAAAGAGTTGTCTGAAACCATGGCAAATTTTCATTCAATCTCAGTGGAGTAACTAACTGCAAGGTAATTGTCCCAAAGTCATCACACGCTGCATGTCTCAATAAATCTGCCTTGGATAACATGAAAATTTGCTTTCATGGAAGCTTGTGAAGAAAGGAACATAATACATTTCCTGTAAAATGCCAAATGACATGGAAATTTCAGAGAGCCAGTGAAAGTCTTCAGAAGTTCATTTATGAAGGTTTATATCTCTTTATTTTTCTTCTACATTCTCATGTAAAAAAAGAAGCATAAATTTCCTACATTTATTTATTAGCTCATTGGTATGGACTCATGAATTTTTTATTTTGTTAATAGCTTATAATTCATTATAATTCTTTGGTCCTCACATTTTCCCAGATTGGGTCAAGCTCGGGGTCAGAGCTGCCCTGCCCAAGAGGGAAAGGCAGCCACACTCAGCAATGAGGGCTTCAGTGGTAGCTGATCATGGGCTGTCCCAGATCCTAGACCTACTTGACTGCTATATATGTAAAAACTTCATAGAGTGACACCCAAATGCCACTAACTGCAGGTGGTAAAGACATGTCAAAACAGTCTGGTCAGCAATGCTGACAAGCCTTTTGCTTCAGTCTAATGTCTGGCTTCATCCCACTAAACCACTCTTCCTGAGCCTCAACTGAACCTGCTTGACTAGCCCAGCCCTCAACAGCACCCAAGATTCAGGAAGAGATCATTTGTGTTACCTTCTGTAGCATCCCCATGTCCCAGAAGTTATCCCAACTCCACGGCCTACCCCCTTTTTACTATCTCATCAAATCACCCTGGATAATAAATGTGAAGGGATTGAAAAGTACAGGATTAAGAGTTACAAAATATATCATGGGGATATAAAGTATAGCATAGGAAATATAGCCAATAATCCTATCTAATAAAAGAGTAATATACAGATTGATCATCACTGCAACACACAATATAGCTGCCCCCATGTGGTCAAAGATCCTGCCCCCATGTGGACACAAGATGGCCACCACAAGATGGCCACTACAAGATGGCCAGCAGGGAAGGGCAGTTGGGAGACACCGGCCTGCAAGGGAGGGTAATTGTGATGAGCCAGGCCTGCAAGGGAGGGCAGTTGAGAGGGACCAGGCTTGCAAGGGAGGGCAGTTGGAGGTGATCAACCCTGCAGGAGAGGGCAGTTATGGGTGACCAGGCTGGCAGAGGAGGGAAGTTGGGGGCAAACAGGCTGGCAGGGGAGCAGTTAAGCATGAACCAGGCTGGCAGCAGAGTGGTTAGGGGGTGATCAGGCTGGCAGGCAGAAGCGGTTAGGGGCAATCAGAATAGGGCCTAAACGGGCAGTCGGACATCCCTCCAGGAGTCCCAGATTGGAGAGGGTACAGGCTGGGCTGAAGGACAACCCCCCTCCGTGCATGAATTTCATGCACCGGGCTTCTAGTATTGTAATAACTATGTATGGTGCCAGTTGGGTACTGGGAATCTCAGGGAGAACACTTTGCTAACTAACCACTGTGCTATAAATATCTGAAACTATTGCACAATAATATTGAATTTAAAAGAATTTTTAAACAAACAGCCAAGTGTCTCTCTTGGTCTGCACCTTTTACACAGTTTCCTGAGACACAGGGAAGAACACTGAAGGGCCACTTAATGAAATTTGAGTTTTCCCAGGGCCTCAGCATCAAATACACCAAGCTCCACTTTATGCTGTGAACGAGCCAAAATTGGTCAGAGTGATGTGCTATTCAGTCCAACTCAAAAGGATATGTGGCAAGAACTCTTCAGTTGCAGGATCCTGCAAGATGAATGCAAAGAGACAAAGCCACTGGCCACAAAGCTGATTTGCCAAACACTGATGCTGCCACAGATTCAATTTTTCACTTGAAATTGCATCATTTCTGGTATTTAAATGACTGAGTGGTGCACGGATAGTCCTCTCAGATTCCCAAGTGGTAATGCTTTGTCCCCATGTGATTAGGCATGGACCTCACACAACTCTCTTTTTTGCTATTTCTCCCACTAACTATTCCACATGTACTGACCCCTTTTGTCATCTCTTATATCAGGACACTTGGATTTGGTCTGGAAGTTTCAATAGCTTCTACTAATTTGGTTTGGTTTTCTGGGAAATAACTTTACAGTAAAACGTGAGGGTCTTTTGAAGTATATAGAATGGATAAAAGAGGAGAAAAAGTGAGAAGGGGGGCTGCTAAAAGACTAGCCGTGTTACCCAACCCCATCTTTACACAGCCCCTCAGCAATGGGCCATAAAAGGCATTAACCCCCACTTGCCACCTCCACACATACGCACATGTTCCAGCTCCTTACAGGCTCTGCTGGCCCCTCAGAATACCCACCAATCAGGGGAACAGCAACTGGATCTAGCTGCTGTAAGAGCCCAGGAGCTGGAGGTCTTTTGGATATTTTTCCTTATTGAACAGACTAATAGCAATGGTGACCCAAGTGATAATATCAGCAAAGTGACTCTCAGTTGCACTCCTCTTGATTATGAGTTGAAAATAGGGGTTCCTAACCCAAATGTCTAATGAGGGTCAATCACCACCGAACCTTGCTCCAGCTCTCCAAGCCCACAATAAGCACATGTGGCTACAGTTTTTGTTGTTATTTGCTTGTTTGTTTCTGGTTGAGAGGTTAGGAGAAGATAGCTGGCCATTTTTCTGACTGCAATTACCACTTTCTCTTGGTTACTGATTCACTTTTCTCATTCAAAATGATCTCTGCCACTTGTAAGCTTGGAAAGATTTGTGGAAAGTTCCACAAGTGGTTAAGCAGTGGTATTGGAGGTTTCAGAATATTCTATGATTGTTCCCTGGTGTAGACACACCGAAGGTGACCCTCAGTGAGTCAGATTCTTGTATGATTTCCTCCCCTCCAGTATGGGCAGAACTTGTGACTTACAACCAACAGAATATGGAAAAAGTGATGGGATGCCAGTCCCATGATTGTATTGTTATATAAGGCCCCATGTTATCAGACTCAAGCAAGAGCCTCCCTGGTGGCTTTGAAGAAGTAAGCTGTCATGTTGAGAGAGGGAGCCTCCTGGCAAGAAACCAAGGCAGACAGTAGGAGCTGAGAACAGCATCCAACTGACAGCCAGCAAGAAAGTAGTGATCTCAGTCCTACATCCACAAGGAACAGAATTCTGTCAACAACCACCTGGGCCTGCCAGAGAACCTAGACTCCAGAAAGAAACACAGCCAAATAAACACCTTTATTGCAACCCCTTGAGACCCTGAGTAAAAAATCTATGTAAGCTATGCCTGTATCATTGACCCTTTGAAACTGGGATAAAATGTCTATTGCTTTAGGTATCTAAATTTGTGGTAAATTTTCACAGCACACTGCTTGGAGAAGACTTCCACATTCTCCAAGCAGTGAGAAGAGCCTGAAGGAAAAAGAGGGGCCACGTTCTAGCCTAGCCCCTGTGACTTCCAAGTCCAACTTTCCAGGTCCCTGCAGTCTTCAAGGGCCCAACCTGATTCCAGGAGGTAACGGTTAGAGTTTATACATTGTTTTTCTCACAAAGACAAAAATGTAAAAAAATAAAAAGTAAGAGAAGAGCTTCTGAATACCCAGAAGCAGTGTCTTGCATAGCCATGTTCACATGCATACACACAGATGCGCACACTGTCCTTCCTAGAATGCTGTGCCTGCTGATGTTCACTGAGCATTCTCCAGGCATGTTCACTCCAGCTAGACTGCGGAAGACGGTGATGCCACAGCAGCTTGGGGGCAGTGCAGCAGACCCTCAACATGAAAGCTGTTCTACCAGGAGGTAGACAGGAATTAACACAGGAGTGAATTTCATTGCCACCTTCTGAATGGGACCTCAAATCTTCTAGTTCTGGCTCTCCAATTTCCAGACCCAAATTAAGCTGTAACAGAAATCCTTTCAGATTATGGCTCTCCAAAGGGATCTACTTCTGAGGTCTCTCGCCATATACTCATTTAATCAACATTTAATGAGTTTCTGGTCCTTGCCAGCACTGCTGATGCAGCAGTGGATATGAAATCCAAACACAGAGAGCTTTGAGAGGGAAACGACAATTAAAATGCAGGATAAGAAAAGTACAGGTGCTGTCTGGCACAAAAGGAGAACACTTCACCATTCCCAGATGGTCTGGGATGAAAGCCCCAGACCCCACCAGTAATGCATCTGAACTGACAGGAGAAAGAGGAAAAGGGATTGATACCACAGAGGGAACAGGTACTGGCACCCAGAGGTGAGTTTGAAAAGCAGTGGGTGAAGCATGGAGTTTGTAGGTTAGTCATAATAAGAAGGTTCAGCAAGTATCCAGCATGTACTGGGCGGCGGTGCTGTGCAAAGAAGATGGTATGTATCATCTCATTTGATCCTCAAAGCATCCTTTAGGTGAGGCAACTGCTGAAGCCAGGAATTAATGTCCAACTGACTGGCTCCAGGGCCCACACTCTCAACATCTCCTTTCATGCCACACTCCATAACACAATGAATAAACTGTTAGAGTAGGCACATAGAAAAGTATGAGCTGGGAGAGGCAGCTGGGGCTTGGAGGAAGTAAGTGTGAGAAATGACAAACTGGAAATAGACAATGGAGGTCCCTATCCATTGAACAGGCAAGATTCAGAGCCCCTCTAGAATGTGGTCTAACTGATGGCATAACACCTGGATGAAGGAGGCTTGTACCTTAAAGACACATTTTTTTTGAGACATGAGGGAGGGGGTGACTTGCTCTTTGCCAAGGGAGTTTTCCAGCCTAGAGGTATAAAGCTTCTAAACTCCCAAATATTGGATCACTTAGTTCGGTCTCAGCCAACTGAGTTACCCACTCAGGTCCTCTATGAGTGTATTGCTTCCTACAAATAAATCCTCGCCTTCTTTTGTTACTGTTTGCTGTCTCGTGTTTGAATTTATTCCTAAAAGCAAGAAAAGAACTGGGGTGCAGAGTACTGTCTCTGGCCAGAGATTATCTCCACCCAGAGACCCCCTTGTCTACCTCTGACTAAACCACATAGTGTGACTTTGAGTCAGGACTCTACCCTTCACCAATAGAGTCAACAACTCAACCTAAAGGTCCAGTCCACTCTAGATTCTGGAAAGTGTGTGCCCTCAGATTTTCTGTCCAATTCCTGAGTTCTTGCCAATAACTGGGGCCCAGTCAGACCAGGTTTTTACAATGAGGCTTTGTCTGCCTAGAGCTCCTGGAAGCTAGAATCTTGCCTCTGCATCCAGTCCCCTTGCCTAGATCCTTCATTTCAGACCTCAGCCATCATGCTTTGCCTTCTTTTTTGGCCTTCTTCCTATCTTGGCTCCATGAGCATCCTTAGATTGTTTTGGGGTCCCTGTGCCTCTGTCTTTCTCTGGGGTCTAGAATGGCCTGACTACAAACCATTGCTGAGAGAAAATCGTTGTCACATGGAGGTGGCCAGAATTTTCCCAAGACAGAGTACTGTGGGACAACTTTTCCAATTACCAAAGCCCTCTTTGACCTCACTGTTCTCTGAATCCATGGTGCATCACAATCCCCCTTCTGGGTCAGTTGCTACAGTTAGTGATCAAATTCTGTTGCTTTGTTTTTCAGACTATTTTGAAAAGAGGAGGGATGTAATTTCCCTCTTCACTAGGCTATTTAAAGATGTCTTGCCCTTCCTGTCCACAAGAACAAATAAAGTAATCAGTGTTTTTTCATCAGCAAATGATAAATCGATTCTTAAGAATAATTATATAATTATTGTAGTTACCAAAATAAATAGCTCTGTGCAGCCAACTTTGAAAACAAAATTTTTTACCATTACATGTATATTTTTATATATGCAAAGATCCATATATTTTAAATGTATATACATTTATTCTGCTTTCATATTTGAATATTATAGTGTAGTATGTTCTCTAATCATACCGATTTTTAACCTGTACCTGATGCATATCTTTCTCTTTCTGGATTTCACTTAATTCCACCAACCCCTTAAGGTATGGGAACTCTTCTATTTAGTAGCTGGCCACAGCATTGCTTCCTTAGAATAGTATGTGGTCTTTTGAAGGATCCTAGTTCCAATGATAGAAGGTTTATTTATGTATTTACAAAGCAAGCATTGCTTATCTATATATATAAAAAGCTAGCGACCATAACACCTTCACGACCAGAATCACCAGAGACCAGAACACCATGGCCCCTCATCCAGAGACCAGAACACCAGGCCGGCCCCACCCCAGCAGGGACCCCCACCCTGACTGGTGCCGTGGCCGGCCTGCAAACTGCCCCTAGTCCCTTGCCCCGGCCGGCCATGCCCCCCAGTGGGGACCCCCTACCCAGATCCAGGGCCCCCATCAGGGCAGGCCAGCTGGTCCCCACCTGTGCACCAGGCCTCTATTACTATATAATAAAAGAATAATATGCAAATTGACCCTAAAGGTGGAATGACCAAAAAGACTGCTGGACCAGTCACTATGAAGCACACTGACCACCTCTTGGTCCCTTTCCCTGGCCGGCAGGCTCCGATCACTTGATGGTGAACAGGGAACTGGAGGTGGATGGCAGGGGATGAGGGTGGCACCGGGCCAAGGCACCTGCTCCGCCAGTCACCCCACACACAGAGGGTGACCCGTGGCGGGGGTGGGGACGGCAAGTGAGCAGGAATAGCCGACCTCTCCATCCCTTCCCCAGGCTGTCAGGCACTGATCACTTGATGGTGAAAGGGGAACCAGGGGTGGATGGCAGCGGGGGACGGGGCCAGCTGTGGGCAGCCGGGGAAGATGGCCCTGATCATAGACCAGGTCGAGGGACTGTACCCATGCAGGAATTTTGTGCGCTGGGCATCTAGTTGTCTATAAAGATACTTATACATGAAAAATTGAAACTGAATCTTTTTTTATGAGAATAAATTAACTTCTGAGTAAATAATCCCCACAATTTTCTACATTTTTTGATATATTGATGTTTTTTATATTTAACCATGTTGATGTTTTAAATATAATAACTACATACTTAACATCTAGTTATTTATTATAAGTGTAGTTGGTACGAGTTATGAAGACCAATTGAAAGGATAAATAATACCTAATATTTTACACATCTATCCATCAAGTAAAGTTTTCCCATTTATGAAGGAGTCGACATTTGACAGTTCTGTCCAGCAGGTCTTTATTTCTTCTCAGTTCTGAATTGCTTGGACATGACTTCAATTCTTAACAATCAATTTCCTGCCAGACTACTTGCAGTCTAGCGTTTCAAACTCCTTTCTTTAAGCCACCAATGACCTTACCTTCAATTGAAAGTATAGTTTTCTTTGTTCCTGTACTTTGAGCCTTTCTGATGTTTTTCATATGTTTGGCCACCACATTCTCAATTATACTCTTCTTAGTTCAGAAACATCTATGCTGCCTCCTACAAGTTATAGATATACTAGAGGCCAGGTGCACAAAATTTGTGCACTGGGGGGGGGGTTTCCTCAGCCCGGCCTGTGCCCTCTTGCAGTCTGGGACCCTTCTCTCCTTACTGCCCACCTGCTCACTGCTCCTTAGCGCTGCCATGGAGGTGGGAAAGGCTCCTGCCACTGCCGCTGTGCTCACCAGCCATGAGCCCGGCTTCTGGCTGAGCAGCACTCCCCCTGTGGGAGCGCACTGACCACCAGGGGGCAGCTCCTGCATTCAGTGTCTCTCCCTGCTGGTCACTGTGCATCATAGTGACTGGGTGTTCTGGTCGTTCTGCCATAATGGTTGCTTAGGCTTTTATTATATAGATTCACTCAGTTGCTATACCTCTTGCTGGGTCTACACCTCTTCATATTCTTCAACTATTCCTGTGTTCCAAAGGGCCCTTGTTATATTTATATAAAAAGTTAACTATAGATATTGACAGTATTTTTTTGTTGTTTGGCATGTAACTTAACGTGCACAAACTATAATGTTATTTGATATACTAATGTACTATAATTAGTAATGTGTCATAAACATATTAGTGACAAGGTGGCTATAGAGATGAAGAAGCCTTTAATACTCTAGAAAAGTTTCATTCAATTTTTCTTTCTATAATTAAAAATGCTTTTGTTTTTCTCTGGTGCAAATACCTTTTATTTTTGTGTGCCAGTTTCTGTTTGCCTATACCATTTATTTAGCTGCTATTTTTACTCTCTGTGTTGTGTTAGATGCTGGGGATTCAATGGTTGACTCAAACCAGACTCTGCCATTATTTTAATAAAGTTTAAAGGTGAGTGGTGAAGATTGAAATTGAAAATTTAATCAAGCTGCAACTCTTACAAGTGTAAACTATTATTTTAAGAACCTGTAATTGGAAGATTTGGTCTGGTCAAGGAGGTCATGGAGGACTTCTTTAAGGATGCACTTCTTTTACTGAGATTTGAATGATGAGTAGGAGTTACTAGTAAATCTGTGAAGAATATTGAGAGAAACCTGCTACCCAGTGGAATAGCATGAGTTGGGTTCAGTGGTGGGACAGAGAAGACATTGTAAGAAAGATGCAAATGTTGCTGGAATTCACACACCATTTTGCACCTTGCAAACTATATTAGTTTTGTCATTGTCCTGTAAGGAATAGAAAGCTATTGAAGAGTTTTAGCGACAAGGGCATGAAAAGAGGCTATGGGAGAGAGGAAAAGAAATGCCATGTTCAGGTTTGCTTTTCCTGCATGAAAGTTTTAATGGATTTCCTCCCCTCCGCAATGCCTTTCCTTCTGGATCTAAAGATAGGATTTAGTTTTAGTTCTCCTCTTGAATCAATCATTCTTAGTATCCTTTGCTTATTGGGGCTCCTCTTCACAACCTTTAAATAGTGGAACTCCCTATAGCTTTTTCTCTAGTTGACGTTCTTCAGTGAGATTGTTTTTGCAGTCAACCATATGAAGTTGGTTATTAAGTGTCTCAATTCCAGTATTGTATACCCAATAGCTACAGAATATATCTCCTTTGTTCTTTAATGGGCATCTCAAATAGCATATCCAATGTATATATACAAACAAAGAAAACCAGTTTTTTGGTTGTTTGTTTTTGTTAATTCTCACCCGAGGATACTTTGATTTTTAGAGAGAGTGGAAGGGAGGGGGACAGACACAGAAAGAGAAACATCAATTGATTTCCTCCCATATGCAGCCTTCTCCTGAAGTACGTGCCCTTGACTGGAATTGAACCTGTGACCTTCAGTTCACAGGTCAATGCTTTATCTGCTGAGTCAAATTGGCAAGAAAAAAAAAGTGTTTTTATCCTTCCTTCCTCAGGCATTCAAGCATTCATTTAACAAACATCTGCTGAATCCTTTCCTAGGCCATGGGTATTCAAAGAAAAATTAAGCAGAGTCCTGGACTTCAAGGGAATAAAATATCTATATATATATATAAAGAGGTAATATGCAAATTTGTCTGGGATGCCTTAACAGTCACAACCAGCTCCAAGCCTTAACAGTCAGCACCAGCGTAGTTTGGAGCATGCCCCCTCTCCAGCAGACATACACAGGGGTGGGGGCCTGCTCCCAGCAGCCGTGGTGTGGCTTGGAGCAAACCCCCATCCCAGTGGACACACACAGGGGTGGGGACCTACTCCCAGTGGCCACGGCGTGGCTCAGGGAGCAAGCCCCCAGCAGACACACACCAGGGGTGCTCTGCACGTGAGCTGCAGAGGAAACACCTTTTCTGACCGCTCATTGGCTAAGCTCTCGGTACTTCACTCGCAGTGTTCTTGGTAACTTGGGTAATAAGAATCCAAGAAGGCGATCTAGGGTTTTTCCACCTCACTTCTGGAGGAAAAAACGAAGGTCCATTGCTGGAGGGGCTAAGAAATGTCATATCCTGCCCTAGCTGGTTTGGCTCAGTGGATAGAGCCTCGGCCTGCCGACCGCAGGGTCTGGGTTTGATTCTGATCAAGGGCATGTACCTAGGTTGCAGGCTCCTCCCAGGCCAGGGCTCAGGTCAGGGCTCATGCAGGAGGCAACCAATCAAAGTGTCCCTCTCACATTGATGTTTCTCTCTGTCTTTCCCTGTCTCTTCCACACTCTCTAAAAATCAATGTAAAAGTATCCTCAAATGAGGATAAGAAGGAAGAAAGAAAGAAAGAAAGAAAGAAAGAAAGAAAGAAAGAAAGAAAGAAAGAAAGAAAGAAAGGAAGGAAGGAAGGAAGGAAGGAAGGAAGGAAGGAAGGAAGGAAGGAAGGAAGGAAGGAAGAAAGGAAAGAAAGGAAGAAAGAAAGAAAGAAAGAAAGAAAGAAAGAAAGAAAGAAAGAAAGAAAGAAAGAAAGAAAGAAAGAAAGAAAATTGTCATAGCCTATGAAACAGACATCTTGAAATGCCTAAAGAAAGTTGTCATTTTTTCGTGGTGAAGGGACTGGAGTCCATTTTGATAAAAACACCTTGGTGGCTGCGGTGGCCAGCAGTGGCAGCAGTAGAGGGGTGGTGGGGGTGGCGCCTTCCCCTGATCAGCTGGGTCACCTCCCGCAGAGGGAGGCCAGACTAGAGCTTAGGCCCACTCCCCACAGAGAGCGGGCCTAAGCCGTATGTAGGACATCCCTTGAGGGCTCCCAGATTGTGAGAGGGGGCAGGCTGGGCTGAGGGACTCCCCCCTCCACCCCAGTGCACAAATTTCATGTACCAGGCCTCTAGTTCTCTATAATTAGTTATCATATTTCCTATGCTTAACTATCACAATCCTATATTCTAATAAGTTTTTGATTACATATTTTTCCATTTTCCTAAAACGTTTACTTTCCTGATGGTAATCTCCACATCTTTAATGCCTCACAATTCCTGCCTATTTCTTACCATCAAGATCATTTATCTTTCCTGAAGGATTCACTAGCATCCCATATGTGACATTGCTCTGAGAGTTAATACTAAAAACCAAGGCAAGCAGGAATTTGCTCTACTAGAAACAGGCAGGCAACTGTATTTTCTCTCTTGGGATGACCTGTCCAATTGTCTCTGGTGCCTTGCCCTGACACCCATATTTTTGATGTAACATCAACACCCCACTTATCTCTGTATCTCCACCACCTGCCAGAGTGCCCATACCATTGTAGATATGGGAGCCTGTAGATAAGCCTAATTAATTATGTCCTCATTGGATGTCATCTTTCTCTCCATATTGGAGACTCATTATTGCATAAATGAATACATATAGAGTAACTGTTTTGGGGACAGTCTTCAGAAATAACTATGAAAATAATTAGTTTATGCTATTCACTAATGCTTAGTACCTCTTCCTCTCTTCCCTCAATACTAACTTGTGTTTACTATAAGTCACATGCCACCTAAATCACAAGAAAGGAGTAGGATGATACTTAATTTTTTTCCCTTAAGATACATTTTTAATAAATATATTTTATGCTATTCAATTAATTTTAAGAGTAGCTACAATGAATTGATCTCTGTGATAAGAAGAAAGTTCATTCCCTGAATCTTCCACCTGACATTACCCAATATTGAAATTTTGGGTCATTCAGGATCAGACATTTTCTCTCCTTGGCTAATGTCTGGTCACGATCATCAAGAGTGAAAAATAGCTGACTCAAGGACTCTTTCGCAAACTCTGATATTCTCAATTCTGTCATGTGGTTCCCTTCTCTGTATTCTTACTAAATAAGTTATCCCATTGAATATTACCCATTATTTAAAATTAGAGGCCCGGTGCATGAAATTCGTGCATGGGGGGGGGGTGTCCCTCAGCCCAGCCTGTACCCTCTCTAATCTAGGATCCCTCGAGGAAAGTCCAATTAGGCCCGATCCCAGTAGGAGGATCGGGCCTAAACGGGCAGTCGGACAACCCTCTCACAATCCAGAACTGCTGGCTTCCAACTGCTCGCCTGCCTGCCTTCCTGATTGCCCCTAACCGCTTCTGCCTGACAGCCTGATCACCCCCTAACCATTCCCCTGCCAGCCTGATTGATGCCTAACTGCTCCCCTACCAGCCTGTTTGCCCCTAACTGCCCTCCCCTGCAGGCCTGGTCACCCCTAACTGCCCTCCCCTGCAGGCTTGATTGCCCCTAACTGCCCTCCCTTTCAGGCCTGGTCCCTCTCAACTGCCCTTCCCTGCAGACCTGGGTCCCCCGCAATTGCCCTTCCCTGCAGGCCTGGTCACCCCCAATGTCCCTCCTCTGCCAGCCTGGTCACCCTTAACTGCCCTCCCCTGCAGGCTTGATCACCCCAAACTGCCCTCCCTTGCAGGCCTGGTCCCTCCCAACTGCCCTCCCCTACTGTCCATCTTGTGGCAGTCATCTTGTGACCACATGGGGTCAGTCATCTTTGATCACATGGGGGCAGCCATCTTGTGTGTTGGAGTGATGTTCAATTTGCATATGATTCTTTTATTAGATAGGAGGATTAGGTAGGATAGAGGCCTGGTGAATGGGTGGAGGTCGGTTGGTTTGCCCTGAAGGGTGTCCCGGATCAGGGTGGGGGTTCCCTTGGGGCATGGGGCGGCCTGGGTGGACGCCCTGGTATCTGGGATTTATTTATCTTCTATAATTGAAACTTTGTAGTCTTGAGTGGAGCCAAGCCTCCTGCTCACTCCGTAGCTGCAGCCATTTTTGTTGGGATTTATTTATCTTCTATAACTGAAATTTTGTAGCCTTAAGCTGAAGCCAAGGCAGGCCAGGGCAGGCGGAAAGCTTGGCTTCCTCCCAAGCCTTCTGCTCTCTCTGTGGCCGCAACCATCTTGGTTGGGTTAATTTGCATACCTGCTCCTGATTGGCTGATGGGCATGGCTTGTGGGTGTAGCGGAAGTGTTGTCAATTTGCATATTACTCTTTTATTAGATAGGATAAATGAGCAGAATGGGGAATCTAATAATACCATTTGAAATCTAATGAAGTAGGTTCTCTGGGCCTTTTTAGTCCTCTGATGTGTCAGACTGCTTTAAATAGTCTTGGTTCATCTTGTTTTGTTTCTTTTAGGAAGCATTCCACATTTACTCAAATCCACAAAGCTCTCTCATCACAGACTTTCCAAAGTATTTTAATTTAGAATAACTCAATTTAACCTTCCAGCCAAGACTTATAGTTATGATCAGGTTGTACCTACTGGTTTTTTACAGCCAGCATCTGCTCTGATACTTTGGTGTTAATTTTTAGTTCCTCTTTATCCCTGCATCCAGTCAGAGCACTTACCTGAATGCACTGTTTTTTCTTCTCCCATTTTGACTTGGTACGTAAGGAAGGCCCCAGTGCCTGAAATATTCATTTCTGATCTTATCTTAAAATATCCCCTATTCATTTTTAAAAACTCTACTAAATGACAGATTATTTTGGGGAAAAAATGTTCTTTTTTTTACAGTTAAGAATAAGCCCCTCAAAATTCTGTCCATGCCTGTAATATGAAACTTATCACAACGCATTATGATTATTTATGTTTGACTTTGTGTTGGCCTCTAGGTCATGGGCCTTTGAGGGCAACAGTGGTGACTTGTTCATTGTGGTCATGTCATAGGTGCTCAATAATTGTGTGCCTGCAGTTTAAATAATTTATGGAATGACTCAGAACATTTAGAAGTGAAGACAAAATAAGTTAGTGAAATCATAAGGTTTCTATTTTATGTTTTACACGTACATTAACACCTCGATTTTACAAGATTATAAACTGCTGGTTAAAGGGTTTTTGTTTTTTGGGTGTTTTTTTTTTTTTTTGTGTGTGTAAGTGTTTTGTACTTTTCTTTTGCATCTCTCTTGATGTAAGATTGAGGACATGTTAGGCACTTCACTGAAATAAAACAAAACAGATTTTAAAAATCAAAACACTCTTACTTTGCCTTTCAGAGTATGTTAGGGATACAGAACAGTATGAATTAGAGAAGGACTCTAGCCTAATTTTATCACCATTTCATCACCCATGAGAGACAATGAGTTGTTGGAAAGCAGGAGTGTTGGTTTCTGTAAAACCTTTTATAGCTACACATTTCAAGCTCTCATCAACTGATAAAAAATAATGGTATCCTAATAAAACCCTAATATGCAAATCAACCAAACAGCAGAACAACCGGTAGCTATGATGTGTACTGACCACCAGGGGGCAGAAGCTCAACACAGGAGCTGCTCCCTGGTGGACAGTGTGTTACCACAGGGGGAGTGCTGCTCAGCCAGAAGCCGGGCTCACGGCTGGTAAGTGCAGCGGTGGTGGAGGAAGCCTCTCCCACCTGTGCTGTAGGCAGGTGGTAAGGAGTGAGGGGTCCCAGACTGCGAGAGCCCCGAACTGTAAGAGGGATGTCTGACTTCAGGCTTGGGATCTGGCGGACATCCCCGGAGGGGTCCCAGACTGCGAGAAGGTGCAAGCCGGGCTGAGGGACTGCCCCGAGTGCACAGATGTCATGCACTGAGCCTCTACTAAAAGATAAAGGCAAATAGTGTAAAATAGAAAAAAAACATAAAGGAGAAAACTGTAGGATTTTCCATTTATATTATTGACATTTATATGATTTAAAAGCTGGGAAATGCTCCTAAAAGTTATTAAATCCATTTTTTACTTAACCTATTGTTCACATTTAAAATGTGAAATCTAAGACATATCAAAAATTTTATATGCAGCAACTGATAGGTCTATGTCTAGTACTAAAAACTCCAGGAATCAGTAGCAAGCTTTAACGAGTAATTAGTATGATTATTGCCCAACGGTTTTGTGTTTGCTGTATACCAGAGGTTTTGTGTTTGCAAATATTGATTTTTAATGAAACACCTAAATTAATTAAAACATGCACACAATACTAAATAAGTCAGTATGGTGAAAACATTAAAAGGAGGCAGCACTGGTTAAGCTCATAGTATACATCAGACACTGCTGTCAGTGATGATAAGATGAGCTCACAGAACTTCCCAACAACCCTGTGAGGTAGGTACCACTTTCATTTCCCCCAGTTTTCATATGAATAAATAAGATTGGAATGGGGTGTGGCAGGAAATCATACTCAGGTAGTCTGTTCTCAGAAACAATATTTTTACCACAGTTCATGCAGAGAAACAAGCAAAAAACATCTTTGAGAGCATCTGCTATTTATTGCTCTACTGAATAGGACTGTTTGTTTGTCCAAACATCGTCTGGATGTACTTAAATTAAAATTGAGAAAAGTTACTGGGACTTAACTTTGCACTATACCTGTCAATCCAACAGATTTTAAAATGCTCTGACCCACGTTATAAATCTCATCCAGCTCAGTATCTCATCGGACTGACTGCAATATCAATATGTACACTCTGTTTTAGTAAAAATACATTTTTCACATTGATTCAAATGCTATGGTTCACCCTGAGAGTTTTATAGTGTGTGATGGCAAAATGGTAGAGTCACTTCAGAATGAAAACTGTGACCATGACAGTCTTTATACTGTGCTCAGTTCCTGGCACTTAAAATCAGAATTGCAGAACAACCAATTCTCTGCTTTGAGCAGATTTTGTATTTGAAAATCACATGTGATGTCAGTTTATATTTTATTAATCACAAATATTACCAAAATTAATTCTGGAATACTGTTAGGTAAAAGTAGCTAAATTCAAGGCCTAGTGTCTTGTAAAACTTTTTTTGCAAAACAACCATGGCTTTATATCCCTTGAATTTAGCTAATTCAGACATTTTATTATTGTATTCTAATTCCAATCCTTAATTCTGGACATTTTAAATGCATATTAGTAAAAGATATAAATTCAGGGATATAATATTATTTTTCAATATCAGGGATATAATTTTATATACTATTATAAGAGTAAATTTGTGCTAAATTAACTATGTGCAGGCCACTTTGAATTGTTTTATAATTTATATGTAGGTCACTAGATTGATTCGTTAGTAGCTAATTAAATGATACCATCTAAAATGGTTTATCTTCAACCGATAGGTTCTATGTACAGATTGATTTTTCTCTGAGGAGGTTAGATTGCAGGCTCTTTTTAAAAAATCACTGGACATCTGTAAATAAATTCAATGGGTGGTAAATATCATTTTCAGTTTAACTCTCCTAGCACTACTAGTAATATATGTCAAACTACCGGAAAAAAAATAAGTGTTAAACTTTAGATTATTTCTTCTTTGCTTCTTTCAAATACAAACTGCTATCATTTGGAAGATATTTTTAATCATTTGAAAAGAAAATATAAAATTCATCTATTTCCTAATCTCCCGTTTATACTACCCAAACCCCATCTAAAGCCAAACAACTGTAAAATTGTTTTATGACTATCAATGCCTTTTTTATAAAGTAGGATAAATTATATGCCAAGATTGCTTGAATGTGCCCTACAAATACAAAATCGCTTTGTCCAAAATGTTTTTTGGAATACATTGTAATTTAAGCACTTTAGTTTTGTAAAGTTGCAGTGATTACATTCCGAACCAAATATGAGTTATAATTAATTGATAGATATTTTTCTCAAAACTTAAGTGTAAAGTACTTACAAATCTATTTTAGGTTAGAACATACATAAACTTGATACATAGAAACACAAGAAATACAAGTAAGTCCATTTCTGAACCTGTTTCCCATTTCCTAGCAAGTTTATTGTTTTATTAAACTACACCTTGAAATACATTCTATTTTGTTCATAATTTAAAGATAAGTGCGTGACAGACAGAAAAAAAAAACAAGGATCTTTTATATTGTTCAGTTACAAATAAATTCAAGCACCAAGATGAGTGCTTGGCACAGAGTAGATAATAAAAAAATATATATTAATAACTAGTTAAATAGCCACACATATGAAGGAAGATGGGGGAAGAAAAGAGAGAAGAGAGATTGGTTGATTGATTGATTCATTGATTCATTGGGGGCATTGAAATTTGAAGGCCTGTTTCTAAATTCTGACTTCTTCATTTACTGATTTACTGATCAGGCCATCATTGGCAACAAGTTAATAACTATGAGTCTTTGCTTCATTAACTGCATAATATCAATTACTTTATCACAGACCAGTTATTAAGAATAACAGATATTATGTCTGTGAACACCTTTTAAATTTTAAAGTAAATATAAATATTATGTTTATGCACATAAGATAAGCATCTAAATAAATATTTATACATTCACATAAAATTGCTAAGATGACATCATAGCTACTATATTCTTGACTTAACTAAAAAGTTGGCCACGGAAGTCCAGAATTTCACACTGTTAAGACAAGCATAGAATTAAAGACACATCCAAATACTTCAACAGAGAAAGTACAAAACTAAATGGTATCATGAATTTAATAATTAAAAGAAGCCAATGAAGGTGCTTACCTAAATAAAGTGCAAGGAGAGGATTAAGGCATACTAGAGGGAAAAAAAATGTTATTTTGGAATAAGTGATGATATAATTTGAGGAACAATTTTCAAAATAAAATAATATATTACCTTCAGCCTCTGGAAAATGAAGAGAACTTCAGAAGGGTTAATATATATCTTTTTATCACTGTGCACTTTTCCCACCTCTTCTTAAGACCTATAAAACCTGTCACTTAGTAACATTTAGCTTGGTGTACCACATACAGAGAACTCGGTAATGCAGAGGAGAAAAATGCAAAAGAAGAAAATGATAATCACATAATTCAGACAAAGGACTATGTGATAGAAAGGAGGCAAGAAACACAGAAATACATGTAGCACCAGGAATCCTTTACCTATGGCTTCCTGCACTACAAATTCTTCCCTGGGAGTGTGCAGCATGAGAAACCGCTATGATCCCATTGATGTGCTCTCTTCAAAAATATGAAATAAAAAGTAAAAACTTTATGTCAATGAAGTCCCCCATCCAGGTAGATCATATCCTGCAAATCCTGTTGTACAAAGTTTTTCAAAGGAAAACAAGGGGATAAGCAATTCTGCCACTGCAACCACTCTCAAAGCAGTGCCTGTTTATGCTTAGAGACCCTAATACTGAGAGAAGCATTCATACGCTGCCGAAAATGCAACTTTAAATGTCTACACTGTTCATTGCCTGAGTATGATTTTCTTCATTGCTGACAGAATGATAGAAATAGGTTTTTACAGAATTAATTGTTAGAAAACAAATGCTTTCCCTTGGTCAAGATTGATCACCTGTGAAAATGACAGAGTCAATACCTTTGGATTATTCAACTCCACTTTAAAGTACTTAAGGGAAAAAAATCATTTCAAAGCAGTGACTCATTCTTTCAAGTTCACATTATCAAACTTTTGAATTCTAATTTTTAGGTTTTTGAAATTCATAGAATAACCAATATAAATCTCCCTGTAAAAAATTAACTCCAGATACACATTTGTAAGCTTTGGAGATTTAGTGGATCATGTGCTGTCTTGCCTGAGACAACAAAGCTCAATTCTTTAGATTCCATTAATACATACCTGACACTTTCTATAAACTCAGTTTTGTTCAGATCTGAATTGACTGAGGAGACAAATCGAACAACAGTTATGTCAAGCGCTGCCCAACAGGACTGGGCTAGTAGGCGATGGAGAAGTGTGGCACAGCTGAGAAACGCCTGTTGTCTTTAAGTACAACTTCAGCACCTCCAAACCCTGATTTGTAATTATCCAAATTACTGGTTTGCACAGACAGCGATATTTGATGGTAAAGCAGAGTAAAAATAAATCTGAAAAGCATGAACTTATTGAAGCCTGATAGACGAGTCATCATTATTCAAAAGTTTTATTACCCTATAAAAGATGGAGATGCTAGTAAGAGAACATGTTATATTAACAGCTACTTACAATGCTCTGTGTTTTCATCTAATAAACCATTGCATTCAACTTTAAAATAACAACTGTCTGCTAATTTATTGTGATAATAAACAATAGCTGAGGAGTTAAAAGTGTTTTTGAGTTCTTCATTTGGGAGCATGAAACCTCCTGCCAAGCAAAAGCTTTTATTGTATTTGATTTTTCAGGATCCCTGTCAGGTTCGGTCACCTATAGTCATAGCAATTCAACAACTGTAAATATATTTGTTTTGCTACAATACTGTAAGGATCCTCAGAAGTAAAGATTATTTCTTATAAATGATTAAATAATTGAAAGCTCTCTTTTCGGGGTTTACATAATCTGCAGATACATAAAACACAGTATTTTGTTAAGTATTTGAAAGCATACAGTGCAATACATGATTCTAACATCTCTTAATTCTAGGGGGGAAAAAACTCCCACGCTGTTCCTTAAACCTATTTGCTAATATCATTTGAAAATAAGAAATATAAATACAAAGTGCTATAACTTTATTTCAGAAGCTAAAGCCTTTGCTCACTTGGTAAATTTTGTTTTCCTGTATAGATACAACTTTGGAAAACTGTCCCAAAGAACTATCACTTAACAATTACAAAGTTTGACTCATTTTAAATTTATAGCAATACTACTTGGTTGACCATTTCTACCGCTACCCTTTGCTACTAATAGCAAAACAAAAAGAAATTAATCAGATGGTATACACAACCATATATAATTTTGAAAACACCTTCAAAAAGCAATCCTGTAATAGCAGTTACTTTCCTTTCTCTAAAGAAAAGCTATTTTGCCTGCCATTCATTTTCTACTGCAAATTAGTTTGCCAGGTACACGTTAGCATGCTCTTCTTCAGTTCATTTTGCTAAATCCCTACTTCCTTTTAATAATGCTACACATTTCTCTGATTCAAATCTGAGTGGATAGTAATCTTGTTTGCCCCTGACAGCAGTTTCTCATCCTGTTTCCCCTGTTACATACATCTACCTTTATTTTTAAAGAGAAGGTAAAACAGAAGAGGCTCTTACCAGAGACAGGGAAAACAATTCATTCAGCTAGATCCAACAGTGCTCTGTGCAGCCTGGCAGCATGAGTGATCCTTGGGCCTCACACAAAAGCGAGATAATTGGCTCTCAGTGAAGAGATGTAAACATCCATCATAATGGCACTGGGGCTGAAACTGAACGCTACCTCAGCTGTTCTGTGTACTCCGGCTGGAGGATGATGTCACAAACATCAACTGGGTGTACTCTCATTGGCTTCTGTTACCTGGAATCACATCTTAACCCTAAACTGGCAGCTGCAAATTGAAATGCTCATCTCTGACTAGAATTTTTGGCTGGAAAGGAAGTGAAAGTGATGTTGAGCTCATGGAGGAAAGCAAACTGAAAATGCTGCTCCCAAATATGCTAAGACAATTTTACATAATTAATTAATTAGGATCTGTGGAAATTTTATTTCCCAAATATGCTTATTAAATACCAGTATTTATAAGAGGTATTACACAGAATGAATAGTAAAGAAAAGATTAATGTAATTACAACATCTAGAATGTTAAATTTCTAATTACTTTTCATTGATTTTACAGAACCACCCCATGAGATTAAGGAAGTCAAGTTGAGAAAAATTACCGTGTACACAGTTGTACAGTGGTGTTTCAATCACTTTGGTCAGAGCAGCCAGCTCTATTTTTAAATCTTCTAATACAAATTTAAAAAAATAAAATTGCATTTTACTCTCTGTCTATTAAATAGTATGGCCGAAGTTTTGTGTCATAAAGCTTAAAGTATGAGATATTAAAAGAATAAAATTACTAAAATAATAATTTTAAACAGTGGATTTTACAAAGAGTAATTTATAAGTCACTGGAACTATAGACAAACACAGCTCAGTAATTGAAGACTACTATGTAGTATAGTTCTGTTTTCTTTGAGCACAAATGGGAAATAATTATTCATCCCTTTCCCTCTATTCTGACAAAAGCCCAAGACTTCTGCTCAGGATTAAATCCAGTGGGAGAGGAAGATAATGGACTAAGCTGGCTGCAGCAGCTTGCTGCCAGAGGGACAAAACTGCTATCACCTTGAAATATATCCAAGTTTTCCCCACCAAAAGGGGCTGTCAGCTGCATAACTGTGAGATGCAAAAATTAGCAGAGCTATTCAATGACCAGCCTCTTCTAAATCCAGCCCAGTCATATCCCAGGGCAAGCCCTTTCAAAGCTGTGCAGCTCAGCGTGCGAACAGTATAACCACCTGGAGAGAGAGGGAGAGAAATTCGCTTCATCCATCCCCACCTTTAGGGAAGGAGGTCACCAACAGTGACCTTGTGTATCCTTCTGAATAATGGATTCAGGGCAAATAGTTGTTATAATACCTCCACATTTCCAATGACAGAAAATTATTACTATTGCACTGCTCAATTAGAGTTATAAAAATTGAAAATATATGAAAAATATACTTTCATAGACCATATGTTCAAAATTTCCTTCCAAGGTTTGACTTTCATAAACATTGATTTGATTATTTGATTACTCTTAGTAGCAAGATTTCTAGATTTGAGTTCAAAACATCAGGTTTCTAATTCTCACCGTATCACCTACTATCTGTAAGAACTTTGGAAAATTAATAATTTTCATATATAGAATGAGAATGCTACCTACAGAAAAAAGGTTGATACAGGGATTAAATGAGATAAGATAATGTATCACATATGCAAAATAAAAAGTATTATGTAAATATAAGATGGTTAATATTATTGTTATGCAAAAGATCAAATGAGTTCATTTTTAAAGCATTTGGATAATCTAAAAGGAAGAGTCAATCCAGTGTCTTCAAAATAATGAAGGAAAAAATAGTATCCTAAAGTCTTAAAATGTCAACACAAAATGATGCTGCAAATTAACTTATAAAACTGACTGATTTAGTGGTCTTTTTTTGAAGTTGTTGCCCCTCCCAGTATTATTTGTGACTTAATCATATTAGTCAAGTGCAAGAATCTAGACTCAAAAGGACTATTTGTCAAAATGTACTTTGGGCCAATGTAAAAGACACTGTTCATTTATTTCTGTCTAAAAACATGGGAATTTAGATGGAAATGTGTATTAAAAAAGATTCATTGCCATGCAAAATGACATAAAATTGAATTACAGATCAGAAAAGATTAATTTGGACAATGAGAATGTCAACTGTATGCCTGGTAGACAAATGATAAAGCTAAGATATTGTAATTGCTAAAAAGATAAGTCATGAGAAAATAATTATTTATAAAGTAATATATGCACCTTCATGTCATACATTATATAAAAATTTAATGGTATAAATATTTAATGGCAGAGACAGATAACTAGAAAAATTAGATTTTATCTTGTTGCACATAGAATGTATGCTGATGTATATGCCATTCAGTTAATTGTTTTTATTGATTTTAGAGAGAGAGAGTAAGGGAGATAGGGGAGAGAGAGAGAGAGAGAGGAAGAGAGAGAGAGAGAGAGAGAGAGAGAGAGAAAGAGAGAGAAAGATAGAGAGAACAATTTGTTGTTTCACTTATTTTTGCATTCTCAGTTGATTTTTAAATTTTTGTATATAGCCCGACTGGGGATCAAACCCAAAATTTGGTGCATAGGGAGGACACTCTAACCAACTGAACTACCTTGGCCATGGCCCCATTCAGTTAATTTTTAATATAAACAGATTTTAAAATTTCTTATCTTATTTTGTATTTGGCTAGTACCCTGTCAAATAGACACAGCACATGATGAAAATTGTAAAATATGAATATCCTAGTGCTCTGCAGGCAGACTATAGCAAATATCCACATCCTTCACATGATTCATTAATAAGTGAATACTTTGATAAAGGATCCCAGTTTTGTGTTATTAATACTATGTAAATAAGACTTTTTAAGAATACAGATTTTAATGCTTAAATAATATAAAAGTCAAGTCTAATAAAGGCAGCAGTAAAATTTTAAGGGAGTTGACTTACAAAATATGAAAACAAATGTTTGAATTGCATACAAAATAGGCAAGTTGATAGAATATGATTTAATTCTTGGAAAATGAATAGGGGAGAAAGGAAATATAGTAGAAAAATGTTTAAATAATTCTGGCTTATAATGATAAATGAATCTTTACCCCATACATTGTCAATTTTCAATTTTATTATAATGTATTAGAAATAATTTATATATATATATATAAGTTGTATTTACAGAATTTATGTTTTAGTTTTAAATAATTACACCTATACACTCAAGAAAGTGTCTGATAAATATCTTACCTAATAATAGACAAGCATGCAAATTGACCATACCTCCTCTACACCCATAGCCAATCAGGAGTGAGTATGCAAATTAACCCAACAAAGATGCCGGGTTAATTTGCATATGCAAGCAGGGAGCGACTGGCCGGGGTGGGACGCCTGCTATGAGTGGGAAGGAGGGGGGCGGAGAGAACTACAGGAGCGGTTCTCCGGCCGGGAGCAAGGACTTGGTGACTCCCAGGTGGCCAGGGAGCAGGGATTTGGTGGCTCCCAGGTGGCCGGGAGCGAAGCCAGGGGAAGGAAGGCCTATTCTTGCACAAATATCGTGCAACAGGCCTCTAGTAGCATATAATATACAAAGGAACAATGTGATTGCTCTATTACTTTGTACATAACAACAAAAAAGTTGTATTTCCTTATATGGGCAGTAATCATCTGAAATCAATGATAAGTGAAAGTCATACATCTTTTAGTAATTATTTGGTAGTTTTTCTTTAGGAAGAGCTATATTAAAGGTCAGGAACTTCCAGTTCTTTATTTGTAGTGTGTCTTTTCGGGAAGTCTAATGATTCTAGAACGTCAGTCTGCACATGCATTGGGGTTAAAGCCAAAAATAAGACAGCGGATACGTAATGTGTAATATCACATTGATGATGAGATGAAAATTCTCACTACTATAATAAAACTGCAATAGTAAAAAATCCAACTTGATTATATAATGTAAAACAAAAATTCTAAATTTAGAAATGTTAAAACATTAAAGGACTGCAAAAAAAAGTGAAAGAATGGGGTCAGTTTATAATATACTATTTATTATATCCATGTAGAAAGTAAGATACATTTTTGTCAAGATTTCTAAAATATCTCTAATTTTATTAAAAGGGAAAATAACAAACACCATTTTTATAACTATTTTGTCAACATCGCCTCATTATTTTTTACTTTCTTCCAACTAAAATGGCCAGCAAACACTTGTGAGTTCCAGAAAACAGACAAATATTTTAACTATAACAGCCACATACAAGCTTAAAATAAAAGAGGGGGGGGAAAAAACTACAGGAATTAATCTAGGCTTTATTCTAAGAAAATTTATATTAGTGCAAGTATTCCAATATGAAGAACATGGATTCTATAAAAATATTTTTGACAAATCAAGGAAAAGTTATTTTGTAGTTCAGTCCAAGTACACATCAATTTTACTGCATTTACATACTATATATTTTCCAGTAGTTGAAATCATTGCAATATTAATTGCCTGATAATTATTTCTTCTTTTAAATTATTTATTGTTTAAAGTATGATTACATATGTCCCCTTTTTCCCCCATTGACCTCCCCCCAGCTGTTCCCACCCCCCAGAACATGCCCTCACCTCCCTACTGTCTGTTTCCATGGATTATGCTTATATGCATGCATACAAGTCCTTTGGTTGATCTCTTACCCCCTGCCCTTCCTCTGCATTCCCTCTGATGTTGGATGGTCTGTTCCATGCTTCTATGTCTCTGGATCTATTTTTGTTCATCAGTTTATGTTGTTCATTATATTCCACAAATGAGTGGGATCATGTGATATTTATCTTTCTCTGACTCCCTTATTTCCCTTAGCATAATGCTCTCCATGTCAACCCATGCTGTTGCAAATGGTAAGAGTTCCTTCTTTTTTACAGCAGCATTGTATTCCATTGTGTAGATGTACCACTGTTTTTAATCCACTCATCTGCTGATGGGCTCATAGGATGTTTCTAAATCTTAGCTATTGTAAACTTTGCTGCTATGAACATAGGGGTGCATATATCCTTTCTGACTGGTGTTTCTGATTTCTTGGGATATGTTCCTAGAAGTGAGATTACTGGGTCGAAGGGGAGTTTCATTTTTAGTTTTTTGAGGAAACTCCATACTGTTCTCCACAGTGGCTGCACCAGTCTGCATTACCCACCTGCAGTGCACGAGGGTTCCTTTTTCTCCACATCCTCACCAGCACTTGTCATTTTTTCATTTGTTGATGATAGCCATTCTGACAGGTGTGAGAGGGTACTTCTTTATTGTTTCGATTTGCATCTCTCAGATGATTGGTGACTTTGAGCATGTTTTCATATGTCTCTTGGCCTTCTTTATGTCCTCTTTGTAAAAGTGTCTATTTAGGTCCTTTGCCCATTTTTTTGATTGGATTGTTTATCTTCTTTTTGTTAAATTGTTTGAGTTCCCTATAAATTTTAGAGATTAGGCCCTAATGGGATATAACATTGGCAAATATGTCCTCCTATCCAGTGGGCTTTCTTGTTGCTTTGTTGATGGTTTCTTTTGCTGTTCAGAAGCTTTTTATTTTGATGTAGTCCCATTTTTTTATTTTCTCCTTAGTTTCCATTGCCCTAGGAGCTGTATCGGTAAATATATTGCTATGACATATATCTGATATTTTGTTGCCTATGGATTCTTCTAAAATTTTTATGGTTTCCCATCTTATGTTTAAGTCCTTTATCAATTTGAGTTTTTGTATGGTATAAATTGATCGTCTAGTTTCATTTTTTTACATGTATCTGTCCAATTTTTCCAATACCATTTATTGAAGAGACTGTGTTGATTCCATTGTATGCTCTTGCCTCTTTTGTCAAATATTAATTGAGCATAATGGCTTGGGTCAATTTCTAGGTTCTCTGTTTTGTTTCCTTGGTCTATATGTCTGTTTTTGTGCCAGTACCAGGCAGTTTTGAGAACTGTGGCTTTGTAATATAGCTTGATATCTGGTATTGTGATCCCTCCAACTTTGTTCTTCTTTCTCAGGATTGCTGAGGCTATCCGGGGTCTTTTTTTATTCCATATGAATTTTTGGAGAGTTTGCTTTAGGTCTTTGAAATATGCTGTTGGTATTTTACTGGGGATTGCATTGAATCTATAGATTGCTTTGGGTAGTAGTTATTTTAATGATGTTGATTCTATCAATCTATGAGCAAGATATATTCTATCATTTATTTATGTCTTCCTCTATCTCTGTTTTTCAACATCCTGTAGTTTTCTGAGTACAAGTCTTTTACCTCCTTAGTTAAGTTTATTCCTAGGTATCTTAATTTTTTTTTTGTTGCAATGGTAAATGGGATTATTTTTCCAGTTTCTTTTTCTGCGAGTTCATTATTGGTGTATAAAAAGGACATAGATTTCTGGGTGTTAATTTTGTTTCCTGCTACATTGCCAAATTCATTTATTAAGTCTAGTGATTTTTTGATGGAGTCTTTAGGGTTTTCTATGTACAATATAATCTGTGACTAATGATAATTTTACTTCTTTGTTTCCAATTTGGATGCCTTTTATTTCTTCTTCTTGCCTTATTGCTATGGCTAGCACTTCCAATACTATGATGAACAGTAGTGGTGAGAGTAGGCATTTCTGTCTTGTTCCTGTTCTTAGGAGAAATGGTTGTAATTTTTGCCCATTGAATATGATGTTGGCTGTAGGTTTATCACATAAGACCTTTAGTATGTTGAGATATGCTCCCTCTATTCCCACTTTGCTAAACATTTTTGTCAAGAAAGGGTGATGTATTTTGTCAAAAGCTTTTTCTGCGTCAATTGATATGATTATTTCATTTTTGTCTCTCAATTTGTTTATGTGATGTATCACGTTTATTGATTTGTGGATATTGATCCAGCTTTGAATCCCCAGAATAAATACTACTTGATCATGGTATATGATCTTTCTAATGTAATGCTGGATCTGATTTGCTATAATTTGTTGAGAATTTTAGCATCTATATTCATCAGAGACATTCGCCTGTACTTCTCTTTCTTTGTAGTGCCTTTATCTGGTTTTGGGATTAGGGTAATGCTGGCTTCATAGAAAGAACTTGGAAGTGTGCCTTCATCTTGAAGTTTTTGGAATAATCTGAAGAGGATAAGTTTCAGTTCTTCTTTGAATGTTTGGTAAAACTACCCTGTGAAGCTATCCAGACCAGGGCTTTTGTTTGCTGGAAGTTTTTTGATTACTGCTTCAGTTTCATTGGTAGTTATTGGCCTATTCAGGAGTTTTTATACTTCCTGATTGAGTTTTGGAATATTGTATTTTTTTAGGAATATGTCCATTTCATCTACGTTGTCCAGTTAGTTGGAGCAGACTTGTTCATAGTATTTTTAAGTATATTTTTATTGATTTCAGAGAGGAAGGGAGAGAGAATCATTGATCTGCTGCCTCCTGCATGTCCCCTCCTGGGGATTGAGCATGCAACCCAGGCATGTGTTGTAGACTGAAATTGAACCCAGGATGCTTCAGTCCTCAGGTCTATGCTCTATCCTCTGAGCCAAATCAGCTAGGGCCATAGTATTTTTTTTACAATCCTTTGTATGACTGTGGGGTCAGTTGTTACTTCACCTCTTTCATTTCTGATTTTTATTTATTTATTTGGGTCTTCTCTCTTTGTTTTTTTGGGAGCCTGGCTAGAGGTTCATCAATCTTGTTTATTCTTTCAAAGAACCAGCTCTTGGTTTTATTGATCTTTTGTATTGCTTTTTGGTTTCTTTGTCATTTATTCCCTTCCAGATCTTTATTATTTCCTTCTTTCTGCTTACTCTGGGCTTTGCTTGTTTCTCTTTTTCTAATTCTTTAAGTTGTATGGTTAGATGATTTATTACTATTTTTCTTGTTTTTTGAAGTAGGCCTGTAGAGCTATGAACTTCCCTCTCAGGACTGCTTTCACTGTGTCCCATAGATTTTGGATTGTTGTATTTTCATTGTAATTTGTTTCCAGGATCCTTTTTATTTCTTCTTTTATCTCTTTAGTAACCCAGTCATTGTTTAATTGCATGATATTTAGCTTCCAAGTGTTTGATTTTTTCCATTGTTTTTATTGTAGTTGATTTCTAATTTTATGCCATTGTGATCTAAGAAGATGCTTCATATGATTTCTATTTTCTTGAATTTGAAGATAACTTGTCTGTGTCTCAATATTTGGTCTATCTTTGAAAATGTCCCGTGCCCTTCACTTTGAGTTCTATTTTGTCAGATATTATTGCTAACTCAGCTTTTTTTTCCCCATTTGCGTGAAAAATCTTTTCCCTTATCTTCACTATCAGTCTGTGTGAGTCCTTTGTTCTGAGGTGGGTCTCATGTAGACAGCATATATATGGGTCATGTTTTCTTATCCATTCAGCTACCCTATGTCTTTTGATTGGAGAATTGAATCCATTTATATTTAAGGTTATTATTGATAGGTACTTGTTTGTTGTCATTTTTATTCTTTATTCCTGTGTTCCTTCTTCCCTTTCTATTTCTTCTTTTTACAGCACTTTCTTTAGCATTTCTTGCATTGCTGCATTGGTGGTAATAAACTCCCTTAGCATCCCTTTTGTCTATGAAGCTCTTGATTTTTTAAAATATACTTTTATTGATTTCAGAGAGGAAGAGAGAGGGAGAGAGAGATAGAAACATCAATGATGAGAGAGAATCATTGATTGGCTGCCTCCTGCATACCCCTTACTGGGGATCAAGCCCACAACCCCGGCATATTCCCTTGACCAGAATCTAACCCAGGACCCTTGAGTCCACAGGCCAACCAACAGTCTATCCACTGAGCCAAACCAGCTAGGGCATGTGAAGCCCCTGATTTTACCTTCAACTTTGAATGATAGCCTTGCTGGATATAGTATTCTTGGATTCAGTCCCTTGCTTTGCATCACTTTGTATACTTCATTCTGTTCCCTTATGACCTGATGCATTTCTGTTGCGAAATCAGTTGATAGTATAATGGGAGATCCCTTATAGGTAACTTTCTGTGTCTCTCTGGAAGCCTTTAAGTTTCTTACTTTGTCATTGATGGTTGCCAATTTAATTATGTGTCTTGGTGTCAGTTTTTGTGGGTTCATCTTGTTTGGGACTCTGTGTGCTTCTTGCACTTGTGTGGCTTTTTTCCCCAAATCAGGAAAGTTTTCTGTCATTACTTTTTTAAACAGGCTTTCTATTCCTTGCTCAGCTTCCTATAATACTGGTACCCCTATTAAGTGGATGTTGTTTCATTTTGTGTTGTCCCAAGGCTCCCTTAGGCTCTTCTCTTGCTTTTTAAGTTTTTCTTTTTCCAGTTGCTGCTCTGATTGGGTGTTTTTTCTACCTTGTCTTCTAACATGCTGATGTGGTTCTCAGCTTCTTCTAGTCTACTGTTAAAACTTTCTATTGTATTTTTATTAAAGCTATGTCATTCTTCATTCCCTCTTGATTCTTCTTCGTTTCCTCTTGATTCTTACACATCTTCTTGAATTTGTCTTCCATCCTTCCCATTGTCCTTATAACCTTTGTTTTGAATTCTTTCTCTGACAAATTGCTTGCTCTATTTTGTTTATATTCTTTTCTGGTCATTCCTCCTTTTCTTTCATATGGAGGTTGTTTCTTTGTTTCCCCATATTTGTGGTTCCTTTGTGATTGTATTAGATCAAACTGCTATGCCATCCAGATTTTTTAAGTTTGTCTTAAATAGTAGATGTTTTGTGGGACCCAGTGGTGCAACCTTTCAGGTCTTCTGTGCTGGGTAATCTAGGGATGCCTCCTACTTGGGATATTTGAGTTCTCTTGGTGTAGTTGGGTCTTGAGTGTTATTGTCCTGTTAGTGGATGGAGTCTCCTATCAGGGTGTCTGGTTATGTGGCTCACTCTTTACCATGTTGACCAAACAGCACAAAATACAACTTAACAAGACACAACACAAAGGGAAGGAAACATGAATGTACTCATGATACAAATAAACCCAATAAAAGTGACCACCAGAGAATGGAGAATTAGGAGAAAGAAAGAGAGCAAAAATGATATCAAGAAAATAGAAAAAAGGTAAGAGAGAAAAGAAAAAGAAGAAAAAATATAAATGGGGAGAAAACACCACAAAACAAACAAATAAACCAAAAAATGTAAACAACAGACACCCAGAAAAAAGGGGGTGGAGGGACAGAATCTCTAGAGACAGAACTTTTATACAGAAAGTAAGTTTAAAGAATTGAATGAATAGTATAGAGGATGTAGAAAGAGAATTAGTGCATAAGAAGAAGAGAAAAATAATAAATAAAAAGATAAAACAAAAAAATTTTAAATGTATCTATTCTTTTATTCATTGGTTTTTGGAAAAGAAGAATAGCAGAGAGAGCAGATAGGCTTGAGTTTAGTGAGTGAAAATAATTAAACAGGAGAAGAAGAGAGCAAGAGAGATGAAAAACAAAAGCATAAAAAATTGACTAGCAAAGAAGGAGGAGCATTCATGGACTTGGAGCAGGGGAGAGGAAATTAAATATATGAGTAAGCCAACAGAGATGACAATAATAATAACACATTAATAAAGCAGATAAAGAAGATCAATTTTTAACAAGGGGTAATAGGAAAGAAAAGAGAAAAACTAAAGCAGATTTAGGAGAAGAGAAAACAGGATTAAAAAGGGAGAAGTGTGGAAGAAAAGGGTGGAAAAAAAGAAAAGCACAAGACAAAATAAAATAACAATAAAAAGTAAATATAGAATGAAGAAAAAATAATACAAAAAATAAAAGATAAAAACAATAAAGAAAAAAAGATTGAAAAATTAAAAAGACAAGTGTTGTTCGGTCCAACTGAGTTTTAATGCCCCATGGGGGCTGGTTTAAGACCTCACTCTTCTGTTCTGTCTGTCACTTCTCAGTTTTCTATTAGGTAGTCAGCACTGTGTTGAAGTACCAAGTGATGGCCCACTCCTCTGTTTGTGTCTATCTCCACAGCTTTGCCTGCAAGCAGGCAGGATCAATCTGCCTGCTTTGCCTGTCTGCCTGCTGTCAATCTTAATCACTCAAGAGTCTGTTTCTGACAAGGCTTTAGGTGGGGGTGGTGCTGTATCACTTTTTGGGACTGAACTGCCCCTCTTCAACCCAGTCCCTGAGGGCCTTTTGGGGCTATTCAGTCTGTTTCCTTTGAAAAGCTCTAGGTGTAGGCTGGGTGTGGCTGTATTAGCTGCCTAGAGGCTGCTGGGAGAGGTTGGCTCTTCAGGAAAATGGCTGTTTAGATTTGGAGGGTCAGGAATGTCTCAGTGCTGGATTCCTGGTCACCTCTCCCCATCCTGCCCCCTTCCACAGCCTCTCCCCAGACTTCACAAATCTTCACCTCTATCTGCACCATAGCCTCAAGTGAGTGTTTGTAATTGAAAGGTCCTATGGACTGGATTTAGCGAATAAAAGCAAAGACAAAACAGGCAAAACAACCACATGACTGTGAGTTTCTCTCCCCCCAGCATGGCGAGCTCAGGCAACTCTTCAGACTGCTTTTCTGGGTGCAGCCTCTCATGGCCGTGGACTTAAATCCATATTTCCCAGCCTCCAGCAGCCCTGTGGACTTCCTTTCCACAATCACATGTTATGCCCTTGCCCAAGGAACACAGACTTGGTGCAGTGCAGCTTTCTTCTGACCCTCTCAGCCCAGTGGTTTCGTGTCTCTCTCCAGCCCAGATCCCTGATCTTATCATTCTCCAGGCATCCTCTGCCCTTCCTAGCTATGAATTGCCTCACCAGCAATGTCTAATTCGCCAGTTCCGGGTGGATGTTATGTGATTTAGTCTTCCATCTGCTCTAGGACAAGGCGCAGGACACATCTGCCTATTTGGCCGCCATTGTTTTCAGAACTGGACAATTATTTCTATTCATAAATTTTGTCGTTAAACTATGTTATCAAAATGAATCAGCACTAAAGCTAAATAAACTAGAGAAAACAGCCTTGAATGTTTCCAAAGGTACACATCAATAAGTTAGGTTATGGTAGTAAGTAAATGCCATATTTATTTATTAACTTCAGAGGAAATGAACATGCTTTTCAAGTGGTAATTTAATAGATAGGATTTAGGAATTTAAACAGGTTTTAAACTCTGAATATTATTACTTAAATCTAGGGAGTTAGAAATAGTAGAATATAGCATTTTGCTATACTTGCAGCATCAATAATTGATCCATTGTTGAGCTATCCACAAGATGGCAGCTCTGCTTATGTGGCCACTAACTCTCTTATACACTATTTTATCCTTCTGGTATTATTTAAAGAGATACAATATATGAAGTACATAAGGAACTTACTTGTGTGAATGCTCATATTAGGTACCTTTTCAGTTTAAGAAGAGTAAGTGGTTAAGGGTATTTATTAAATCCTGTTGAAAAGCATAAATTATTTAAATAATCTTAAAATCATCTTAACAAATGTTTACAAGCTTCATCCCCAACCTAGCATAAAGGTTCATTTATTTATAAGAAATGGTTTTATTTTGTTTCATAAAGATTTTTATATTGCTTTTTAAAAAATGCAAACAGTGTTCAAAATAACTGTGACAGAATCAATAATAACACACTGGTACAGTAAGAGATAGCTGAGAGTTATGTTTTCCATCCACTAAATTCCAGGTATAACCAAACTATGTTTATGTGTCAGTAATTTTTATTCTAGAGAAAGAATAAAATGATTAAATAAGGGTGAATAAAGGTCTCTTCTATTGTATGTTAAAGAAGTATAAATTCTCAGACATGAAAGTAAAAAAACAACAACTCATGCCATTTTAGGGATTCAGCATGCTGTTTTTTAACTGCACATGGAAAACATTATTTTTATCATGGAAGGTATCTTGATTTAATATGTACTCTAAAAGGTTCCCTTTGAACATCACAATTAATTTCTGTAAGAGACCTAACAGTCAGTGGGCAAATGAACTTATTTTTCACCATATTCTCTGAACAGTTGTATTTTTTGTTTTTAAACTAAATCCTAAATTAAGGGTACTTCACTTGCTTTCTCATACAAATATTTTGATTTGTGCCTGTTATAAAGTTTTATTTCACTTGTGACTTATTTTATTTTATTCTTTTATTGATTTCAGAGAGGAATGGAGATGGTGAGAGAGATAGAAACATCAATGATGAGAATCATTGATCGGCTGCCTCTTGCACGCCCCCTACTGGGGATGGAGCCCACAACCCAGGCATGTGTCCTTGACCAGAATTGAACCAGGGACCTTTCAGTCCATAGGCCAATGCTCTATCCACTGAGCCAAACCGGGTAGGGCGTGATTTATTTTCTTTCACTTCAATTTCCTTGCCTTTTGTGTCATGTTGATAAAAATTAGATCAAATCAAGGCCTACCATCCCCATCTTGACAAGTATGGAACAACATTAATTTCATAGAAACTTAGAATTGAATTTAGTTTTGTTGAGAAACATTTGAACACAACCACTGTATATTTGACAAGAGAAAGATGTCATTTATGTAAAACCTACTATACTCAAAATACTGCTTTACACATATGGTATTTACATATGAAAGATAGAGAAACAGATTATTAGTCATTGCATAGTACTTACCATCGTGCTATAACTTTGTAGCTGAAGACTCTTTAAATCATTCAGAAAAATATTATCACAAGGAGAATTAGGATTATTATAAAAGTAAAAGAAAAAAAATATCATTATCACCTCACTGATTTGAGGGTTTATTTTGTACTAGGCCCCGCACTAAACATTTTACATTGATTATCTAAATTTATTTATTTATTATTTATTTAAAATGTATTTTTATTGATTTCAGAGGGGGGAAGGGAGAGGAAGAGGGAGAAAGAGATAGAAACATCAATGATGAGAGAGAATCATTGATTGGCTGCCTCCTGCATGCCCCACACAAGGAATTGAGCCCACAACCTGGACATGTGCCCTGACCAGGAATCAAACCATGACCTCCTGGTTCATAGGCTGATGATACTCAACCACTGAACCATGCCAACCAGGCTATTTTTTTTTTTTTTAACAACACGTCTCCAATACAGGTCAATGTTAAGACTTTCAAAAGGGCTCTTACATTTACACTATAAGCCAGTAATTTTCAATCATAGCTGCTTATTTTTATCTCTTTTGGGAAATGCTAGGATATGGAGTCCTGCTATAGACTGAATCTTTTTGTGCCATCCCCCTCTGATTCATATGCTAATGACCAATGTGATGATATTAGGAGGTAGGCCCTTTGGGATTACTATTAGTGTTCTCATAATGAGAGAGACCCCAGAGAACTACCTAGCCTCTTCCACCAGGTGAGGTTACAATGAAAACATAGCTGTCTGTGAACCAGGAAGTTTGCTCTTGTCAGTAGACACTAAATCAGTGTGTGTCTTGATCTTGGACTTTCTAGCCTCCAGAACTATGAGAAATAAATTTCTGTTGTTTATTAGTTTATGGTGTTTTTATAGCAGCCCAAACAAACTCAGACAGACACCAATCAAACTATTTGCATGAGCATCTCTGAATATGGGGGAGGGTTTAAGAGGGGCAGAACCTGGTGGTACATTCCTCCCAAAATGATTGTGTAGCCAGGCTTACAAATCACTGCCAAAACCTTTGGATATGTGAGATAAAGGTTTTAATGAACATCATCAATTTCACTGAAACAAGTAAAAAGTGTTCAACAAAAAAATTGAAAGTCTGTCAACAAAGCAGAACATACTTTGTATGTCAAATGCTACTTTGGAAAATGTTTGCCCCTGGCTGAAGTTTCTTACCCTGTTTCCTCTGTTACATACATCTACCTTTATTTTGAAAGAGAAAGTAAAACAGAAGATGAACAAAGGAAAATGCAGATTACTTGGCGTCACCAAGGAAAAGTGATGAACATTACCTGCCTGGTAAGTCTAAGGATGAAAGTGTGATGGAGCATGACCCATGGGGGCTGAGGAAGACAGAGGAGTAGAAGTAGGGGGACCATGTGAAGAGCAGCCTTCAGCAATCAGAGATTGCCAGCCACATTGGGTGCTAGCTCTTGAGTACTCTGATCTGCTAAGACAGCACCAACATATAGGGCCACTTGTGATAAAAGATTTCTGCTGTACATAATCTGACAAAAGAAAATCCCTTTCTTGTCACAAGGCAATACAGAACCTCACCCTAAAGGCCTTATATCAATACTCTGTTTCAAAGATCCAGGATGCAAACAAGCCCACCGACTCAGAGAAAGCTACTAAATGGATGGTAGCTGTGTATGATAGAAAGGACCCAGTATCTGTATTCAGTTGGACATATATCCTATAAAAAACAACCCTAAGGCAGAAATAATAGACTAATTTTGTATAGATTACTATGATTTCATAGAATTATATACATAAACCAAGCTTTTTGCCTGAGATACGAATTATTTTAATTGTACTTGCTCAAATGTATAGCAGAACTCATATCTTCAGAATTAATCATTAATCATCATTTGTGATGAAGCTGGGTTACAATGCATTTATGAAGATATAAGTGAGAATACATTCCTTTGTTATCATTACTATAATGATGTGCATTCATTTATCTCTGTGTTAATAATTATATGATTACAATAAAAAGTTTTAAATAATTTTTGACAATTAGTAGGAAACTACTTAGAGATATGCTAAAGAATTCTAATTGGTTTAAATGTCTACTTTAGTACTATACCTGTAACATATATAATCAGTTTCTTTTTCCTTACTCTTGAAGTTATTACAATATATATACTTTAACATCAAGTGCCTTATCTTTATTTCATGATGATCTGTCAGAAGCCATTGTTTTTCTTTTTTTTTAAATTTATCTTTATTGTTGAAAGTATCACAGATGTCCCTTTGACCTATCCCCATCTCCCCCACCCCAGGCCTTCACCACACTATTGTCTGTGTCCATAGGGTCTACATATCTATATATCTGTATATATATAAAACTCTAATATGCAAATAGACCAAACGGCAGAACAACCGAACAACTGAACAACCAGTCACTATGACATGCGCTGACTACCAAGGGGTGAGTGCGGAACATGGTGGGCTTGGGCAGCAGGAGGCAGAGTGTGGAACATGGCAGGCATTGGCCGCGGTGGGATGGTGGAACAGGTGAGTGGAGGCATCAGACCAAGGCGGGGTACCAGTCTCTGTCATTGGGGCAAGCCTCTGGTGGTGACTGAAAATTCTTTGCTCCCGCATGCCGTGGTCCTGCCTGGTGCTTGCACCGGCTGCCGGCACCAGCCCCACTCTCACCCACTGTCAGCACCCAGCGCTGGTTCCAATTGCTCTGCGCCATCAGCAGGTGTGAGCAGCTGCTGCCAGCCCCGATTGCCCCTGAGGACTTCTCCACCTCCCCCTGCTCTTGAGGGGCGATCAGGGAAGCAGCCACTGCTTGCATCCACTGACAGCACCCGCCCCAATCACTGTTGTCAGCGGGTACGAGTGGGGCTGGTGCTGTCAGTGCATGGGAGCGGTGGTGGTGGGAGTGGGAGCAGGGCTGCCGACAGACAGGAGACTGGGGGCTATGGCAGGAGGGGGCAGGTGGGGATGCAGAGGATGGGCCGAGACCCACTCCTGTGCCCACTGCAGCCTCGTGGCCCACAGTTCCTTTCAAGGTGCATGAATTTGGTCACTGGGCCCCTAGTCTATAATAATGAAAGCGTAATATGCTAATTAAACCGAACAGCTAAAATATTTTTCCGGATGTCCTTCCAGATGACCTTGGGGCTGTGAGAGCCGAGCCCATTGCATTAATTTTGTGCATCAGGCTTCTAGTATGCATATAAGTTCTTTTATCAGTCTCTTCCCTCCCTCTCCTCCTCACTTCCCTCTGAAATGCCATTACTCACTTGAGTAGGACATTATTTCAACCTTTTTCCATGGCTTCCTTGTCTTCAGCAATGTAGGACTAGAATAACTTTCTTTAAACTTGTTTTGTCACACTTTGTTTAATAACCTCTTTTGTATTCATGTACATTTTTACAATTACCTGATGTTAGCAACTTCATCTTTCAGTAATAGTGTATGCCTACTACCATGTCAGTATAAAAGAAAATGCTTGGTTCTCTTTCTAGTCCTTTTTTTTTTTTTAATGGTTAAATTACAGCTGTTGCTTTGGACACTCTAAAGAGGCAATATGAATTAATGACGTTTGACCAGATATGAGTTGATCATTGTCTAGGAGCTTATTATTATTTTTTAAATAATATATTTTTTAAATATATTTTATTGATTTCTTACAGAGAGGAAAGGAGAGGGATAGAGAGTTAGAAACATCGATGAGAGAGAAACATCAATCAGCTGCCTCCTGCACACCTCCTACTGGGGATGTGCCTGCAACCAAAGTACATGTCCTTGACAGGAATCAAACCTGGGGCCTTTCAGTCCGCAGGCTGACGCTCTATCTACTGAGCCAAACCAGTTAGGGCTAAGAGTTTATTATTCAACTTGATCCATGAACTCACTAATGGTATAAACACTATAGGAACATTGTGTCTTGTCAAGATAAATGACAAGTAGGTGTGACTTAAGCCACTGATGTAACTGCCATATTTATCTATCATTTCTGTCAGTCCACCTTTGAAATTATAAACCTGGAAAAGAAACTAGTTCTTTACAGGTTAAATCATTAAAAATAATCACTAAGTGGACGATGCAAAAATATAGAAAATAACAAAAGTTTTTTGTGTTTTATTTATTTATGTTTTATTTTTTGCAAGAAATGTTTCCTGCTCCTAGTCCATCTGCTTTTGGCTCTGACAAATAGAATATCAGAGCTGCCTGTAGGTTAGAAGGGAGATGTTTCCATCTCTCTACCATTTTGAGTTCAGAATCAATTAAGATGCTGAAAATAGACACATGACTAAAAATGTGTTGCACTGTTTTGTATTGAATTTAGAGAAGGAGACAGAGAGAGAGAGACAGAGAGAGAGACATCAATGTGAGGGAAATACATTGACTTATTGTCTCTTATACTCATCCCAACAGGGATCAAACCCACAACTTAGCATGTGCCCCTACTGGGACTCAAACCCATGAGCTTCCAATGCACAGAATGATGCTCCAACCAACTGATCCACACTAACTAGGGTTGCTGTACTGTTTTTCTACTGCAGGTCTCACTGAGGTATACAATCTACTTGTGGCATTGGGTGAGTTGTTTGCCTCCAAACTTGCCAGGGCAGAATATGAGTGGGCTTGAAAATCAATTTCTGCCTGAGTTAGCACCATTCTGTGAAGAGAAGGATGTGAGAATAGTGAACAGTTACAAAATTATAAAAAAAAAACAAAACACACACACAAAACAAAACAAACAAACAAACAAACAAAAAAACCCTCTTAGTAGAAACCCTCAGGTCATCAGATAGCAAAGATTGGCTAAAGTGTATCCTAATGTGGTAGGCGATGCACAGACATTTTGATATGGCCACTTGGATCTTGGATAACTGAAGTTGTTTCAAGGAGTGATGAGGTTGTTCAAGAAAAACAATGCTAACCTATAGTCAATAGTTCATCCATCTTGATTTAATTTAATATGATGCCTATGTACTATTCAGAACAAGCAAAAGTTTCACTTTAAAAGGCAGAGGTGGGTGGGTGGATGGGTGGATGGGTGGGGAGAGATCAACCAAAGAACTTGTATGCATATATGCATAACTCATAGACACAGACAATAGGGTGGTGAAGGCCTGGGGTCAGGGACAGGGGCAGGTTAGAAGCAGTTAATGGGGTGGGGGGGGGGTGGTAAAGAGGGACATATGTAATACTTTCAACAATAAAGATACCATTAAAAACATTTTTTTAAAGAATTAAAATGACAGTCAATATGTAATATCACAAATTTATCTATGCCTGAAAGCAATGTACTAATACTAACGAGAGCATGCCGTATAGTGATTAAAAGTAAAGATTCTGGCGTCATTTAGATGAAATTTCCATTTCCTAGTTTCGCAACTCAATCTCTGTGCAGCCCCATGAAAGTTCTCATCTCTCTAAACTTGTTTACTCTATTGAATAGAGCCCAGCTCATTAAAATTTTATGAGGGTTAAATAGAATACTGAATGAAAAGCAATTAGCACAATATACATTCAGATAATGGTACCCAAAAATATCTATGCCCTAATCTCTGGAACCTATGAATGTTATCTTACTTGGCAAAAATAATTTTACAAACGTGGCTAAATCAATGTACTTGAAATGAAGAGATTATTCTGGGTTATTTTGGTGGGCCCAGTGGAATGACAAGGTGCTGAGAAGACGGATGCAGAAGGATTGGCATCAGGAAAGAAGAGCCAAGATAGAATCAGAGGCCAGGCCATGCAGACAACCTCTAGAATCTGGAAAAGCAAGGATTCTCCCAGAGAATCTCCAGAAGGAACACAGCTGTGCTGACCCATTTTAAACTTTTGACACACAGATTTGTCTTGATTTCAGTCACTAAGTTTGTGGTAATTTGGTATAACAGCAATAGGACAATAATACACTAGCACACAATAATTCCATAATAAATGTTAGCTGATGTTGTTGAAAAAAGAAAATAAACAAACAACATGGTCAGTGCTACATAAGATGAGGGATCTATTTTTTAGGGGAATAAATTATTTTTACTTTTAACTATCTTTATATTATAAAATGAGACCTGTACATAGTAAAATATTTTAAAATTATACAACTATATACAATAAAAGTTAAATTCTCCTTTCCATTCAGGACCCATAGCCTGCTATTCCAACAATAACTTTGCTAACAGATTTTTGTGTATCCTTTCAAAGATATTCCCATGTGAATATTTAGGACCATTTTTTCCCCTGATTTATGGCTTTTGGATTTTGTTGTTCTGTCTCTCTCTTACTTTGTCATCATTGCTACTTATATTTTTAAACCTCTGTTACTGGTTTAAACATTTGGGATTTCTGAGGCTTTTTGATAAATTGACCCTTTATCATTGTGAAATTATATTTAAAAATCTGTGTTAATACTCTTATACTTGAGTAGACCTTGTCTAAATTATTAAGGCCAGTTCAGCTTTGTTATAGTTTGTGATTAAAAAATGTCTCTTTCCATCTTACCACTTTTAGCCTTTCTATTCTGTTATAGTTAGTGTGAACAGCATATGGTTAGGTCATTCTTTGTTTAACCATTGGTAATATTTGTCTTTTAATTAGACTACGTAGTCTATATTTAACACTAGAGGCCTGATGCATGAAATTCGTGCAAAGCGGCTTGGCCCTCACAGCCACAGCTGCTTGCCTCCGCTCTTGCAGCCCCAGCTTCATCCATAAGGTAGTTCGGCTGCCCTGTCTAATTAGCATATTATGCTTTTATTATCATAGTTATTGACATTGTTATATATCCACTTATCTTACTACTTATTTTTTTTCTTCCTTTTGGTTTGAAATATTATATTATTTCATTTTATCTTGTCTATTGGTGTTTTTACTCTGTCCCTCCTTGCTTTTAGTGGTTTCCATAAGAAATTACAATCAATATGCATCCCCTCTTTATCACAGTATTCAGTCTTCAAGACTATTCCATGCAAAAAATTAAGGAACTTACGTTGGTATATTTCCATTTTCCTTCTAGTTATTTATGCAATTGTTGTCATACAATTCACCACCACCTCCCCCCCCCCCCCCCCCCCGACACACACACACACTTTTCTCTCTCTCTAAGAATACATTATTTAATACAATACATTGTCTTTGGAATAAATTCAAATTTTGATTGTATTTATTTTTTTGTGTTCCCCCATTCAATCTTGGCTGACACAATCAGACACACCTAAAATGTGAGGACCCCTTTTTGTTGCATCTGCACCGGAACTTTAGCCGCAGACAGCAACTGTTCCAGATCTGTCAAACAGATGCATCAAGTTTTTATTTTAAAAACACATATTTACCATATTCAACCCTCTTCATTTTTTTTATAGATTCTAACTTCCATCTATTATTTTACCAGTTAGCCCTGCTAACCTGCTTCAGCAATCATATAGTGCACTACTACTGGTAATAGATTCTCTGAGCTTTTGTTCATAAGAAAATATTTTTGTTGTTTTTGAATGATATTTGTAAGATACTTATTTATGGACTTTAAATTCTATTTTAACATTACATTTTTCCCTTTAGTCTTTAATGAATCTACTTCATTATTTGTGGGTTCTTTGTGTGAAAAGTATGAGAACATAGTTATCATTGTGTCTCATGTAGATAGTATGTTATGCCTGACTTTCTGTTTTTAAAATGTTCTTTATATTTGGCTTTCAGCAGTTTGCCTATGTTGTGCTTACTTGTGGCTTTTTTTTTTTTTTTTTTACTGATCTTGCTTGGGGTTTGATGTGCTTCTTTAATCTACAGGTTGATATTTTTTCACAACTTAAAAAACAGGCTCAGCACTATTTATTTATTTGCCCATACATTTTCTTTCCCTTCTGGGGTTCCAATGATGCATATATATTAGACTGCTTGATATTGTTCCACAGATCTCTGAACCTTGGGTGTCTTTTAATTTTCTTTTACTTATTTTCTATGTGCATTGGTTTCAATGATTTCTATTTTCCTATATTTAAGATGACTAATAATATATTTTACAATGTCCTATTTTCTGTTAAGCCCATACAGTCCTTTAATTATTTATTTATTTTTCATTTTGGATATATTGAAGTTTTCAGTTCTAGAATTTTTATTTGGTATCTTTATAGTTAGCATTTCTCTACTGAGATTTCCCTTCGATTGATTCATTACATCTAAATTTTTCACCACATTCACATCATAATAGCAAATGAAGATATTGAAGCAGCTAATTCTGAGATGTTATTTCCATGTTGTTTCTAATGATTTGTTTTTCTTCTTTCGTTTAGAATCATATCTTTCTATTTCTTCAGGTGTTAGTATTTATTGTATATGATACATTGTAGATATTATATTATTAATTGTCTGAATTTTTCTGTTCCTTTAAAGTATTGAGTTGTTTTATTTGTTTGTTTTTTTCTGGCAAGCAATTCACCTACAGACACATCATCTTGGTTATCTCCAGTCTTGTTTTTCAGCTTTTTTCTTTTCATTGTGGTTGTAGAGTAATCTTCATTTTAGGACTTTAGAAGCCTTTCTACAGAGGCTTTTCTGAATTGTGTGTCTTTTCTGAAATTACACAATAAAATGACTAGGGTGTTCAAATGAAACCTAGTTTGTTATACCTGGTGTGATTTCTAGCTGCTCAGTATTTTTCCTAGGCAACACCTTGCAGAATACCACCCAGAGCATGTGCAGCTCATTTTTTAGCAAAAGACATGAAAGGACCACTGTGCAAAGCTCTGAGCTTTTCCCTTTTGTACCCTGCATGGCCAGCTTCAGCCACTTCATCATCATCAAGCTCTTGCTTCTGCTTCTTCAGCACTGTGAAGCCACCATGCTTCACTTGAACTTCCCCTCTCTGTCCTCTGCCATAATCAGGAAAGTTCTTGTAGGCAGAAAACAGGTGCAATTTTGAGGTTCATATGTTATATTTTTCAGGGTCTTAAGCTGTCTTTTTTTCAAATTCCGAACACTGTTGCTTCATTTGTTTTAGCTGCTCTGACAGTGGGAGAGCTATCCAATAGCTTTTCTTTTACGGACAGAAAAAAAAAAAAAAAAAAAATATATATATATATATATATATATATATATATTTGCATTATCTTTTTTAGAGATTTATCTTTCTTCTCTGAAATATTGTACGAATTTTGCAGTACCTAAAACAATGATTATATTTTCCATAAGAATAATACAGGAAATGGGAGAACAAAAATATTTTAAAACCTCCTCAACTTGGAATAAGCTTAGTTTATTTTTATTGATTTATCTTTTATTAATAATTATTAATGTGAAATTAAATAATAATAACTATTAGTATTTCACATGCTTGTGATAATCCTGATATACTGACCATTGGCAATGTACTGTTTGATTGTTGTTTTTACAGTTTTGATATTCTGAGTTACAAATGCATGGTGTTTTCAACAATATGCCAAGAGCATAAATAGTTGAGCTTTAAAATAACACCTAGCTACATCTCTATTTGTCTGAATAAATGTCTGTATGTGATATGTTTACAACTGTTGCAACACTCCTTTTCTGCACTCTGACAGTTCTATAGAGATACAGTATATCACTATACAGAATCCAAAGTATGTTCAACACTTTGTGCTAAGGTAGTGATGTTCAACATTTTTCATCTCATGGCACACATAAATTAATTACTAAATTTCTGTTGGCACACCAAGAAATATATTTTTGCCAATCTGACAAAAATAAGTATAATTTTGATTAATTTACACTGGATGGCTATTGTTGTATTGGCTATTGTCATTTTTTTTAAACAAATCTATGGGAAAAGCAGACAGTGCTCCTGATTAAATAGTCAGATATTGCATGTTTTAAAAATTCTTCCATCAGACCAGTGTGCCTGCTGAAACACACTAATTGAAAATCACTGTGCTAAGGCAATGCTACTTCAAAATGTTTATAATTTGATCTCTGCACCTGTTGAATTTCCTATAATCAACATTTCATATTACATGAACTGTATGGCTGAATGAAAGGTAAACACAAAGTTTTCAGAAGACTTAAGTGGGCTCAACCATAAGTGTATTTGTATCATCTAAGCAAAATGCACTGACTAATAAGTCAAAAAATATGTTTATGTGAATAAAGTAAAATACAACATATTTACATACATACATTATCCAGGGCTGGGAAATGAACCAATAATTAATTATGTAACAGATTGCTCTTTATAAAAACAACTAGTGGCCCGGTGCATGAAATTCATGCATTGGGGGGGGGGGGTCTGTCCCTCAGCCCGGCCTGTACCCTCTCCAATCTGGGACATCCTCTCGCAATCTGGGACCGCTGGCTCCTAACTGCTCAACTGCCTGCCTGCCTAATAGCCCCTAACCACTCTGCCTGCTGGCCTGTTCGCCTCCAACTGCACCACCCGTCTAGCCTGATCACCCCTAACTGCCCCCGCAACAGTCTGATCACCTCCAACTGCCCCCCTGATGACCTGATTGCCCCCAACTGCCCCCCACTGGCCTGCTCGCCCCTAACTGCACCCCCTTACCGGCCTGATCCCCCCAACTGCACTTCCCTCCTGGCCTGATCGCCCCTAACCGCCTCTGCCTTGGCCCTGCCACCATGGCTATGTCTGGAAGGATGTCCAGAAGGTCTCCCGGAAGGTCTCCCAGTCTCATTAGCATATTACCCTTTTATTAGTATAGATTTTTCAAATATAGACTAGAGAGGGACACTTAAATAATAATAGTTAAAATAAATATGCCCATTAGCTTAGTCTTCATATTTGGAATCATATAGATATTTGAATCATATGTGTAATAGAATTATACCTACTAGAGGCCCAGTGCACATGAAATCATGAGCGGTTAGGGTCCCTAAGCCTAGCCTGGCCTCTGTCGCATGGCCTCTGTCACCCTGCAATGCTATGTGAAGCTCCCTTCCCTGGGACGCTCTGTGATGCTCGCAGCCCCTTGACTGCTCTGCGAGCCCCCCCCCCCCCCCCCCCCCGCCAGCCCCTCTACTGCTCCGTGAAACTTGCTGCCACCCCAAGAAGCTCGTCGCTGGATACTCCACGAAACTCCCCATGCCCTGCAAATGCTCCACAAGGCTCCCCGACCCAACAAATGTTCCATGAAACGCCCCCGCCCTGCAAAACTCGCTGCCGCTTGGGTGACTGCACCGCTAAGCTCACGGCCACCCCGGGAAGCAGCCCACCACTGCTGCCCAACAGTCCCCAGTCCTCCCCGCCGCCAGCCCCCCTCATGGTTAGTGGCTCGGGGACTGGGGGAGAGGGGGGACCAAGAGGTGCTCCATGCACTTCATGGTGACCGTTTGCCCATTCGGTCGTGACGCCACCTAGCTCTTTATATATATTAGGATATAATCATATGTATAATTTCTCTTTAAGAATATAAAAAGTAATTAATTTGGTCCTTGCAAACCTTCTCTAGAAGCATTACTTTAAGTAAAGGTGATTTCAACTATTTCTAAGATCTAGCCTAGAATCTCCCTATTTAGTAGAGGCTGAAGCTTAAACTAGTATGAGAAAACATGCCAAATTCATACCAGAAAAACAAAATACTTTCTAGGGGAAAGTATTTTATAAATCACCATTCTCCCTCAAACTTGTCATCATTTATTTGCAATTAAAACCCTCTGATTATCAAATACTTTGATTGATTAAAAGTAAATAGTAAAATAAGTCAGGAAACCATGAACAATAATTTATGCAAGTATTAGGTATTTGTTTTTAAATAAATCATATATATGTTCATGACTTTTTTTCAATTTATAGCTAAAGGTTTTTCTTTTGGCAACAATCTACTGATTAGAGTTCCATGCAATCTTTACCAACTAAAAACATCCATTGGGAATATGTATATTTAACTTCCAGTTTCTTTCAATTTTAGATGGAAGAAAAATGTAATTAGAAAATCCTGACTGAATATACCTTCTAAACATTCACTATTTTTCAATAATTTCCACATAATATAACAGCAATAGCTATAGCAAGTAAACTTTAAGCTTTTCTAAATATTAGACAAAAATTTGATAGAAACAAAACCATAAATATTTTGTAATCATTTTATCTTAGTCTATATATATTCATAAAATTATAATATAACCATAAAAGAAATCTGGGGAAATAAATTTATCACACTCATTTGAGTGTTGGTAAGGTTATATATAACTCAAGTGAAGGGAGCAGAAATGTTCATCTTGCCAGATACTAGCCTCCTAGCCACAAGAGGTCCACCTCCTATATTTACAAATTAGAGTTGCTATATTTTGTTGTAGGGATGAAAGCTATTGATTAAATTTGAGATTCATTTATGTGGAGGTATGTTAAGAGAGTTTCTATGATGCATACTCAATGTAACTTATCCTGTTAATTGTAAGCTTTATAGGGGCAGGAATCTTCCCTGTTTTCGTTTGCCACTGCATCTCCAGTGTGTAGCATTGTGCATTGTATCTAGAAAAAAAATTAACTATATGTAATGAAGAAAAGCCATGCTCAAGCCATTTATAACACAGACACACAGAGAGAATGAAGCTAGCTTAGAAAAATATCCATCATCACAGATAATCAAATAACCACTTTAAGACCTATCCAAAATCAAATTGATAATATTTACAAAATAATAATTATTAAAACAAAAATGATGGGAAAAACACACTTGTACTTTGTTGGAAAAAGTGTAAATTGATACATTGACTCAGGACACAATTTTATAGTTTGTGCTTCAAAAGCCTCAAAAACATTCTTCAGATACACACACACACACACACACACACACACACTTATGTATCAAGATATTTTTTACAAATATATTCATGTCAGTAAAAAAAATGCAATTTGTCGAAATATCTAGCAGTAGATTGATAAAGTAAATATTGTGACATCTGTATGATTAAATATTATGCAGGCATTTAAATCACATATTCCTAGATTAATAACATGGAAAACTGTCTATTTGGAAAATCACATTAATTATAAAGCATTCATATACACAAAGAAATAACAAAATGGAAAACAGATTATCTATTTTGAGGTGATATGGTCTTTGGAGAATTTTTCCCCTTTTTTCTTCCTTTTAGTTCTCATTTCTTCTAAAATGAGCATATTATTTACAAATCAGGACAGAAATTATCCGAAAGCCTTTTAATTTTAATTCTTATATCAATTTTTTGTTCTTTCAAAATATCATGAGAAAACTAATTTTGATTATGATATTTAGTGAGTTGGAGAAAGGGTGTGAAGTTTTGTACACATTAAAATGCTAGCCTAGCATGACTTTTGCTTAAATTTGAGGGTGTCGCATTTGATAAAATGTTAGCAGTAAAAAGAACATTAGAGATGCCCTAATTAAACCTCCATTTCTAGCAGTAAGTGGCTGTGCACTATTTCCACATGAAGCTTTCCACGAAAATGTGTTTCAAAATTGGCACGTGCTTGTACTTATTTGGGAAATAAGAACTGGGATGTAGAAAATAGTACAACTAATGGGCTAGTATTCTTTACTCTGACAAGCATTTACATTTTTAAATGTGGCAATAAACTGAATATTTATTAGGCATGAACACTTTACAAATTGACTATTCATGATAGTTTGACAATAGTTTCCAAGTGGAAAATGAATTTTTTCAAAGAAAGTGAAATTATCAAAAAATAAAATAATAAAAAAACACTGGGTTATTAAAGTTTCACTTTGCATTATTATGTTTTTTATTTGAGTTATTTACTGTTAAGGCACTTCTTTTCCTTGGTTAATAGCTAACCTGTTTTTCATAGTCTCCTTTGTATTTACATTGAGAACATATGATTGGGAAATGAAATGTAGGCTTCCAGGGCTCACTTATAAATACTTTGTAGCAATTCCTTCATTCTTTCTTTTCTCCATAAAAAGAATCATTGTAGGTAATATTTAAAGATGATAGGATTATGAGATGCAAGAATGCTGAATCTCTTAATCATTTTTTTGTTTAAGAACTTCTCAGGAAAGCTGTGCAAACAGAAACATCTACACTGGACTGTTCGTGAGTGAGAATAGCACAAAGGCTTTGAGATTCTTTATTGTCGGGTCTAGCATAACTATACTGATTAATAAAAAACCAGTACCTTGAAGTGAGATGCTAACATAACAAAAAATACAATATGTGACATTATTTTAGTAGTAGGGCAACAGATGGTAAAAACACGGATAAAGCAGGATGGTCAGTTGGTCATTGCCATGAAAAGACACTTAAAATCTGTCACCTGTGGTAGCTTGGAAGGCAGTCCAGAGATGACTAAGTTTGTAGCTCTAGAAATGCTTTGAGAATAATTATTAGTCACAGGTATTTTTTTTATTGATGATTTTAGCAAAGTCTTACAAGAAAGAGATAAGCTCAACAAATAATTGCCAGGTTAAAGTAAAACTGAAAAGGAACAGAGAAGTTTTAAAAATAAAAAACTAGAGAAGGTATTTGGAAGACTTTAAACAACAAGACCCAGTGAGATTTCTCAGCTGCACAAGGTAACTTAGATTTGTGCCATAGATCAAAAGAAGAACATACTGCCAACTCACGCTTGACAGCCTCAACATTATCTGACTTTAAGTTGAGATAGAGAGAGGTTTGACAGCAAGGTAGCAAATAACTGAAATACTTTTGAGAACGAAGTCTGGTGAATACTTGTACTAGAACTGAGGGCAAGCAAATAGTTTGCTAAGTTTTTAAAATAATTATACTGAAATAAAGCCACATGTCCATTAAAAAGTCTTTGACTCTGCTATTTTTAAAACAACTTTTGGATACCCATATTTCCATGTGCATAAGATGGGTTTTGTAGGTTGGGTAGCTAAGAAAGACATATCCATCAATAAGTACTTTAGATGTGACCATGCAGGGTAAGAACCACTTCTGTGAATTTGGTTTTCTTAACAAAGAAATTTTTCCCAAGGAAAATAATCAAGTCTAATTGAGTATCTTTCTTTTTTTCTTCAGAAAATATGGCTTTATAATATCTGCCTAACTGTATTCTATAAGTGTCTTATTCTATAAATGCCAAGACTTCTGTATGCCTTTTATTTTTCCATTTTCCAAAGAATACTTGCTGTTGAGATTATTCTGTGTCTGTCTGTTAGTATGTATATATGGAGGATCAGGGGACAGAAAAGATGATTTTTAGTTTTCAGATTTATGAATATGGTTCCATACGAGAACCTGATGAAGACAACTGTCATTGACCAAAGAGCCAAGAACAGAAACCAGATGCTGTGACTGGATGGGATTTTAAGTTGTTCATTCTGAGAAGTTGAAAATATGGCAGTCAGTGTAAAAGAGCTATTTGGTGACCAGAAGGGTAGACTGTAAAAATGATACTACCGTATAATTATCAAACCATTTATATTTCCTCCTGGATGCATAGCTAATACCGTACTTTTTAGCCCCATTTAAATTACTTTTAGAAAATACAACTAATTTTTATCTATAAGATCTCCTGCCTGATTCTTCTGTTATTTATTTCTTTAAAATGAAGATGGAGGCATTAGAGGATGGTACGAGCCTGGGAATTGCTTGGAGGCAAACTACAAAGGAAGGGATGAGCAACAGCAAACCTGTAGTTGTATTTAAGGTATGGAGATTTCTGTTGTTGCTGCTGCAGGAATTAGCATTAACCCAGACTATATTTTTTATCCTTATTATTGAAAGTATTACAGATGTCCTCACCCTCCAGCCCCACCCCCGCCATTGACCCCTTCTAGCCTGCACCTGCCCCACTCCCCGGGTTTTTACCACACTATTGTCTGTGTCCATTGGTTATGTATATATGCATACACGTTCTTTGGTTTACCCCTTCCCACCCACCCACCCATGCCTGCTTTCCCTCTGAGATTTGATAGTCTGTCTCATGCATCTATGTCAATGGATATATTTTGTTCATCAGTTTATTCTGTTTTTTAGATTCCACATATGAGTGAGTCATGTGATACTTGTCTTTCTCTGACTGGCTTATTTTGCTTAACATAATACTCTTCAGGTCCCTCTATGCTGTCTCAAATGGTAAGTGATCCTTCTTTTTTGCTGCTGCATAGTAATCCATTGTGTAAATGTACCGCAGCTTTTTATTTCACTTATCTACTGATGGGCATTTGGGCTGATTCCAGACCTTAGCTATTGCAATGGCCCTGCTATGAACATAAGGTTGCATATATTCTTTCTGATTGGTATTCCAGGTTTCTTAGGATGTAATCCTAGAAGGGGATCACTGGGTCAAATGGCTAGGAATAAATTTAACCAAGGAGGTAAAAAGACTTGTATTCAGAAAACTAAAGGGAGTTGAAAAAGGAGATAAATATATAAACAAGTGGAAGACTATACCATGTTCATGGATTGGTAGAACATCATTAAAATGTCTATACTACCCAAAGCAGTCTATAAATTCAATGCAATCCCTATTAAAATACCAATAACATATTTCAGATATCTAAAACAAATACTTCAAAAATGTATATGGAACCAAAAAAAGACTACAAATAGCTACAGCAATCTTGAGAAAGAAAAACAAAGTTGGATGGATCACAATAACAGATATCAAGTTACTAGTAAACTAACAAAACCACTGTAATAAAAATAAAACTGGTACTGGCACAAGAATCCTATATAATAAAAGCTCAACATGCAAATCGACTGAACAGCAGAATGACCAGTGGAAGGACCAGTCACTATGATGCACACTGACCACCAGGGGGCAGATGCTCAACTCAGGAGCTGCCAACAGGCTGCAGGCCCCAGGCCAGCCAAGGCGAGTGCCAGCAGGGGCCCCCCAATTGCCCTGCCAGTCACCTCCAAGGTGGGTGCCATCGGGGGCCCCCCGATTACCCTGTCGGTTGCCCCACAGAGGGAGGTGACTGGCAGAAGCAGTGGGGGGCAAGGCCAGTAAGTGGGGAGCAAAAGGCTGGCCAAGGCAGGTGCCAGCAGGGGCTCCAATCACCCCACCGGTCACTCCATAGATTGGCTCTGATTGCCGGCCAAGCCTAGGGACCCTACCTGTGCATGAATTTCATGCACGGGCCTCTAGTAGGCATATAGATCAATAGAATAGAATGGAGAACCCAGAAATTCACCCAAACCATTATGCTCAATTAATATTTGACAAAGGAGGCAAGAACATACAATAGAGTAAGGACAGTCTCTTTAATAAATGTTTTTGTGGTACTAGCCAGTTAGGCTCAGTGGATAGAGCATCAGCCTGATGACTGAAGGGTCCTGGGTTCAATTCCAGTCAAGGACATGTACCTCGGTTGCAGGCTCAATTCCTGCTTGGTTGGAGCACATGTGGGAGCCAACCAATTGTTGTGTCTCTCTCACATGGATGAGTCTGTCTCTCCCCCTCCATTCAACTCTCTGAAAATCAAGGTGGGGCAAATGTCCTCGGGTAAGGGTTAATAATAAATAGTGTTGGGAAAATTGGACAGATACATGCAAAAAGATGAAACTAGACCACCAACTTACACCATACACAAAAATAAACTCAAAATGGATAAAGAACTTAAATGTAAGTCTTGAAACCATAAAAATCCTAGGAGAAACCATAGACAGCAAAATCTCAGACATCTGGCATAGCAATATGCTTGCCGATACATCTCCTAGGATAAGGGAAATTAAGGAGAAAATAAACAAATGGGACTACATAAAAATAAAAAGTTCCACACAGCAAAAGAAGCCATCAGCAAAATAAAAAGGGAGCCCACTGTATGGGAGAACATATTTGCTAATGATACATCTGATGAAGGGTTAATATCCAAAATATATAAGGAACTCATACAACTTAACAAAAGAAAGACAATCCAATTAAAAAATGGGCAAAAGACCTAAATAGACACTTCTCCAAAGTGGTCATACAGATGGCCAAGAGACATATGAAATAATGCTCAGTCACTGATCATCAGAGAGATGCAAATCAAAACCACAATGAGGTATCACCTCACACCGGTCAGAATGGCTATCATCAACAAATCAACAAATGGCAAGTGCTAGTGAGGATGTGGAGAAAAGGGAACCCTAGTATCCTGCTGGTGGGAATGCAGACTGGTACAGCCATTATGAAAAACAATATGGAGTTTCCTCAAAAAATTAAACATGGAACTGCTTATAAGTATTATTTTAAAGAAAAATACATAGTATATTTTAGATATACAAATATGTTTTAGATATATAAATATAAGCATTTTAACTATGGACAAAAAAAAAAAAAAAAGCCACATGCTAACCTGACTAGCTCAGGGAAGGCCTACATGGAAGTTTTGCAAATTCAAAGACCTAAAGTAACCATAAAGGATGGTCTGAAATTAAAACTTTAACTAAAAACAGTTTATAGTATATAGTCATGTCCTAGGCCCGGGTCGGCAAACTGCAGCTCTCGAGCCACAGGCGGCTCTTTGGCCTCTTGAGTGTGGCTCTTCCACAAAATACCATGGCTTGAGCGAGTCTATTTTGAAGAAGTGGCGTTAGAAGAAGTTGAAGTTTAAAAAATTTGGCTCTCAAAAGAAATTTCCATCGTTGTACTGTTGATATTTGGCTCTGTTGACTAATGAGTTTGCTGACCACTGTCCTAGGCCAATATCTTCCCTGATAAAGGTAACTCTTTACCTTAACTAAGCCTGTTATCTTTTTGCATCTAAGATAACAAGCATCCTATTGAAATGTCAGGGTAACTTGTGACTTCCCTTTTTCCAGACCCCTCAGGGCACAACCAAATGCAACTGGGCACCAGGACTGAGACCAAAAATTCCTTCATTGTTGTTGTTATCATGTTAATTTTTGACTGTTAACTATGCTGTACCTACCTAAGTAAAGGAAGTATGTGTCTATCATTTTACTTTTTATCCAATCCCAGATGTTTCTCCACTTTGCTTTCTCCTGCCTCCCTAATCTATCACCAATGGATTTCATGTAACCCACTTAGGTCTCCGCCTTTGATTGTAATGTATAAAACAAGGTGAAAAACTGCCATTCTGAGAGCATTATCCCAAGCAGTTGAGATTCTGCTTCCTCGAAATTGTAGACAGTTTGGCTCAAATAAACTCACAAAAATTCTTTACAGGTTTGAATGTCCTTATGTTAATAACATAACTATTATTATGAAGAGGCTGAACCTTGATAACTTTGTTTTTTGCTAAAACATTAACATTCACCATTTTTCAAAGTCTATTATTTAATAGGAAATAGAACAACTCCTATTACTACTTTTCAGCAAAGATATCAGGAGTGCTATTTTATTTGGCAAACACTGATTTTCAATAGGGGCTGATTTTTCCCACAATAAGATGAATTTTTGTCATGTGGGGATTGTCTAGAAATAATTAATAACTTCTGAAGAAGCTGTCATAGGTACATATGATGACTTTAAGTTAATAACAATTTATATTGCATAGATTGTTTTCCACAAAGACTGCTGTTCCATTCTATTTGACCTTAATTGGTATAATTGATAACAGAGCTTGGAGTTCCATTTTAATCATGTAGGAACAGCTTTCCTGACACAAGAAAATAAAATAGCTGCTGTGAGTTATCTATTATTAGCAGGAAGACAGAAAGCTAAAAAAAGTGACTGCTTGTTATTTTAACTTGAGACTTCGAGATTTCTAGATCACAAATGCCAATTTATTAATAGTTTTAAAGCATTTGTGCTAATCTATAAACAATTAATGAAAGCTAGATGATGTATAATTTAACATGAAGAAAAAAATGAGAAAATTAGTTGGATACAGGTTAGAGATATACACAATAATTAAAAAAGAAGTGCGTGCTTGAAAATGCTTTAAACATTAGTGCAAAACCTAGTAAACAAGATTTTTATGACTGAAAATGATCTTGGTTATAAATGTGACTACTTCCATTCTCACTAATTTGAATGGGTTGTTCAATGTATGGTGTATGTGGGGGTTGGATGCTGGAAAGAAAATGGATATTCATAATTTAATATTTAATATTGTTTAGTTATTATGAGATATAAGCTGGTATTTCCCCCCACAAAAAAAAACAAAACACACACACACAAAACACTGTGCCTCTCACCTTCAAAACCATTGTTTGGTATGTCCCTTTTCACTCTTTCTTAAATAATAATAAGAAAACATTTATTTCAATTATAGAAATTCTAGGGACTCAAGGTTTTAATTTTATTTGGTGATCAAAGACTGTTTACTCTATCATCTCATTGATAAATTCTGAATTTTGGATTCTGGGGTAGCATTTTCTATTCTTTGTTTATTTTTAATTGAGAAACAGTCTTACTCTCTAAACAAAATGTTTAACCATTAGGTGTATTTTGTTTATGATCTATTTGTAGTTTGGTGCATAAAAGATTAGTAATTCATACCTCCAATATGGTCTCACTTTTCTTTAATTTTTCTGTTCTAATTCCTGGAAACAACATTTCCCATCATGCAGTAGAGAGGGTTAACTTGAAATGCAGGTAGATAGGGCAGGGGTCCAGTGGAAACAAAGGCAGGTGGACCATAAGTAGGGGCAGACTCAGCCATTTGAGCCATCCTGACCACAGGAACCAACCAAGCAGAAATAATAAAAGACTCAGAGCGGGAGGCATGGGAAAACAAGGGAGCGCCTGCAGCAACAAGGTGTATGAACACATAGAAACAGAGAAAGTTCAGCATGGGAAGAGAGAAAGAACACATAGAAACAGGAAGTTCAGGTCCCTTGCTGGGCAAGAACAATCAAGGGAATCAATCAGAGATGGCACGGATAGATATAGAAGCAGGCTTGTACCAAATATATACCCCTGGACTACAAGCCTTGGGAGGGGCAGCCCATTATTGGGTCCCCCACCCCATGAGGGGAGTCTGAATCTGCTTGTAATGAATTTCTCACACTTTTGTTTAAATCTTCTGGTCCATGGAGCTCATTCTTCCGTATTGCGAGACATGACCATGGGAAAACACTTAGGCTCACGGTTCCAGTTATCACAGTGTTAACTCCACCAAGGTAGACAGAGACCATGACAGACACTCTAGGACCAAGGATTGTGCTTGGCATTTGGCACTTCGGAGTTAAAAACAAAACAAAACAAACAAACAAACAAAAAAAACCAGTCCAACTGTATCTGAGACTTTTCTGGAAGCTCTTGTACTTAGCTAACTATCAGCTAGTCAAATCATTACCTCTCATTTGGCTTACCTCTAATTCAAATGTTTACCCCTCATTTGTTTTACCTCTAATTCAAGTCTGCTTAGCTTTATCTCTACTCTCCTATCTTTTTCTTTAACATATTGGGGAAATGTGTTATTCACACTCATTAAAGCTGCTTGTTCTTACCAAATCCTTTTTATCACATTCTCATTCCAGAACTTTGTTGCCAAATTTATTCTCTTCCTGTCTAGCACCACTTGCCTCTTCAATTGCATTCATTCTCCAGGCCTGCAAATACACAAAGGGCTTGACTACTCTGAAAAACAAAACAAGTCAGGCTGGTTGTTTAGCATTGACATATGTACAGGTAGATTGAGGTTCAATTCCTGGTCAGGGCACATGCCTGGATTGTGTGCTCAATCTCAGTGAGTGGCATACAGAAGGCAGCTGATGGATGGTTCTTTCTCATCATTGTGTTTCTGTCTCTCTCTCCCTTCCTCTCTGAAGTCAGTGAAAATTAAAAGCAAACAAAAAAGGAACAAAAAGCACTTAATTCTATCATACTTAGTCCCAATCTCTTTTTCTCCTTTGTGCATTGCTGCAAAACTTTTATAATGACTAATTTGCAAGCATATCATAGTCATGTTAAGTCTACCACTTTCTTAATTATATAAACTTATATAAACTGACTACAAAGCCAATAACACAAATGAAATTGCCTTCTCAGTGTCCAGTGATTTCCTAATTATAAAATTTCATTGTCATTTACTATTTTTGTAAATTGAATTTATTGGAGTGACATTGGTTAATAAAATTATATACGTTTCAGGTGTTCAATTCTATAAAACATCATCTATATATTGTATTGTATGTTCACAACCCCAAGTCAAGTCTCCTTCCATCACCATTTATCCCTCCTTTACCCTCTTCTACCTCCCCTCACATCCCTTCCCCTCTGGTAATCAGCATACTGTTTTCTATGTCTATGAGATTTTGTTTGCCAGGAGCCAATTCCAGCATGTCATAATTACAAGAGTTTTATCAAAAGTTTGATGAAACTTGGGGGCTCAACAAGGGCTGAGTTACATATGTAATTACCTGTTGGAGTGGCTAAAGGGCACTTCCCCCAAACCTGAATAGGATGATTGTCTACTGCTAGACAGTTCAGGGAATCTTAATCTACATGTTATTGCCTCCTGTTGGCCAAACACCTGAACAGCTGTAGGCTATTCCCCAATCTGACAATGCTTCTGTAAACCCTACCCTTTGAAGTGTATTATCTCCACCTTGCCTGAGGGCAAATTGTGTTTATAAAAAGCAAGGGTCTGGAGACCAGGAGAAGTCTTTAGCTCCTTTAGCTGAAGCTCCTCTGACCCCCAATGCCCCTCAAAATTATCTTTCATCTTTGGACTCCTTATTGAATTTATACATAGCCTTTCTCCAAATTGCTGAACCCTTCTTAATGCTGGGACAAGAACCCCAGCATTTTTTTTTCTTAATCCCTTCACCTTTTTAACCCAGCCCCTCAAACCTCTCAACTTTGACAGCTGTCAGTCTGTTCTCTTTAACTATGAGTCTATTTCTATTTTGTTTGTTGGTTAATTTCATTCATTAGTTTCCACTTATACTTGAAATCATATGGTACTTGTTTTTCTCTGACTGGCTTAATTCTCTTAACATAATAATCTCCAGGTCCATCTATGCTGTCTCACAGCTTTTTTTATTCATTCATCTATTGATGGGCACTTGGGCTGCTCCCAAATATTGGCTATTGTAAATAGTGCTGCAATAAACAAAGGTAAATATATTCATTCAAAAGAGTGTTTCTGGTTTCTTTGGATATAGTCTTTGGAATCGCTGGGTCATAAAGCAGTTCCATTTTGAAATTTGTGAGGTAACTCCATAACGCTTTCCACAGTGGCTACACCAGTCTGCATTTCCACCAACAGTCCACTAGGGTTCCCCTTTCTCCATATCCTCACCAACACTTGCTGTTTGTTGACTCATTGATGATAGGCATTCTGACAGTGTGAGGTAATATCTCATTGTGGTTTTAATTTGCATTTATCTGATGATTAGTGATGTTGAGTATATTTTCATATGTATATTGCCTATTTGTATGTCCTTTTTCATTTCGGTATTCTTATTTTTAAGGGCTCCTACTATTCTATTTGTTGTTTTCTTAATCTTCAACTGATAGATCCTCCCTTCTCCCAACTGGTGGGTGGAGTATGATGTAAGCGGCGTGTGCCGCCGGGACATCCCGGAGACATTGAACCACCAATCAGCGCATGCCGAGAGCCCCAGGCCCCACCCCTTCCTGTTCGGCCTTGGGCCCCACCCCTTTCTGTTCCTCCCCTCAAAAGGCGTGTTCACCGCTGCATGTGTTGCTGTCTCCCCTGTCTGCGAGGCAGTCAGGCTGGGTCCTCCTCCTCCTCCTCCTCCTCTAATCCTGGTTTTTCTACCCTCCTCTGTAATGAATCTTGCTCCTTAGTGCGGAATAAACTTCCTCTTTAACATGCCTTGGTCCCCAACTCCCGTTTCCTGCGCCTCGAACCTTTCATCACCTATTTATTGAAATCCACTCTATTCTGTGGACAAAAAAAAAAAGTCCTATACAAAGTAACCTCATAGAGTGATCTTATCATAAATTCCTACCTGGCAGGGCATGGTGGGTAGTCATGGCCTCGGCTTATACCTTCTTTAATAAAGGTTTATCTTTGCCTTAAAAAAGAAAACATTTCCATAGTGTCTATGCATCTAGGTTAGCACACCTTAAAATGCCTCATTTCAGACCTCTCCTTCTAATCATCAACTACCTTTAAACCCCCCTTCTTACTTTCTCTCACCTTCACATAATCTTCTTTAAATTTCCTCCTTAATTTCAAATGCATAAAAGAAACACAAATTGTTGTTCCTCAAAGCATTTTTTTCAATCTTTTGAGATCTTGTTTCCAGGTGTATCCTCTGTTTGGCTCAAATAATCTATCCTAATATATAAAAGAGGTAGGTGCCATCATGACCGAAGGACAACCAGTCCTCCCCCCAGCCCCCCGCCCCCGAGCCGCTCGCCATGATGGGGGGTTGGCGGTGGATGGGACTGGGGACTGTTGAGCGGTGGCAGCAGCAATGGTGGGCTGCTTTGCAGGGGGACAGCGAGCTTAGTGGAGCAGTCACCGGGTGGCAGCAAGTTTCGGGGAGCAGTCGTGGGGCAGAGGAGTTTCACGGAGCAGTCAGGGGGGAGGGGGAGCTTCACAGAGGGGCCACGAGCATTGTGGAGCATCCCAGGGTGGGGAGCTTCATGTAGCATCGCAGGGTGCAGAGGCCAGCAATGGAGGCCAGGCTAGGCCTAGGGATACTAACCACACATGATTTCATGTGCCCTGGGCCACTAGTCCTACCTAATAAAACAGTAATATGCGAATTGACCTCACCTTCGCTATGCCCAAGCCACGCCCACCAGCCAAGCCATGCTGACCAGCCAATCAGAGCAAGTATGCAAATAAACCCGGCCAAGATGGCGGTTAATTTGCATACATAGGCACCCTGAGCTGACCCCCTGTGATGGATTGCAGGGAGCTGGGGTCGGCTCCGGCACCAGACCGAAAGCCTCTGCCGGAGGATTTTGGCCTGGAGCCAGAGCGGACACCCAGCTCCCTGCTTTCGATGGATGGTGGGTGTGGCAGACACCCAGCTCCTCACTCTGCTTGGATGGTGGGTGTGGCAAGTGGACCCCCTGCCATCGATTGCAGGGAGCTGGGGGTTTCTTTGGCCTGGTACACCAGCGGACCCCTTGAGATTGATCAACTGGGCAGGGAGCTGGGGGTCTGCTTTCGGCCTGGGCAGGAGCCGACCCCCTGTGATTGATCGTAGGGAGCTGGGGGTCGGCTCCTGCCCAAGAGGCTTTTGGTCTGGGCAGGCCTGGGCAGGGGCTGAGCCGGTGATCAGAGGGAGCTGGAGAGGCCTGTCGAGGCCTAAAGCTTCAGCTAGAGGCTTTAGGCCTGGGCAGGGCCCAGCCCTCCATTGGTGTGAACTATAGAGGAAACACCTTTTCTGGCTACACATTGGCTAAGCTTCCTGTATGCCACTGGTAATATTCTTAGTAACTTGGGTAATAAGAATCCAAAAAGGTCATCTAGGGTTTTTTCACCACACTTCTGGAGAAGAAAATGAAGGTTTGCTGCTGGAAGGCTAAGAAATGTCATATCCTGCCCTAGCCGGTTTGACTCAGTGGATAATGCCTCAGCCTGCAGACAGCAGGGTCTGGGTTCAATTCTGATCAAAGGCATGTACCTAGGTTACAGGCTCCTCCCTGGACGGGGCCCAGATCAGGGCTCATGCAGGAGGCAACCAATCCAAGTGTTTCTCTCTGTCTTTCCCTTTCTCTTCCACATTCTCTAAAAGTCAATGGAAACATATCCTCAGGTGAGGATAAAAAATAAAGAAAGAAATCCATATCCTATGAAAGTCACATCTTGAAAATGCCTAAAGAAAGTTGTCATTTTTTCTTGGTGAAGGGACTGGAGTCTGTGTTGATGAAAACACCTTGGTGGCTGCGGTGACTGACAGTGGCTGCAGCAGTGGGGTGATGGGGCTGGGTATTCCCCTGACCAGCCCGGTTGCCTCGCACAAAGGGAGGCCAGACTGTGGCTTAGGTACGCTCCCTGTGGGGCGCGGGCCTAAGCCGTCAGTAGGACATCCCCTGAGGGCTCCCAGTATGTGAGAAGGGGCAGGTTGGGCTGAGGGACCCCCGACCCCCAGTGCATGAATTTCGTGCACCGGGCCCCTAGTATCCTATCTAATAATAGACAAATATGCAAATTGACCATACCTCCAACACACCCACAAGCCACGCCCACAAGTCATGCCCACCATCCAATCAGAGCGAGCATGCAAATTAACCCAAACCAAGATGGCTACAGCCACAGAGAGCAAGGTTTCCTAGGTAACAGAGGAAGCCAAGCTTTCCGCCTGCCCTGCCAGGCCTAAGCCTCCACTCAAGCTACAAAGTTTCAGTTATAGAAGGTAAACAAATTCAAACAAATGGCGGCAGAATGGAGCTTGAGAGAGCAGGCCAGGGTTGCCGCCGGCAACAGGGGAAGCCAAGCTTTCTGCACACCCTGGCCGGGCCCACCCACTTAAGGCAACAAAGTTTCAATTATAACCCCAACACAAATGGATACCAGCCTCGGATGGAGCCCCAGGCTTGGCTCTGCTCCAGGCTACAAAGTTTCAATTGTAGAAGGAAAATAAATTCCAGATACCAGGGCCTCCGCTTGCATTGACAGGGGGCATGGCCAGGCGGCAAACCACCACAGGCCCCTCGCTCAGGCTGCCCCACGCCCCAAGGGACCCCCACCTGATCCGGGATGCCCTTCAGGGCAAACCAGCTGGCCCCCACCCCTGTACCAGGCCTCTATCCTATCTAATAAAAGAGTAATATGCAGATTGATCATCACTGCAACACACAATATAGCTGCCCCCATGTGGTCAAAGATCCTGCCCCCATGTGGACACAAGATGGCCACCACAAGATGGCCAGCAGGAGAGGGCAGTTGGGAGGCACCTGGCCTGCAAGGGATGGCAGTTGAGAGGGACCAGGCCTGCAAGGGAGGGCAGTTGGAGGTGATCAACCCTGCAGGAGAGGGCAGTTAGGGGTAACCAGGCCGGCAGAGGAGGGAATTTGGGGGCAAACAGGCTGGCAGCAGAGTGGTTAGGGGGTGATCAGGCTGGCAGGCAGAAGCGGTTAGAGGCAATCAGGAAGGCAGGCAGGCAAGCAGTTGGGAGCCAGCAGTCCTGGATTGTGAGAGGGATGTCCGACTGCCCGTTTAGGCCCGATCCCAGTGGGATCGGGCCTAAACGGGCAGTCGGACATCCCTCGAGGGGTCCCAGATTGGAGAGGGTACAGGCTGGGCTGAGGGACAACCCCCCTCCATGCACGAATTTCATGCACCGGGCCTCTAGTCCTACATAATAAAGAGGAAATATTTAAATTACCATCACTCCGCTACGCCCACGATTGGGCCAGCGGGAGACACAGGGGCGGGACTTGGGGTGGCTGGGGTGGTGATTGGGCCGGCAGGAGGCTGAGCTCGCGTTGCCAGCGGCGGCGCGAGCTCAGCGTCTGCGCCATGGCTGTGCTGCGGCACAGACGGGCCTCTGGGGCAGGGAGCCGGGCGTTTGGAGGTTTGGAGGCGGCGCGGCTCCCGGGGGAGGAGTCTGGCGGCAGTTGGGACGCAGGAGCACGTGGCGGTGTCCTGGTGTCTGCAGAGGACGTGGTTTCCAGGAAGGCAGAGGAGGCGGCTGCGGCCCCAGCCTTCCTGGGCGGGAGGCGAAGGCAAGACCCCTGCCTGCGCTCCGGCCGCAGGAGGACCACGCCCCCGCCCCGCCTCGCCCTAGGTGCCCAGGGACTTAGGAGCTGCCGGCTACACTGGGTCCCGACCAGCAGACAGACAGCCTACATGTGCATGATTAAATCATGCACTGGGCCTCTAGTATATATATAAAACCCTAATATGCAAATAGACCAAACAGTGGAACAACCGAACAACCAGCTGCTATGACGTACACTGACAACCAGGGGGCGCACACAGAACATGGTGGGCATCCACAGCAGGCAGCAGAGTGCAGAACAAGGTGGGCATCAGCCACAGTGGTATGTTGGAGCAGGTGTGTGGGGGTGCCAGACCGAGGCAGGGTGCTGGTCGCTGTCATTGGGGCAAGCTGCTGGTGGTTACTGAAATTTCTTTGCTTCCATATACCAATGTCCTGCCCATGTTCACACCTACTGCTGGTGCTGGTCCCTCTTGCACCCACTGCTGGCTCTGGAGCCTCCACTCGCACCTGCTGGCTGGCATCAGGTGCAGGCCCCGATCGCTCAGCGTCGTCAGCAGGTGTGAAGTGTGGCTTGCCAGCCCCGATCGCCCCTAAGGATACTCCACCTCCTCCTGCTCCTGAGGGGCGATTGGGGCCGGCAGCTGCCACTCACACCTACTACCAGCAATGGCCCCGCTCGCACCTGCTGACGGCGCTCGAGCTGCTGCTCACACCCACTGCCGGTGCCGGCCCCACTGGCAGCTGGCACCAGAGCCGCTGCTCGCACCCATTGCTGATGCCTGGCACAGATCCCGATCACTCCGCGCCATCAGTGGGTGCGAGTGGGGCCAGTGCCATCAGCGCATGAGAGCAGTGGTGGAAGCATGGCTGCCAGCAGACAGGGGACCAGGGGCTGTGGTGGGAGGGGCCAAGTGGGGGTGTGGAAGATGGACCAAGACCTGCCCCTGTGCCCACCACAGCCTCATGGCCCACAGTTCCTTTCAAGGTGCACAAATTTGTGCACTGGGCCCCTAGTATTTTATAAAAATTCTCTACAGGTTTGGACATTTTCATGTTCACAATTTGATTCATTACCATTCTCTTAACTTTTTTTTCTAGGTCCCCTTATGCTGGCTCTTCTTTCTTCCATTTCACTTTGATCTCAAAGAGCAGTTTTGGTCTTTTGCTATTACACTTGTCATTTATATTCTTGCTCTCAAGAGTTCACCAATTATTCTGATTACTCTGGTTTCAATTAGGTATACTCTAAACATTTATCATTATTCCTGTTCTCTCATCGGAACTCCAGATCCATGTTCCTAATTTCTAATTGAACTTTACTTTCTTTAGATGACACATTTCTAAAACATAGATATAATATTCCCCTCACACTTGTTTACACCATTGTGTTAATTATTTCCCAGACTCAGAAGTGTTTTAACTGATTCATTTCTTTACTGTGTTGGGCAAGATGATAAATTATCAAATATCTACTTGAAATATTTCTGTTGGATTAGGGATAACTGAGAAACAGGTCCTGTTTGAGGCTGAAAACAAAACCTGAAGACAGTCCCTACCTCTGAAAATTGATATAAATAACTTTTTGTACAAAAAGTGGCTTCAGAAGGACAATGTGATTATCTGACTTATTATTCTTTGTAAAGCAAAGGGAAATCTTCAGTAAAGTTTTATCTCTGGTTTATAGCTAACCACATCTTGAGAAATAAATGTCTAATACTTCCTATTCTCCACTTTTCTCAGTCCTACAACTCTTTCATATCTTGACTCAGTCTAAGAAATCATTTTAATTTCCATTTTACAGACAAACAATATTTATTTACAAGAAGTCCTTTAACTTATCACATTAAAAATTGCAAATTCACCTGCATCTACTCCTATTCTTTTATCTGTCTTTATATTACAAGTAGAGGCCTGGTGCATGAAAATGCATGCACTGGAGGGGGTCCCTCAGCCCAGCCTGCCCCCTTTCACAGTCTGGGAGCCCTCAGGGGTGGGAGGCGACCCTGTTATCAGGGGAAGGCGACGCCCCCATCACACCTCTGCTGCTGCAACTGCCAGCAGTGCAAGACTCGGCTGGCCCTGGTTACCTGAGACTCAGGTGGCCCTGGGCGGCTGGGCAGCCACCATCCAAGGCTTGCCTATGCCTTGAGCCAGCCTTGGGCAGCTGGGGGTCTGAGGGAACTGGGAGACTCTGGAGGCAGATGCACGTAGCCGTCGGACCTGCCTGGGGGTGGGCCCAGCTGTGCCGCACGCCTGCTGCCCTGGTGGGGCTAAGGGGAGTGGGCACTGCTATCTTGTGGCTGTGGGCGCCGCCATCTTTGAGGGTGTGGCAGTCAATTAACATATTCCCTCCTTATTGGCTGTGGGTGCCACCATCTTTGTGAGGGTGTGATGGTCAATTAGCATATTCCCGCTTTATTAAATAGGATGGAACATATAAATTTATTTCCTCACTAGAGGCCTGGTGAATGAAATTCATGCACTGGGGTTGTCCCTCAGCCCAGCCTGCATCCTCTCCAATCTGGGACCCCTCGGGGGATGTCTGACTGGCAGTTTAGGCCCGATCCCTGTGGGACACCCTTCTCATAATCCGGGACTTCTGGCTCCTAACCACTTGCCTGCTGGCCTGATTGACACCTAACTGCTCTCCTGCCAGCCCGATCTCCCCCAACTGCCCTCCCCTGTAGGCCTGGTCGCCCAACTGCACTCCCCTGCTGTCCAACTTGTGACAACGTGGGGGTGGCCATCTTGTGACAAGGTGGGGACGGCCATCTTGTGACGACATGGGAATGGCCATCTTGTGAGGGCGTGAGGGTCAATTTGCATATCACCCCTTTATTATATGGATGCCTAAGGCAAATTTTTATATCTGTACTTATAGGTGTGTTTTAGCCTATCCTACTCTTCCAGTTCATTCTTGGCAGGATTTTAATAAACTTAGCCTGTACTGTATTAGAAACAAAAATAAGTAATAAAAACAAAAACTTCTCCTCAGATATCCCATTTTCATCTTTTATCCCCTCTCATATGATAAATTAGTGCAAGATGAATATGTACTCACTCTCACCACTTCCTCACTTCCACTCTCTCAAGTGAATTTTCACTTTCCTATTCATGGTTTTTCTCCTACATTTAAGGTTCTTCTTTCAATTTTTTATAGGCTTTCCTTCTGCTTACCTACCTAGAGACAGTGCTATCACAGGCCCTTCTCTTTCCTCTCTCAGCACTCCCTGATTATCTTGTCCTTTCTTATATCCAGACATAGATTTTTTTCATTCAACAAATGGCTATTGAGTCTTGGTGCTATTTTAATAACCAGTGATATAGAGTGAACAAACTATTGTAAATATAGGTAGTTAAATGCATAGGAAGGGAAGCAAAATTATATTATCTAAGGACAATCAATACTGAAGGAGCAGCTAGGGCAAAAACACCAAGATAAAAGTTTGGTTTATTCTAAGATGGAGAAAACACTGGAGTATTAGTAAGACAAAAAATAAGAACTGTATGAGATGATGTCAGAGGTCTAGACAAGGGTTAGATCATTGGGAAGGTTTTTGTAGAATTCTAATCTCTAGGTAAAAACCAAGAGAAATAATGGTGATTTTACTTCCAACTATTCTAGCTTTTGCTAGACATACTTCCTGGCTCATATTTCAACTGCTTCGTGGCTGTCTCATTTGGGTAGTATTTAGATGAACACCAACAGTGGGAAACTGAGTGCATCGTCTTAACCCCTAAAAATGCTGCTTCTCCTCTTCCCTGTCTTAGATCATAGCTCTCAAAGCACTTTTCTGCCTCAGCCACAAACCTGAGTTCATTACTCCTACTTTTTCTTATTCATCCCTCCCAACACTACATCAACTATAAGTGTTATCAATGATGCCTTCTAGATCTCTTCACCCACTGGTCACTCTTACAATCATTGCAATACTTGTCACATTTCTTCAGGCATTTCAAAAGTTCTCCATTTTTCTTGCTCACTTCCAACCAAGTCACCATGTTCCTAAGACATGTTCCTTTTAAAACATAGTATGATTTTATAACTTTGCTTAAAATCCTTTAACTACTTCCTAAGCATGCTTTTATCTGCTTGTCACTCTATTCTTTGATTTCAAAGATCTAACCATATTAAGGTTCCCTGAAACATATTACAGTTCTCTGAAAAATGAATAATTTATTTAAATCTATATCTATATCTAATCTATATCTATTTATATTTATATCACTTATAATAAATAAATAATTTATTATAAACATAATTTTCACTACTATACATGCTACTATATACATGGATATTTTGTTTTAATTTGATTTTACTATTCTTAAAAACTAAATTTTTTAAATTGTAAAAATACTTTTAATAACTTTTATTTTGCACCATTTCATAAAAGTAACAGTCAGGGATAAAAATATTTTCTTTTAAAGGAACCAGATGAAGAGACAAAATAAAATTATAGATTTCCATTTCCTTTGTAAAAGAAAACATTTCTCAAGTAAACAAAAGAAAGCTTAAACCTATAGTGAAAAACATTGTAGAAAATTTAACCCAAATGAAATGAATAAGAAAGACATCCACAGGGAGACAAAGTAATACTGTATTTTCACCATTTGACAAGGTGACCTGGGCTTTTAAATACTTCACAAAAGCTCTGAATTATCAATATGCATGAATGATGACATTAGCTTGTGAATATGTAACAAGGATGATGACTATATCCTGGAGAGGTATCCTTGTAAAAGAGAAGAAGCAGGGGTATATGCAGATTTAAAAAATGATGTAAGTGCCATATAGTAAATAGATACATACATGCATAAGTACATAAATACAACTTGTGGAAGAGAATATAGAGCAGTATATTCAAGGTCCTGGTTTGGAAAAAAGCTTTATAAAGCCCAAAAGAATAAAAAAAATATTAAAGAAAAAAAAAAACAACAACACTTGAAATTGATATGATGCTATTGACCAGTGTTACTCCAATAAGTTAGAAAAAAGCAAACAATGAAATAGGCTTAACTAAATTAAGACAATAATTTCTATTCAAAGAGAGACAAAATTATATAAAAAGATATTTGCAACAAAAAGACTGGCAGCCATCTAATATTTAGAATATTAGACTACCTCAAATAAATTAAGTGGAGAAGGCAAAACTAATGAGTGGACAAAGGCTATTAAATGAAAACACAGAAGTAACTTAGAGGGCAAAATCACTGCTAATTATAAAAAAAATAGTTTAAAAGTTTAATAGAATAAAAAATTGTGAGGATCTGAAAAAAAGGAAATTCTCATGCATTCTAGATTTGGTTTCAAAATGCTGTCTAAAATCAGTATGTTATGTCTTATTTTCAGTCATAGACAAGTCACAGGAGTTGAACTCTAAATGATTAATAACAATAAAATATTCTACTTAGTCATAAAGAATAAAAATGTGTTATATCATCAAATATTATAAAACTAGAGGCCTGGTGCATGAAATTTGTGTACGGGGGTGGGGGGGAGCTCAGCCTGTCATGCACCCTCTCACAATCTGGGACCCCTCAGGAGATGTCCAACTTCCTGTTTAGGCTCAATCCTGCGGGATCATCTTAAACTGGCAGTCAGACATTTCTCTCACAATCCGGGACCATTGGCTCCTAACAGCTCAGCTCACCTGCCTACTTGCCTGATTGTCCCTAACCACTCTACCTGCCTGCCTGATCACCCCTAACCGCTCACCTGCCTGATCGACCCTAACCATTCACCTGCCTGCCTGATCGCCCTAACTGCTCGCCTGCCTGCCCAATCGCCCCTAACCACCTCTGCCTCAGCCCCCGCCACTGCTGCTTCATCTGGAAGGACGTCTGGCTGTCCAGACTAATTAGCATATTATGCTCTTATTATTATATATACAGGATAATCCTATATAATGAAGAGGTAATATACAAATTGACCGTCACTCCAACACACAAGATGGCTGCCCCCATGTGGACACAAGATGGCCACCACAACATGGCCAGCAAGGGAGGGCAGTTGTGGGCAATCAGGCCAGCAGGGAAGAGCAGTTGGGAGGGACCAGGCCTGCAGGGGAGGGCAGTTGGGGGGTCCAGACCTGCAGGGGAGGGAAATTGGGGTTACCATACCTGCAGGGGAGGGCAGTTAGGGGCAATTGGGCCGGCAGGAAGCAGTTAGACATCGATCATGCTGGCAGGGGAGTGGTTAGGTGGTGATCAGGTTGGCAGGCAGAAGCGGTTAGGGACAATCAAGCAGGCAGGCAGGTGCCCGGTTGGGAGCCAGCAGTCCTAGATTGTGAGAGGGGCCCCAGATTGGAGAGGATGCAGGCTGGTCTGAGCGACACCCCTCCCTCCTCCCCCCCATGAATTTCATGCACTGGGCCTCTAGTATTATATATTTGGAAATGATTGATGAATGAAAACTTGCATATAACATTAGAAGTCATATACATTTGCTGGAATCTTTCTGAAAATCCATTTGACATTGTGCATTGCATCAGAAGTTTGAAAATGTTTATAGGTGTGATGATTAACCTTATGTGTCATTTTGACTTGCCAGAGTGGTCCACATTAAAGATTATCATTGGGTGTGTCTCTGAAAGTATTTCCAGATGAGATGAGCATTTGAATTAATGATTCTGTAAAGGAGATGCCCCTCCCCAATATAAGCAGTATTCAATAATTTGAGGGCCTGAGGAGATCAAAAGGATGAAAAAGAACTAACTTGCCCCATGTTTTCTTGACTCATGATTGAACTGGGAAATCTCATCTAACCTTTCTAGCCCTAGAAATAGGAGTTACACCATTTCATCTGCTCCCCTGCTTTTCAATAGTATATCTATATACACACAATGCATTATGATATAACTAGTGGCCCGGTGCATGGATTCATGCACATTGAAAGGAAATTAATTAGAAGAAATATTTTAATATCGTTATTCACCCTTTCTGTATAATAGAAGTGTCAACCAAATTCACAATCAACAATGACAGATCAAAACACACGTGTGTGATTGGTGCCAGCAAGAGCTTTATATGTATCACACATGTGTGAGTCAACTTAGCCTTTTGTAGATATAGAATAAACTTGCTTAATTAGACCTGCTTTTCTGTATCATATGCAGCCATAAAAAAATATGTCTTGGAGAAATTTAAATGTATTAAGATAATTCTTATGCTATTATTGGGAAAAAGCATAATGGGAAATTCTACTGCATTGAAAAGAAATAAAATAAATATCTACACTAATAAAAGAGAAACATGCAAATGAACCATCACTCTGCTACGCCAAGCCATGCCCTCCAGCCAATCAGGAGGGAATATGCAAATTAGAAGGCCAAAGATGGCAGCCGCCCAGCTGCTCCAGGTGTGAAGTGGCTGGGTGGGGCAGGACGTCTGCTATGAGAGGGAGGACCGGGGGGGGGGGGGAGGGTTGCGAAGGGATCTACAGAAGCAGTACTCCCGCTGCAGCCAAGATGAAGATTGCAGACTCTGGCCTGAGTTTGCAGCGAAGATGAAGGCGGCAGACTCCGGCTGGAGCAAAGGCCTGGGTCCTGGGTGCCGGAGGAAAACTGGTGCTGGAAGCCAAGGGAAGGAAAGCCAATTGCACAAATCTCTTTGTGAAACGGGCCTCAAATTATCTTACCTTATAATAGACAAATATGCAAATTGACCGCACCTTCACTATGCCCAAGCCACGCCCACCAACCACGCCCACCAGGAAACCGTTGCAGGGATGTTGGGGTGTGGCGAAGCCCAAGGCCAGGAAAGCCTCGGGCGGAGGCTTACCCGGCCTTGGGCACCAGCAGGGAGCCTGCACGGATCGAAGGCAACAACCAGGGGTCGGCTCCTGCGATCCTTAGCAGGGATGCTGGGTGCGGCCGAGCCCAAGGCCAGGAAAGCCCCCCGAGGCTTTCCTAGCCTTGGGCACCAGCAGGGAGCCTGCACGGATCGCAGGAAACCACTGGTGGTCGGCTCCTGCGATCCCTAGCAGGGATGCTGGGTGCCGCTGAGCCCAAGGCCGGGAAAGCCTCGGGCGGAGGCTTTCCTAGCCTTGGGCACCAGCGGGGAGCCTGCACGGATCGCAGGAAACCACTGAGGGTCGGCTCCTTCGATCCTTAGCAGGGATGCTGGGTGCGGCCGAGCCCAAGGCCACCGCCCGGGGCCAAGCCCCGACCCTGAAAGAAGGCAGAAGGCGGTGGCCACAGCCAAGGCCTGGGTCCCTGGTGCCGGCAGAAAACTGGTGCAGGCAGCCAGGTGAATGAAGGTCTATTGCACGAATCTTCATGCAAACGGGCTACTAGTATATATATAATAGTCGATATACAGTATCTTTGCTGGCAAGACATGAAAATACTGTACTTTATTTACCTCTGAATGCTTACCTCTAAGTCCAGTACTTGTTACATACTAGGCACTCAATAAACAGTTGCTAAGAGAATAAACTTTAATTTAATTAATTTATTTGATTTTTTTACACTTTTATGTAATTTATAAAATGGGTGTATATTGTTCTTATAGTCATAACATAAATAATATTTTTAAAATATATGTCTATTGGAACCTTCTGTAAGGTTTATATATTATTAATTTCAGTTTTTCTTTTGATCTTGTCAATTAAATTTTATCCCTCCTATATTAAATTTTATTTTTAGATTACAAGATACTTTTACATTCATAAGTTTGATACTCAACTCAAATGATGATTTTACATCATATTTAATTTAACATTTAAAAAATATATTTTACTGATTTTTTAAAGAGAGGAAGGGAGAGGGATAGAGAGTTAGAAACATCGATGAGAGAGAAACATCGATCAGCTGCCTCCTGTACACCCCCCACTGGGGATGTGCCCGCAACCAAGGTATATGCCCTTCACCGGAATCGAACCTGGGACCCTCCAGTCCGCAGGCTGACTCTCTATCCACTGAGCCAAAACAGCCCGGGCTAATTTAACATTTTTGGAAGAAGATTTGACCTTGGGTGGTGGGCACACAATACACAAGGCAATATATAGATGATTTATCAAAGACTTGTACAGTTGAAACTTAATATAACCTTATTAAGCACTGTCACCCTAAAACATTTAACTGAAAAAGAAAAAAAATCCAATTTACAGCTCAATTATATTTTATTAAACATATTATACAATAATATAAAAAGGTATTTGCTTTGAGACAATAATGTCAAATTATATTTTTCCTATTGAGTTATAATGGCATAGTAGAGTATATTTTACTTCTTCTGTTAGCAAACAGAAGAAATTGTTTAACATTATATTTTTATTCTCATTTACTGAGTGATAATTACTATGTCAAGAGATTAAGTTGAAGGAGAGACTGGAAATATGCAAATAATCTGCAATAAAAATCAATATTTAATAAACTGCATTTTAGGATTTTCCCTAAAAGGATTAAATGTGCCCTTTGCAGTAGATTTAACTTGAACTTTTCAATTTCAGGCTTGAATTTCAATTTGCTGAGCAAACTTTCTCTGTTTGGACATGTTTTCTTCTCCTATGGCTCAGCTCCATTTCTACTGATGCCGAAAGGATTTGTGTGAGTTGGCTTACATTTATAAAGCACCCAGTGTGAAATGGCATTTTACTCCCTGTGCATTCTTTTTTCTTTTTTTTTTTTCTATTCTGTTCCTTTGTTGTGAGTTAGGAATTTACACAGGAGCTTCACACTGATGCAAGTCATCAAGAATACCTATCACAGAAATAAAACATACTTTATTCTATTAAAAAGTAAATTATAGTAGAAACTAGTTGTCTGCTCCAGACCATCAAGTCATGGTCCTGAGATTCTGTATTTATTTCAGAAACTCCATCATCTCTTAAATTAAAATAATAAAATTGAACATAGCTATTCAAACCAGTTAACCAGAAGCCTGCATATGTATAGAGAATGTATTTGGAAATGGAGTGAGAAAGACAGAGAAGAACGGTTCTCTTCTGACAAGAACAGATTTGAAGTGATTGTTTTATCCAAGAAGTAATAGCACTACTGAGCAACTCCAAATTCCACATGGAGTCAGCTTGTCAACATTCTGTCATTGAAAAGCATTAGCTTGATTTTTACAGTTTTATTTAGTATAAGCTGCGATGTAGTAACAGCCCTCTCTCTCTTTCTGGATGTCTGTGAAAACTCAGTTTCACTTGCATTTCATGGACTGAGTAGAAAATAAAGTTGCACTGCGTAACACCATAAAATCAAGTCAAGTGGGAGATTCTACTGTCTCCATCCATAACATTGAGGTCTCAGTAAAACCTTGAAACAAATGATATTTGAGGTCCCTCTAGGCAAATGCTGGAAATTTTAGAAAGAGGGATATATTTACAGGATGCAGAAGAAATCACTTCTCTTCATGTGCAGGATGAAATAGAGCTGTTATCTGTTTCCATGTGAGAAAGTCATCAATTTAGTTGACACAAATTTTGTAGTACTTTCAAACATATATATGGTTTTAATGATAGAAAGTTGAATGTACTCTTTCAAATATATAAAAAATTGACATTTAAAAATACTATTATTCTTTGTTTTTTTTCCAAAAATTTTAATTTATTTTAATGTCAATATTAACTAGTATGATCATTAACTACAAGTGAAAGTCACTTTTCTTTATTTTTTGCCAAAACCACCCAAAATTCACCTTAAGCATGCATCCTTTCATAAAGAATCCAAAATAACATTTAAGTCATTTCAACACATTTTAACACCTACAATATTCTAGACAGTTGCTATATTTTTAGATAAGTAGTATGTTAGATATGATCTTAACATATGTATGTTACAGCCTAAGGAGTGAGATCTAAGAACAATCAAATTAATTCAAAACAGTGTGCCAATTGCTCTAAATAAAATATTTGCTGTGTGCTATCAGGACTTAGAGGAGAGACACTAAATCTAATTTGGTGAAGCACGAAGTATATTGAGAGACATTAACTCTTTTTGTTTTTAATTTTATTAAATTTATTGGGGTGACATTTGTTATAAAATTATGTAAATTTTAATGAACAATTCTATAATACATTGTGTGTTCACCACCCAGAGTCAAATCTCCTTCCATCACCATATATTTGACCCCTTTCTTCTACTCCTTCAATCTCCTTTCCTCTTTGGTAATCATCATACTATTGTCTGTGCCTTTGTTGTTGTTTTTGTTTGTTTTGCTATTTGCTTGTTTTATTTGTTTGTTGCTTTCTGCTTTATATCCCATATACTGATGCCGAAAGGATTTCTATCATATATCAATACAATATATGATACTAGTTTATCATATACTAGTATGAGTGAAATCATATGGTTCTTTTTTTTCCATGTGATGTATTTCACTAAGTATGATAAACTCAAGATCTATCCATGTTGTTGCAAATGTCAGTATTTTATATTTTCTAATATCTCAGTAGTATTCTATTGTATATGTGCACCATGTCTCCTTTATCCAATCATCCATCAAAAGGCACTTAGCTTATTTCCATATTTTGGCTACTGTGACTATTGCAGCAATAAACATAGAGGTACATAAATCTCTACAAATAAGTGTTTTTAAAAATTTGGGGTAGATACCCAGAAGAGGGATTGAGGTAATATAGTAGCTCTATTCTTAAATTTTTGAGGAACTTTTTTACTATTTTTCATAGTGACTGCACCAATTTACATTCCCAGTAGCAGTGTATATGGATTCCTTTATCTCCATAATCTCTTCATCACTTGTTATTTCTTGTCTTATGGATAATATCCATTTTAATAGGTGTGAGGTAGTATCTAATTGTGGTTTTGAATTGCATTTAATTCCAACAAAAATAATAAAATACCTAGAAATAAACTTAACAAGGGGCATAAAGGAACTGTACATTGAAAACTACAATACAATATTAAAAAATTGAAGAAGACACAGAGAAATGGAAAAATATTCAATTTTCATGGAATAGAAAAATTGACATAGTTAAAATGGCCATATTACCCAATACAGATTGAATACAGTCTACATCAAAATCCCCATGGCATTTTAAAATGAAATAGAACAAAAAAATCATCAAACTTGTATGGATTCACAAAAGACCCCAAATAACAAATTCAATCCTGGGAAAAAGTGCAAAGCCAGAGATATCACACTCCCTGACTTTTAATTATATTACAAAGTGACAATTATCAAAATAGCATGGTATTGGCAGAACTACAGACACACATACCTATTAATGGAATTGAGAGCTCAGAAATAAACCCGTGTGTGTGTGTATCTGTGTGTGTGTGTGTGTGTGTGTGTGTGTGTATACAAATATATATCTATATATGTATATATTTGTGTATATATTTGTGTATGAGCCAAAACATACAATGAAGAAAAGAAGGCATCTTCAATAAATGGTGCTGGGAAAATTGGAAAGCCACAGGCAAAAGAATGACACTAGACTGCCTTTTGTCCCCACATACAAAAACTAATAGGTCAAAGACTTAAATATAAGACCTTAAATAATAAAATACATAGAACAAAACATAGGTGTTAAACTCATGGACATTGGTCTTACAGAGGATTTTATGAATTTGACCTTAAAGGCAAGGGAAGTAAAAGCAAACAAAAATGAATGGGACGTTTTCAAACTATAAAGCTTCTGCACAGAAAAAGAAACTATCAACAAAACAAAAAGGCACCCAACCTAAAGGGAGAAGATATTTACAAACAACAGCTCTGATAAGGGGTTAATATGTAAATTTTATAAAGAATTAATATAACTCAACAACAAAAAACAAAAACAAAAACATGTTATCTAAGTAAAAAAAAAAAAAAAAATGAACAGAGGACCTGAACAGACACTTCTCCCAAGAAGAAATTCAGATGACCAACATATGTATGAAAAGATGCTCCACATTAACTCTAATTCTACTCCTCATTCCTTTACATGTTAACAAGCAGCAGTGCAATGTTAAGTTCTTAATAACTCAGCCTCAGCCACACTCAAGGGCTCACTAAGAGTGAAAAGTCTGACATACAGACCATATCAAAACATCACTGAAGGAAATAGATACTATTGCCCTGGGCTTTGTACCTCAAGCAGTCTTGTAAGTACTTGTAAAAATAGGATCCATATATCATGATCTCATTTGGTTTTTAGAGGTAGGTACTGCTTTCAAGCCTTGAAAATTTGCTGACCTTCACTCTTAAGTAGGATAAATAATTTCCGTGTTCATATTATCAACTTGCTTGAAAATCTTTTTATTTTTAGTTTTTAGAACTTAGAAATTAAATTTTGCCTCCAGCATACTGTGATTATTATTAATTACAAATTAATACCACTTTAACATGCATTGTAGTTAATCAGTGATATTTCTCGGTACAAAAAGTTTTATGGTTTTACATTTATGTGTTCTCTCACCAAACCATATGGCTCAGCATTTTCTTTAATATTTATTTTATTTTTTGAATGACAATAGTATCCTCTAATTTCATCTGATTCTTCTATACAGATGGATGATGTGCTATACCGCAGGATAACTAGGCCATTCTGTAAAGTGTTTCTATTTCAATAAATTAAAAAAATATTCTAAAATATCACACCATCCTTTTTACTTCTCAAAATATTTTTTCTCATTTTTATATTTCTAAAATTAAGAGCCTACATTGTGTGCATTGATGCAAATTTCCACATAAAAAGGACAATCAAGGTTAAATTAAAAAATGGCTAAAGTGAGAAGCCACAAGTGTTTATTTGAGATCCAAAAAAATGATTATAAGTGAAGTACTGATTCAAACAAAAACCCAGATAGCCTTCCCAGTAGGAGGTCAAAGCAATGGGTATTATGAGAAAAAGAAGGGGAATAATTACAGGAATAGAAGAAAAGGATTTCTACAGGTGTTAATAAGCTAAGAAATAAATTTCTATAGATTCAGTAAGCTAATATAGTGATGGTAATTCTAAAGGATATCTTTAATTTTAAGTCTAGTAGTCATGTTTGCTTTATCTGTATCTTTGTAAACAGTTGTTTTGAACACAATGCTGCTTTAGGCCAGGACCAGTGCTATTCTGTCTAGTTTTAACGTTTTGAGGATAAGAAGTACAGGTCAGGTCCTCTGGATGGCAGCTAAGAAGCCATTTTAAAGTGAATCAGTTTTTATTCTTTTTCACAAGATTATCATATACCTCCTGATTGATTGACTCTCAGAATTGATAAAATATAGTATTCATACAAACATAATAGTTACCTATTTATCGTTAGGTTAAAAATAAATACCAACTCCTATCACCTCCTAAAGAGAAAATGATTTCTGCTCTGCATTACTATAATATTTTATTAATCTATTTTAGTCATTTATGGAGCTTTAGAATAAATCCATAACTAAATAAAATGTTTCATGTCTCAATCACAATGTAGCATTAATATTAAGTCATTGAATTTATTCTTTACTAAATCAATGTCATGACCCAATGTGTAAACACACACAGATTCAAACTTCCAGTAATATAAATAAGTGTATATATGCATATTTTCTGAAATCTTTCAAACAAATCTAAGCTTTGAATTTTGATTCAATGAACAGTTGAAAAGGGGAAAAACAGAAAAGGTCAAGTTGTAAATAAACCTTAGGAGAATTTAATTGCCTCTGCTGTATAAGGATCTATATTCTGTAGGAAGTTGACAATGAGATAAATCAACAGCTACAGTCTCTTTTATTTGTGTATTTAGCTTTTTATTTATTTCTCTAAACTGGTCCATTTTCTGGCCTTAAGAAGATCAGAAAACTGAGACTACAAGCCAGCCAGGGATTTCAAAAGTTGACACACTTTTGCTACCTTGAATGATGAGAAATGAAAGCTAATGGACCAAGATTTGAAGAAGTAGTGACAAGTTTTACCCTGAGAAAAGGAACTGAGGACTTAACTCTCTCTTCACAATTTGTGAAAATGCAAGGTTTTGCCACCAGCTCATAGAGCAGAGCTTCAAATATTTATTTTTCCTTTTTCTAATATTAATTTTACTTCCATTTCTTTCTCACATCTTTTTCTAGCACTCTCATTGTAACTCCTAACATTTTCATCCCTTTCTTTTGTGGAAGTAATTTCAGTTATATTGTCTTAATAAATAATGAAAGCAGGAGAATTTGTAATTTGATTTATCTTACATACCTATTCCTTTAAGGTGAATCTTTTAAACTGTTTTCTATTGATTATGTCTGTATTATGCCCTTTCAGCCTCCAAACCATGCTAGCTTCTTTGAATTTTCTAATTAAAATACAAGATTTAGGACCTAACAGAATTACTTATGCAACACTTATAGGCCTTTACATCTTTAAGTCAGACCATTGGCTGCACTGTGCCCATAGGAATAGATAAACCAGCATCCTATGAAAGCATTTGAAGATGTTTCTAATATCTCTTTCTACTTTGAATCAGTCTCTTAAACAGCCGGGACTTGAATCAAAACTTTATAGATTAAACCCCATAGAATTGTTAAATTAAGATATTTTTAAAAGACAAATAAAAGTACTAAATGCCAGAGTTTTAAGAAATGAATCCAATTCTGTTCTCTAACCTCATGTAGCTATGTAGCCTTGGATAGCTCCAGCCTTCAGTTTCTGCATATTGTAATGGAAGTTATTACATCATTACCTTCTTTATATAGAACATAGGAATACAGTCTTAAATTTATAATGCTATCCAAGATTTTAGCTATAATTAATATTTCCTTTTACTTTTGTATTAATTTTCAAAGGATTAAATTTGAGAATTTTGCAGTGTTTTACTTTGTTATATGAGTGAAAGATACCTCACTCTTACTTTCTAGATCTCTATCTCAGTCATGTTTCTTCTACTGGTACCTACAAGAATAGGTAGTAGGTATTGCAAATAAAACGTGGGTTACTGATAGGTAAATGTCTTCAAATGACACAATGTAAAATAGTTCTATTTCCTCATGGAATTTAAGAAGAGTAAGTTCTGACTTATCATTATGGGTAGGTTCTTGGAAACTTCAACTTTAAGCAAAACAACATATAATGAAAACAATTTTACAATAGGCTAATCTATGTATACTAATAAAAGTCTAGGTGATCCTTGTGCCCTCACATGCGACGTTGTCACAAGATGGCCAACACAAGATGGCCGCCACAAGATGGCTGTGTGCACAGTGAAGGCAGGACCCGGTGGCCACTCTGTGCAGTGAGGCCTGGGGGTCCCATGGCTCTGTGCAGTGCAGAGGAGGCCAGTCCCAAAGTCTCTGTCGCCTCGCATGGAGGAGGCGGGTCCCAGCGGAAGAGTTGGGTCGCGGCAGGGGAGGGCAGTTGTGAGTGATCAGGCCAGCAGAGGAGGGCAGTTGGGGGTGATCAGGCCTGCAGGGAAGTGGTTAGGGGGTGATCAGGCTGGTTGGCAGAAGTGGTTAGGGGCAATCAGGCAGGCAGACAGGCGAGCTCTTAGGAGCCAGCAGTCCCGGATTGTGAGAGGGATATCCGACTGCCAGTTTAGGCGATCCCCTGTGGGATCGGGCCTAAACTGGCAGTCAGACATCCCCTGAGGGGTCCCAGATTGGAGAGGGTGCAGGCCGGGCTGAGGAACACCCCTCCCCCCCCCGCACGAATTTTGTGCACTGGGCCTCTAGTATACATATGCCTAAGCGACTCAACAACCAAACAACCCAAACGACCAGTCAACCGGTTGCTATGACAGGTACTGACTACCAGGGGGAAGACGCTCAATGCAGGAGCTGCCTCCTGGTGGTCAGTGTGCTCCCACAGCGGGAACGCCGCTCAGCTGACTGACCCATCCCGGCAGCCCCCCAGCCGGGTGGCAGCCACTCACTCCCTCAGTAGTCCTGTAGGTCCAATCTCTGGAGAACAGGCCAGGAACCAATGGGCCAGTGGCACTGGCACCATCCCAACAGCGCTGCCGGCCTCCTGGAAGTTGGCCTCGGCCACCATGGCTGCTTCCCTTCCCTAGATGCTCCCCAAGGAGGAAATAATATAAAAGCAGTTGCCAGGTGGCTCCTGACAACCAGCACAAATGTCAGCGGGACGAATTCAGATCCCGGACTAGCAAGGGTGTCCCACCACCTGCCTGGAGGGATGATCACCTCCCAGCCCCTCCAACTTCCTCAGGATGGGGCAACAGATGCAGGACTCACAGCTGGTGAGCACCGTTGCTGCAGCATGAGCCTCTCCACATCGAGACTGACTGGGCGCAAGCCCTTGGCAGGTGCAGCAGGGCTGGGATGAGCGGGAGCAGCAGGCAGGAGCGGCAGGTGGCTGGGGACTGCTGGTTTTGGCTTGATTCCCACAGGCCACCCTGAGGGATCCCACTTTGGTAATACCATAATTGTATTTAGTATACTAATTATCATACAGTGTGTGCTTATTTGGATTATATTTTAATATAGATATTTATAAAGCAAAATTAGGTGATTGAAAATGGGTCTGAGAGATAATGTAACTTTTTGTCCTTACAAAATATTACTTGAAAAATACAAACATTAAAGTATCTAGTGGAAATCATGTTAATTTTTTTGATTTATTGATTTTCTCTTTTTTTAGAGGTTTGCTTCCTGTTATGTGTCACTAATCTAAAAAAGAACTTCCTTGTCAAGCCAAATATACCATTCATTATATTCACATGATATTTTCCAGTGAACAGACCACTTTTTTTCCCACTTGACAGATTTTTTCTTAACTTCTTTTGTAATTAAACTTATTGGGGTGATATTGGTTAATAATGTCATATAGGTTTCAAGTATACATTTCTATAGTATGTAATCTGTATATTGCATTGTGTGTTTATCACCCAAAGTCAAATCTCATTTCATCACCATGTTTTTGAGCCCTTTTATTGTTTACTACCACCCCCTCCAGCCTCCTAATCTGGTAAACACCATACTGTTGTCTGTGTTTATGAATTTTTGTTTGTTTGCTTCTCCTATTTCTTTATTTGTTGATTTTAGTTTTATATTTCACACCTGAGTGAAATCATATGGTTTCTACTTTTTCTGTCTGACTGACTTCACTTAGCAAGATATTCTCAAGATTCATCGATGTTATCAAAAACAGTAGTATTTTATCTTTTTTATGGCTGAGTAGTATTTCATTGCATATATGTATCTAGTTATCTATTGAGGGACACTTTGGTTGTTTCCATGTCACCGTGAATAATTCTGCAGTAAGTGGTGCTGGGAAAATTGAAAGCCACATGCAAAAGAATGAAACTGACTACTGTCTGTCCCCATATACAAAAATTAACTAAAGATGGATAAAAGACCTAAATATAAGACCTGGAATAATAAAATACATAGAAAAAACATAGGTACTAGAATTTTGGACCTTGGTCTTACAGAGGATTTTGTAAATTTTACATTAAAGGCAAGGGAGGTAAAATGCAAAAATAAATGAATGGGACTATTTCAAACTAAAATACAAAAGAAACTGTCAACAACAACAACAACAACAAAAAGCAACCAACTGAATGGGAGAAGATATTTGCAAACAACAGCTCTGAGAAGAGGTTAATATACAAAATATATAAATAACTCATACAACTCAACAACAACAACAAAAAAAATAATCAAATTAAAAACTGGGCAGATGACCTGAACAGACATTTTTCCCAAGAAGACATACAATTAGCCAATGGAGATATGAAAAGATACTAAACTTCACTAGTTATTGGGAAAGTGCAAATCTAAACCACAATGAGATACCACCTCATACTTGTTAGAATGGCTATTATCAACAAGACAAGGAATTACAAGTTTTTAAGTGTTGTGCAGAAAAGGAATTCTCATACATGCCTGATTGGAATGTAATCTAGTACAGCCACTATGGAAAACAAAATGGGGGTTCCTCAAAATATTAAGAATAGAGTTACCATATGACCCAGCCATCCCTCTTCTGAGTCGCCAGGTGGCTCCTGACAACCAGCACAAATGTCAGCGGGACGGATTCAGATCCCGGACTGGCAAGGGTATGTACCCGAAAAATTTGAAAACATTTATTTGCAAAGATGTATGCATATAGTGGATTTTTAATAAATATTTGAATAAGAAGAGATTGAATAAATGCATTCCATTAAAAATGATAACAACGATTGCTATCTAGCTATCAGCTAGAACTAGCTAAACATTTTCCACCCAGATGCAAATAGGGATGGAGAATGATGCCTATGGCTGGTCAGCTGCTTTTCAGCAAAACATGTACAGTATACAAAGAGAGCATAGTTTTCTTTTTTGTGCAGGATAATCTTGCCTACACTTGTTTTGAGATATCTTAAAGGCCATATTTTTAGCTAATTGTTTGAATATTATTGATCTTTTTAAAAATGTGTGATACTGCCGAAACCGGTTTGGCTCAGTGGATAGAGCATCGGCCTGCGGACTCAAGGGTCCCAGGTTCGATTCCGGTCAAGGGCATGTATGTACCTTGGTTGCGGGCACATCCCCAGTAGGGGGTGTGCAAGAGGCAGCTGATCGATGTTTCTCTCTCATCGATGTTTCTAACTCTCTATCCCTCTCTCTTCCTCTCTGTAAAAAATCAATAGAATATATTTTTTAAAAAAATGTGTGATACTTATAAAGATACTTAAAAAGTAAAATATGTGTATGTACACACACACACACACACACACACACACACATAGTGCATATTCAGGCCCTTGGAACATACATCTTATTGAGATAATATCTTTTATTTTAATGATAACTTTTGTTATGTCTATGTGAATCATTTTAAAACTTCCCATATGCCTTTTTTGAACCAGGCACAACATATTAGAGAAAAATATATAAATAAAATATCAATCCTAGTGTGTGTACAGAGTTTTCATATCTAATTTCTCCAAATGTAATTACTGAAAACTTTGAATTTATATACATCTCTAAAAGCTAAGAGACCAACATCAAATTTACTTTCACTTAAAAGAATTCTGGAGGAGAGAATAAAACATTTCTTGGCAAAAAGAAAAATCACATAAGAACTTAGGAAAATATGTATTGTTTTAAGAGAAGATTAAAATTGCTTGCTTTGTCATATAAATGCCTAAAATGATGGTAGTGATTTCTGTAAATAGACCATTAGGAAAAAAAAGGAAGAATGGCAAAATAAAAATAAAAATCTGAGAGATAAACACAGAAAAAGGCATTTTTCTTACCTCATTCAAATATAGCAGCCCTTGATGGATGACTTTTTTTAAATTTTGTATTAATGTTTAGTATGCACCTGATACTGTAGATGCACCATGCTAAGTTTTTTATAGTCAATATATTATTTGATAATAGGTTTATAATATTAGATTGTTAAATTAAAAAAAAATTATAGAGGCCTTCAAGGGGAAAGAAAATAACTAAAATCTGAGTGGAATTTTGAACTGATCATCCCTAACAAGAATACTATATTCATTTTAGGGACTGTGCTGTTGGTATATGATTTAATAATAAAAAACAACAGCTATGCTTTACTAAAACCAACTTTGCTTACATAATACTATTTGACCTGGCTCTATCAAAGAGTTCTCATTTAGTCAGCTGCTAGTACAGTATTTAGACAGCTACCACATTATCTCAATCCTGTAATCTTTAAATTGCCTGCTGATCCAAAATCAAATCTAATTAAGTATTTTGATTTACTTATAAATCTCCACATGGCCTGGATCTCATAATGCGTGCAGAACTAAACAATAGCCTGGACCCCGCCAAGCACTCTCATATTGTTCACTCCTCTCAGCAACTCAACCTCTACATACAAGTTAGTGGAAGAACAGACTGCATTTTCTAAATTGGTGGCCCCAGTATTTGAAACTTCCTCTAAAACAATAAAACCTAGGGGCAAAAATAGTAAGAAATGGTGGCGTTCTTTTCTTTTTTTGATGATTTTATTGTTCTTCATTAAATTGACCCGATTCAAATTTTAAAATAATTTTATCCTTCTCATGCTTTTTCTCACATGGCTTAGGTCTGCATATATAGAAATATCAGATCCTCAGGGAAGAGGAGTTGGGGAAACCAGAAGGAGTATGGGAGAAAGATAAATGGACAGGAAGAGGAAGAAGAAAGCTCAATTAGAAAAAAGAAATATAATGGGAAAAGAGCAGGAAAAAAAAAAAAAAGAAAGAAAAAAGGGCAATTAAAATAGAGAAACCAATGAGCTAAGGATGAAATGAAGTGAGTGCAGTACCAAGCCAGTGTCTCAAATTCAACTTTCTCTTCTGAGGCCAGAGAGGTAATGCACATAGTATGTAAATGGGAGTGCAGTAAAAATAATAATAATAATAATAAAAATAAAAAAAACCATCATTCTCTTTTTATAACTTTCTTCTGCCCACGTTCAATAGATAAATGAAATTAAACATTTCTCTTAAAAAATAGAAGCAGAGCAAGTTCATTCTCAGCTCAGGGAATGGTGTGGCCAACCTGTCCTCATGCTGGCACTAGAAGAGGAGGAGACGCAGGCACCATTCAGCTCTGGCCAATAGTGAGAAAAAAAACACACACCTGATTTTTAAACAAAAGCTGAAATCCAAATTTTATAATAAATATGAAATATTGACAACTTATTTAAAAAATAAATTAAACCTATATGAATACTCTTATCACCCCTTGCCGCTGCCACAGCTACAGGCTGAGGCTTTGGCCCAGGGGCCACCTGATTATACGCTACTATTAAACAATTAAGGGGAAGGGGAGACAATAGTGTTCCTAACTCTACACTTACCTATTCTAAAGGCCCAGTGGACCCTGCTGTTGGCTGCGTTCTTCGCTAGATGACTTTCTTATCCGAGTTTAGTGCGTACTTCTCTATGCATGACCTATAAGGCACCTCGGTGTTCTCACCTGTTTCCTGCTTCTATCAATTCTTTTTTAAAGTGTTTGTTATTTTTATTTGGTCTTCAGTAATTTTTTAATGGGAGCTTCACAGTGTCCAACTCTAGCTTACTTGTCATCTATTATCTAGGACCACGCAAGTTGAACCGAGGGAACCAGGCGACTAGAGCCAATTTCCAAGGCCATGTCCTGCCAGCAGGGCTGGCTTCACAGCTATGGGACCACCAGGGGTGAGAGGGTCCCGCACTCAGGAGTCCTGGCGTTTAACTGACTTCCTGTGGCTGCTGTCTTAACATCATTAATAGTTTTATATTTGAACATGTGCTTTGTAAGTGAAGTTTGAGAGATCGATTGATCCTGAGCCAGGGACTTAGGGCCCCTGCACACATACCGTCCTGCTGGCCGCCGCCCAGCATCCCCACGCTCTCCACCTGGGGCTCCTGGCTGGCACTGTCCTGCTCCTGGCACAGCCACAGGATGAGGTATGTGGACCCCAGGGGCGGAGTCTGGGGCCGGCCCAGGCACCTGTGATGCACTCACTATGCTCAGCCTGATGGTATCCCGATGCTCGAGGAGCATGACATTAAATGAAAAATGAAAAGCACCATGACAATTAAGCAGAGACCACAGAAGAAGAAAAATAGACTTTTTTTTTTTTGCCGTTTGAACACCGAATCCCAGTTTTATTTTATACTAGGCTCCCAGCTGCTTCCAGAATACTTTATTTCTGCCGAGCCACACTGTCCTTGCACCCACACTCCTCTTCTCCTCTGCCCAAAGTCCTCAATATCAAACTGAAAATCCAGGGAAACCTGTGAGTTTCCAAAGGTCAGTTAAGAGAAACGGGGAGGCATTCCCTTTGAGAAGCCAGTGTTACTCTGTGCTCCAGTTCTGAAAGTGTGAAAAGCAAATGCTTGCATAATAGCTTTCAGATTTGTTTATAACCACATCTGCTAGCTCACTTTAGTGTCTTCACACAAACAGTGTGTCTAAGGTAGAGCCGTGAAGTACTCAGACAAACCTCATTCAAATTCCATTTCTGCCACTTGCTAAAAGGGGGCCTTGGGCAAGTTACTTAAGGCTTCTCAGCCAATTTCACTCTTCTATAAAACAATTGTAACAAGGGACTTGCAGAGTTGTTCAGGTTAAATGGTGTAACATGAAACAAATACATAATATAATGCTTACCATACAGACACACTCATAAAAACATGCATATACGATTTAAAAATACTTTATATTTTTTAATATCTCAATGCATACAGGGCAAACTCATTTTGCATCAAATACAAAAAAAATACCACACTAAAAAAACAAACAAACAAACAAACAAACAAACAAACAAACAAAACTAAGCCCTGGCTAGGTAGCTCAGTTGGTTAGAGCATCATCCCAATACATCAAGGTTGTGGGTTCGATTCCTTGTCAGGACACATACAAGAATCCACCAATAAATGCATAAATAAGTGGCACAATAAATCAATGTTTTTGTCTCTCTTGCTCTCTCCCTTCTTTTCTCTCTCTAATATCAACAAATACAAAAATACAAAGAATACATAATTATAGTAGAAATAACCAGAAGTCATTAAAAAAGTGTTTCTAAGGCGGTGACCACTGATTCTGGATGTACCCACCAACTGTTACCGTATATAAGAGATGGCAAAGATGCTTTTCATTGGCAAGCCTAAAGTTAATTCAATGGTTTTGGAACCCCTAAGCCCCAAGAAAAGTGTCCAGTCTTCCATATGCCAAGTATTTTTTCCTTAGATATTGAGAAATTTTTTTAATTGCTTTGATAGATGAGAGTGTGGTTCTTTAATAGTATGAGTAGTGACTAATACCTGTTATGATGCACAATTAGCAAAAATATGAACCTGGATATTTTTTTCACTTCTAATATGTGTTAAAAATATTTGAGAAATTGCACAGTTTAAAATAGAATAAAATTAAATTCCAAATAAGGTGGGAATTTATTTCTTATTAGGTTCCTTTACATCAACTCTGAAAAATTATGGAGGGTATTGATAGATGCGGCAACTAATTTGTTTGGCCTTATAATAGAAATTTATAACTTAGGTCAGAGTTGTGAAAAAACAATTTGTGCAGAGACTAATTTTACTTGTACTAAAATTTTGTGATCCTTCTTTGAAGATCATGAAATCGGCCTCTTAGGCTTAAATAACACCTATTCTACTTACTAAGAGATACCTTGTAAGTAAATTGATAATAAGTGCAGTGCAGTATATTCACTCATTGAAATTATAGACAGGTAAAGTATAGGCACCAAGAGACCTCTAAGGCAGCTAACTAAAAGCAGAACAAATCACAGTCTTATAAACAAGAAAAGCCAAGAGAAAACTTTTAATTACTTTCTCATGAACTTGTGAAAAACTATGCAATAAATAGAGAACAGAGCTTAATTTGGAAAAATGGTCAAAATGGTTTTAATATATTCAGTATTTGCCTATGACTACATTAACTAAATTACATTTTAGCAAAGAAATTAATATGATAAAGATAACTAGGTTTTGATTACCAAAATTATTAGAAATAATTATTTGGTTGGTGAAAAACTAGAAATAAATGGTAAAAGTTTATGAATTTATAAAAACATTTTCGAAATGATCTACAGTATCTATGGAAAGAGGGTTAACACCGTGAAATGAAATGCACAAATGTGAAACAAGTTTAAATCATTGTTGAAATTGTAGGCACCAAAGTAGTAGTTGGAATTAATTCCGGTTGAAATAACTAAATGAATCGCTTCTGCTTCAATGAATTAAACCAAACCACATTTGCTCTAATTTAGACCTATATTCTTTTATTCTCTGTTCAATGGAAATGGCAAATATTTCCATTATTATTTCAGGAGAGCAATAAACTCACCCTCAGCTTTCTTACATATTTTCTATCTTTTGGTCCCATTCACTCTGCACAGTCTTATATAGCTCATTAAAAGCCTAGCACTATAGAATAAAGTTTGTAGGATGTTTTACCAGCATAGAATGGAGTAGATAAAAATAGGAAGATAGAGAGAGGGAGATAAGAAATAGAGTAAGAAATACCATTGAAAATTACAGGTGAAATCAATGAAAAATATTGAATCTAAAAATTATTTGATCTCTATTATGTGAAGCCCATTGTGTTTGAATTCACAAAATCTTCTAAGATCTGTTTGATTCAAAAAATAAGAAAAAGCGTAGTTATTTTACTTCCTTTTCAGGGCTTTGGTAAAGAAGATTAATGAAATCCTTAACAAAAAGTTTTTTTCTTTGCTCTCTTTTCTCCCATCTGCAACATGTGCTATCCAATAATGATGTGTGATATCTTTGGGAATTATAAAGTAAATATTCAACAGAGGTATGATGAGATTTACTTTGGGATGTTTGAAAAGATAAAGTGTGTCTTCTAGAATCCATTCTAGTTAAAAAGAGGCAGCTTAAAAATCATATTTAAGAAGGCAATTTTTAAACATCACAATAAAAAATGTAAGCATGATAATTATTTTTTAAAATATATTTTTTATTAATTTCAGACAGGAAGGGAGAGGGAGAGAGAGATAGAAACCTCAATGATGAGAGAGAATCATTGATTAGCTGCCTCCTGCACGCCACTGGGGATCAAACCTGGGCATGTGCCCTTGACCGGAATCGAACCTGGGACCCTTTAGTCCCCAGGTCGACCCTCAATCCACTGAGCCAAACCAACTAGGGCTAAGCATGATAATTATTGATAGAACTTTTTAAAAAGCAATTAATAAAGAGGACTGGAAACTCTTAAACATTTTTGAGTTGACATTAAAAGATACATATTTAAAAGTTTGACCTGGCTGGGTAACTCAGTTGGTTAGAGCGTCATCCTGACACACCAAGGTTGAGGGTTCCATCTCAGGTTATGGCACATACAAAAAGCAAGCAGTTAATGCATAAATAAGTGGAACAACAAGTCAATGTTTCACTTTCTCTCCCTTCCCCTCTCTCTCTCTCTCTAAAAATAAACAAAATAAAATTTAAAAATTATGACACCATTTACCAGACTCCATTTGCAATAGCAACAAAAAAGTTATAAAGTTTCCATGAATTAATTAACAAAGAGAGGTAAGACTTGTGGGCAGATGATTATTAAATATTACTGAAAGGAATTATAAAAGATCTAAATACACATTTTAGAATCCCATTTTCACATGATTAGAAAGACAATTTACAAAGATGTCTATTCATCTGAATTTGATTTATAGAGTCAATGCAATTCCAATAAAATACAATCATTTCACTGAACATGAAAATATGATATAAAAGTTAGAGAAATGCAAATTAAAACCACAATAAGATGCCATTACTGTATTAGTCAGCCTGGACTTCCATAACAAAACTCCTTGGACTAGATGGTTTAACCAATATAAATTTCTTTTTTTACATTTCTGGAGGCAAGAAGTTCAATATCAAAGTGCTAGTATGGTTGGCTCCATGTGGGAATTCTTTCTAGCTTGTAGATGGCCACCTTTTTTTCTGTGTCCTCACAGGGCAAAAAAAAAAAAAAAGAGTGAAAGCTCTCTGGTATAATGCCAACAGGAGAGCTCATCTAAAACTATTTCCCAAAGGTCCCATCTCCAAATAACATACATTGGAGGTTAGGGTTTCAAGATAGGAATTTTGAGGGGACACATAGGAATTTCATAGTTATTCAAACATCTAAATTTGAAAAGAAAGACCGTATTGAAAGACTGCTGTATGTCATTGTGCTTATAGTTTACAATACTGTATAATTCACTTAAAAATGTGTTACAGGGGTCGATCTCATCATATGTGTTTTTTAATCACACAAAAATAAAAATGGAAGAGAAAAGTAAAGAAAAGAAAGACCATCCCAGGTTTCTGGCAAGGATCTGGAGAAACTGTAAGAGCTAAACAGTTTGTACAACTATCTGAAGTTTCTTTAAAATTTAAAACTATACCTGTTTTTTAATCCAGCCATTCTATTCCTAGAAGTTTATGTAAGAGAAATGAAAGTATATATCTGTACAAAGATAGGTACATCAATGTATATATCTTTATTTAAAATAGCCAAATGACTTCAAATAACCCCAGTGTCCACCAAGAGGCGAATAGATGATCAAAATGCATTATGCCCATGCAATCAAATATTACTAAGCAATAAAGAATGAGCTGTTAGACAAAGGATATTCATGACTGCAATCCCTCAAGAATGAGAAACAAATTAGCTGACTCCTATGCATGTTGAGGATTTCTGCCTGGACGTCAAGCAAAGATTGAACATAAGGAAAAGAGGTCAAACGTGAAGTAGAAGAGCCATGCTAATCTGAGAAAATGGAAATCAGAATTCAGAAAAGCTGAAGATAGATCATCAGATAAAAAAAGATCAATACAGTTAAAGAGTGCAAGAAAGAAATGTGCACTTGAGTCTGCATAAGTACAGAGTGGCAGAAGCTCGGGGTGTGACGTCACAAGAAGAGGTCAAGTACGACTATTGCAGAAAGAGTTACAACTAGGGCAATAAACGGGATACCTCTCTTGGGTCACACAGGACTGGGAGAGGCTTGGCCTGCAAACAACCCTGGGAGAAAGATTTCCTGATTATGAGAACATTCAATAAAGATATCAGAAAGATTAAACCTTAAGAAAAGGATCACACTAGCCTTAAAATAAAGGCTGTGGTATAACTAGCAATTATTAAAAATAAGCCTTAAAAATGGTTTAGAAATGACTGCCTGACAAAACAAATTTCAACAACTTTTAAAAGGAAAACAAAAGGCAGAGATTCGCAATGTGTATCAAGCAAGCATGTAATTTAGAAGAATCAGGAAAATATGACTCAAAACAGAAGGAAAATCAGTTATTAGAGCCAGAGCGCAAAATGACAGGAATAAGAGATTTAACATTCTATAAATTATATTAACCTGATGGCTTTCAAATAAGATTTGACACTGGATATGAGAAAATAAGTGCACAAAAATGCCTAAAAATTGAAATGATCCCAGCTGAAAAAAATAGTTACAATAAAACAATATACATTGACCTATGGGATAACATCCAGCCATCTATCATCTAATAGAAAGGGAGAAGAATAAAAAATAATGCTTTGCCAAGTTTGACATTCTATGGTTTAATATGCCTTCACCAGAAAGATTTTCAAAGAACTGTTATTAGATGTCAAGACTAAATTATTTTAAAATAATAATGTTTAAGTTCATTTTGTCATGAGAGATCTTACAATTCTCTTCTTCCTTCTCCATGTACATATTATGTTAAAATCACTTCAGCTTTTTGAAATAAAACAACAAATCTAACTTAACTCAAGGCAAAATAAAGCCTTATATTAAATTTCTCTGTAGATAGTGTAGCTGAAAACTTCAAGAAATCAGAGGAAAAAGAAGCTAGACATAAATAAACAAGTTAGGAAGGAGAAATTGGTTCTGTGAGGATAGATTTATTTGGTTTAGTTTTTCTGGATAATATTAGGTACATAATGTATTTTATGAAGATTTTCTTGTCATCCATACTCAGTTCAAATTTACACCTCAGAGAAAGAGACACAGTTGATTCTTTCTGGTTAGCCTAAAATTTTCCCCCAACGCTTTTTACAGAATAATAGTACTAAACAGCACTGCCTGTGCTTGAGGGAGCCGGCATAGTACAGCTGGGTGACCCATGACTTCCCCTGATGTCTAACAACATCTGGAATGCATGGTGGTCCTCTGGAAGGAATGGTGCCAACCCATTTTATTCTTCCACCACTATAATTATTGAAACATGGTTCTTCATATGGAGTCCAATATGTAAATTATGTGTATAAATTTCCTTTCACATTTATAGTATTTACTATATAGTTGGATTAGGAAAGAATTTCTAGATTTAAGCCAATACCACCACCACCAACAACAAAAAATCACTGACTATTATATTATACTAGAAGCCCAGTGCACAAAATTTGTGCACGAGGGGGTCTCCTCAGCCCAATTTGCACCCTTTCCAATCCGGGACCCCTCTGGGGATGTCTGACTGCTGTTTTAGGCCCGATCCCGGGCCTAAACCAGCAGTCAGACATCCCTCTCACAATCCTGGACCACTGGCTCCTAACCACTCACCTGCCTGCCAGCCTGATCACCCCTCACTGGCCCCCCTGCCAACTTGGTCACCCCTCACTGTACCCCCTGCTGGCCTGGTTTCCCCTTACTGCTCCCCCTTTTGGCCTGGTCATTCCCAACTGCCCCCCTGCCAATCTGGTCACCCCTAACTGCCCCCCCCCCCTGCTGGCCTGGTTGCCCTGAACTGCCCCCCTCTGCTGGCCTGGTCACCCATAACTGCCCCCCCCCCCCCCCACTGGGTCACAGCCGCTAAAGGGAGCTCTGAGCCCCAGCTGGGGCACAGCAGTGACAGGGAGCTCTGGGCCCTGAGTTTGAAGGCTGGCCATGGCCCCAATCGCGGAAGACCCAGAGTTCCACCACAACCCAGCCAGGGCCCAGAGCTCCCTTCCACTGCTGTGCCCCGGCCGGGGCCCAGGGCCCAGTCGTTTGGTCATCCCTCACTTCCCCCCCTGCCAGGCTGGTCGCCCCACGCAGCCTCCTGTTCGTCATCCGTTCAGTCATTTAGGTTGTGATGGCCCCTGGTTTTTTATAGATTAGGATATAAAACAATACAAATCCTCTTAGCATCCACCCACATCCTGATAGCACATCCTACCTAATAATAGACAAATATGCAAATTGACCATACGTTCGCTATGTCCGCGATTGGCCAGGAGGTGCGGGGGGGCGGGACTTGAGGTGGCCGGGGTGGCCGATTGGGCCGGTGGGACACTGAGCTCGAGTCACCAGCAGCGGCTCGAGCTCAGCGTCTGCGCCATGGCTGTGCTGCGGCACAGAAGGGGCCTCTGGGCAGTGAGCTCACGTCCCACCGCGGACCATCAAAAGCGTGGGAGCTGGGTGCCTGTCCACTCAGGCACCAGGCCTTTCAGAAGCCTCTGCCACGCCAGAGGCTTCTGAAAGGCCTGGTGCACCAGCGGACAGGCACCCAGCTCCCCCGCGATCGAAAGCAAAAGCGTGGGAGCTGGGTCCCTGTCCGCTCAGGCACCAGGCCTTTCAGAAGCCTTCGCTGTGCTGGAGGCTTCTGAAAGGCCTGGTGCACCAGCGGACAGGCACCCAGCTCCCCCGTGATCGAAAGCGAAAGCGTGTAGGGGACCTTACACGTGCATGATTCAATCATGCACTGGGCCTCTAGTCTTCTTCATAAGTGCTGAAAACTGCCACTTTCCATTCATTATTCAGAATCACTCCAGGTTCCTGTTATAAATGGTATTTATGCTGTTGTTTATCACTCTCAAGAAACGAGACTGCCAGTTTTACCTCTGACATTTACCCCTGTGGTCTTACACCTTAGTCATAAAGAGTTAGTTACTGATCAAGACATGTTTTCCGTATACTTTTCCCATTTTGCCTGAGATTTCAACTTCTATCACCTGACCCATTTTTCATGATGCAACAAATCCTAGTATTTTTATGAAACTCAGGTTAAATATTTTCTGTAAGAAAGCATTATTTCTCCACCACAGACATAACTTACTACTGTTTGTGCTCCCACTGAAGCTCACACAGATATCTAGCAAGGAAGAACTTATTACAATAGACCCCTCTATGGCCTTTCATCTTCTCCAAATACCAAATCACTCACCACATTTGGATTGTACATTTCTGCTTCATAATGTCCTCCCATTGCTTTTAAGATAAAATAAAAAAGATTTAGCCCATTTAGCATGGGATAAGATTCTATTCTTGATCTTTCCCAGATTATATCTTTAACTTTATTTCCTGTAGTCATCAGCCTGATATTTAGCTGTTAGTAAATTTATATTTTCCCTTTTTATTGAATTTATTGGGGTGATACTAGTTAACAAAATTATACAGGTTTCCGGTGAATAGTTTTACAACACATTATCTGTACACTTTATTCTGTGTTTACCACCCCAAGTCAAGTCTCCATACATCACTATTGAATTTATTAATATTGCAAATAATTCTAAACTCTCATATTCACCCAACAACCCACCAACATTTTCCACTTAGTCTCTCAGAGAGGCAGTGGATGATGATTCTTTCATCTTATTTAGATCTAAACTCAAATATTATTTCTTTAGAGAAGTGTTTTTTGACTCCTCTATAAAATGGTTTTTCCCATAGCTCATGTCCCTTAGCTACTCATTTAATCTCTTAGCAGAGTTGCAATTGCAAATGGTAAGGCTTTTTGTTGTTTTAACTTCTTCCATTATAAAATAAATTTAACGATAAGGATTTTTTTTTCTTGTTCTCTGCTCTATTACTAACACCTAATGAACTGTGTGTGTGTGTGTGTGTGTGTGTGTGTGTGTGTGTGTGTGTGTGTGTGTGTGTTTAAGTGAGTGAATGAATAAATGTTTATTTAGTAAGTGAATGAATGTTTTATTAGTTTCCTAGGAAGCTCACTACTGTGTCAACATCTTGTACATCCTTGATTTGCATCAAGTACCTGAAAATTAGAAGAAACTCAGTGGTCACCTCTCTTAAAATGCTCAATATTCTATATTCAATGAGTAATACATTTCAAAACAAAACTACTTTAATTTTAAAAAATAACATTTCAGTTTCTATAAAGTAGCAAGAACATAAAATCACAACATGTTGAGTGAAGTTAGCTTTTGGAAAACCTGCTGCATAGTCTGTATTGATTCTCTTTTGGCCATAGAACACTGTAACCTTGCAGCTCTGTGCTGGGGACCTCTGACCCAGCCCACCTTCCTGCCACTGCAAGATCTCTTTAATCACACCTTCTTCTAAATCTCCTCCCATGTGCAGGAGCCTCTTCCCTTCGCCTGCTGCTTGCTAGAGAAACGAATATGATAGTCCTATTTGAGCAAAAATGTTGACAATAATGGCTTGATTCATCTTTTTCAGAGGTTTCTATTTTTATAAAACAACCATTAACCCAAAGAAATGAGTATATAACTAAAATTTTTGGTTAAAATTCCTGGTAAGGAGAGATGTTACCTTTCAGCTCCTCTGATTATACCACATAAAAAGATTCTTTGCATAAAGATGACCTAGATTAGCCAAAAATTTTACTGAGATGTTTCCTTTTAATACTATTAATTTATTAATAATATTTTCATGGCAATAATAATAATAAACATAATAAATAAAATTTATTTGGAACTTTGCATGCACAAAACTGCTTTCCAAACATATCTCATTTTGCCTGTACAGCAGTACTACAGGAAATAACTTTTATCCCAGATTTACAGATAGAAAAATAGGCTTTAAAAGAAGTTAGATAGCATGCTTAACATCTCACTGTTGTTTGGTGGTGGGGCTGGGACTCAAATTTTAATATGTATTATTCCAAATCTGTAACATTCTATAGCCTCTCAAAAAAAAATAGTTTTATAATTGAGTTGTATCTTTTCCTTCAATAAAACTTATGTATAAAACCCTTACTATCATCTTTGAAACATGGCATGGTCCTTTCTTTGTGAACAATGGAAAACTCATAATATTTATGCTAAGCAAAATAAGCCAGTCAGAGGAAGATAAATATCACATGATCTCACTCATTTGTGGAATATAATGAACAACATAAACTGATGAACAAAAACAGATCCAGAGACAGAGAAGCATCGATCAGACCATCAAACCTCAGAGGGAAGGTAGGGGAGGGTGGGGGTAAGGAGGAGAGATCAACCAAAGGACTTGTATGCATGCATATAAGCCTAACCAATAGACACAGACACCAGGGGGGTAAGGGCATGAGTGGTGTGTGTGTGTGTGGGGGGGGGGCGGGGGGGCAATGAGATGATAAGGATACATTGTAATAATATTGAATATAAACTGTAACAAAAAATAAATATTATTTAAAATAAAGACAGATTCAAACTTGTGTATGGAATATCTATTAGTTTCTATAGCTGCTGTAAAATTAGAACAAATTTAGTTTAATACAGCACAGACGTATTACCTTAAAGATATAAATGCTAGAAATCTAACATATATTCACTAGGTTGAAATCAATGATCAGCAGAGTTGTGTTCCCTCTGGAAGTTCTAGGGGAAATCTGTTTCATTGCCTTTTCCAGCTTCTAGAGCCACAGTCCTTTCATTCCTTGGCTTGTATGGCACCTTCCAAGTCTACATCTTACTTCAGTCTTCACATTACCTTCTGTCAATTTTCCTTTTATAAGGACTCTTGGGATTAAATTTTAGGCCCATTCAAATAATCCAGGATAATCATCCATTTCAAGAGGCTTAATCTAATTTCATCTGCACAATCCAATCCTCTCTAATAAAATGGTAATATGCAAATTAACCATCACTCCGCTACATAAGCCACGCCCACCAGCCAAGCCACGCCCACCATCCAATCAGGGCGAGTATGCAAATTAACCCCAATCCAAGATGGCTACAGCCACAGTGAGCAAGGTTTCCCAGGTAACAGAGCAAGCCAAGCTTTCCATAGCCGTTGCAGGCCTAAGCCTCCACTCAAGCTACAAAGTTTCAATTATAGAAGGTAAACAAATTCAAACAAATGGAGGCAGAATGGAGCTTGAGAGAGCAGGCCAGGGTTGCTGTCGGCAACAGGGGAAGCAAAGCTTTCCGCACACCCTGGCCGGGCTCACCCGCTTAAGGCTACAAAGTTTCAATTGTAGAAGGTGAATTAACTGCCACAGAGATGGCTGCCGCCCCGGAGGGAACAGCAGGCTTGGCTCCGCCCCAGGCTACAAAGTTTCAATTGTAGAAGGAAAATAAATTCCAGATACCAGGGCCTCCTCTTGGGTTGCCAGGGGGCGTGGCCGGCCTGCAAACCACCACAGGCCCCTCGCTCAGGCCGCTCCATGCCCCAAGGGAACCCCCCACCCTGATCCAGGACACCCTTCAGGGCAAACCAGCTGGCCCCCCACCCATGCACCAGGCCTCTATCCTATCTAATAAAAGAGTAATATACAGATTGGTCATCACTGCAACACACAATATAGCTGTCCCCCATGTGGTCAAAGATCCTGCCCCCATGTGGACACAAGATGGCCACCACAAGATGGCCAGCAGGAGAGGGCAGTTGGGAGGCACCCGGCCTGCAAGGGAGGGCAGTTGTGAGGGACCAGGCCTGCAAGGGAAGGCAGTTGAGAGGGACCAGGCTTGCAAGGGAGGGCAGTTGGAGGTGATCAATCCTGCAGGAGAGGGCAGTTAGGGGTGACCAGGCTGGCAGAGGAGGGAAGTTGGGGGCAAACAGGCTGGCAGGGGAGCAGTTAAGCATCAACCAGGCTGGCAGCGGAGTGGTTAGGGGGGTGATCAGGCTGGCAGGCAGAAGTGGTTAGGGGCAATCAGGAAGGCAGGCAGGCAAGCAGTTAGGAGCCAGCAGTCCTGGATTGTGAGAGGGCAGTCAGACATCCCTCCAGGAGTCCCAGATTGGGAGAGGGTACAGGCTGGGGCTGAGGGACAACCCCCCGCCGTGCACAAATTTCGTGCACCGGGCTTCTAGTTTGTTATATAAACTAACCAGGATTCAGGGGTATGACCTGCATATCTTTGAGGATCATTATTCAACCTACTACAATAACCATGAATATCAGGAATGCTAACTAAAAATGATTATCAAAAATCAAGCAATGGTGAGAATGGAAAAGAAATTATTTCATGGTCCTAAGTAATAGATTTAACATCATCTTTATACCAATATTTCTAGATAAAAAAATTCCGTGTAATTTTGAAAATGTTCTGTATTTTATGCACATGCTAGTATTGTTAGGATATAAAATACAGCATAGGAAATATAGTCAGAATACTGTAATAAGTACATTTGGTGCCACTTGGGTATTTAAAATATCAAAGGAACACTTCATAAAGTATATGATTGTGTAAACAATATACTGTATATCTGAAAAAATACAAAATAATATTGAATATAAACTGTAATGGAAAAAAATTAATATTATTTAAAATAAAGACAGATGGAAACCTATATATGGAATATATATTAGTTTCTATAGCTGCT